>NC_084611.1:6764901-6924175 GCF_033978795.1 Nerophis ophidion | reverse complement strand
ATGTAAACAGAGGCCCCACTAAATCTCAATAAGTGTGTGCTTGTAACCTCATACACTTATACAGGTAGCCTACACAACAGGCTAATAATGTAAACAGAGGCTCAAGTAAATCTCAATAAGTGTGTGCTTGTAACCTCATACACTTATACAGGTAGCCTACACAACAGGCTAATAATGTAAACAGAAGGTTTAAGTAAATCTCCAATAAGTGTGTGCTTGTAACCTCATACACTTATACAGGTAGCCTACACAACAGGCTAATAATGTAAACAGAAGGCTCAAGTAAATCTCAATAAGTGTGTGCTTGTAACCTCATACACTTATACAGGTAGCCTACACAACAGGCTAATAATGTAAACAGAAGGTTAAGTAAATCTCAATAAGTGTGTGCTTGTAACCTCATACACTTATACAGGTAGCCTACACAACATGCTATAATGTAAACAGAGGCCCCTACTAAATCTCAATAAGTGTGTGCTTGTAACCTCATACACTTATACAGGTAGCCTACACAACAGGCTAATAATGTAAACAGAGGCCCCACTAAATCTCAATAAGTGTGTGCTTGTAACCTCATACACTTATACAGGTAGCCTACACAACAGGCTAATAATGTAAACAGAAGGCTCAGTAAATCTCAATAAGTGTGTGCTTGTAACCTCATACACTTATACAGGTAGCCTACACACAGGCTAATAATGTAAACAGAGGCCCACTAAATCTCAATAAGTGTGTGCTTGTAACCTCATACACTTATACAGGTAGCCTACACAACAGGCTAATAATGTAAACAGAGGCCCACTAAATCTCAATAAGTGTGTGCTTGTAACCTCATACACTTATACAGGTAGCCTACACAACATGCTAATAATGTAAACAGAGGCCCCACTAAATCTCAATAAGTGTGTGCTTGTAACCTCATACACTTATACAGGTAGCCTACACAACAGGCTAATAATGTAAACAGAAGGCTCAAGTAAATCTCAATAAGTGTGTGCTTGTAACCTCATACACTTATACAGGTAGCCTACACAACAGGCTAATAATGTAAACAGAAGGTTAAGTAAATCTCAATAAGTGTGTGCTTGTAACCTCATACACTTATACAGGTAGCCTACACAACAGGCTAATAATGTAAACAGAGGCTCAGTAAATCTCAATAAGTGTGTGCATGTAACCTCATACACTTATACAGGTAGCCTACACAACAGGCTAATAATGTAAACAGAGGCCCACGTAAATCTCAATAAGTGTGTGCTTGTAACCTCATACACTTATACAGGTAGCCTACACAACAGGCTAATAATGTAAACAGAAGGCTCAAGTAAATCTCAATAAGTGTGTGCTTGTAACCTCATACACTTATACAGGTAGCCTACACAACAGGCTAATAATGTAAACAGAGGCTCAAGTAAATCTCAATAAGTGTGTGCTTGTAACCTCATACACTTATACAGGTAGCCTACACAACAGGCTAATAATGTAAACAGAAGGCTCAAGTAAATCTCAATAAGTGTGTGCTTGTAACCTCATACACTTATACAGGTAGCCTACACAACAGGCTAATAATGTAAACAGAGGCCCACTAAATCTCAATAAGTGTGTGCATGTAACCTCATACACTTATACAGGTAGCCTACACAACAGGCTAATAATGTAAACAGAAGGCTCAAGTAAATCTCAATAAGTGTGTGCTTGTAACCTCATACACTTATACAGGTAGCCTACACAACAGGCTAATAATGTAAACAGAAGGCTCAGGTAAATCTCAATAAGTGTGTGCTTGTAACCTCATACACTTATACAGGTAGCCTACACAACAGGCTAATAATGTAAACAGAGGCCCACTAAATCTCAATAAGTGTGTGCTTGTAACCTCATACACTTATACAGGTAGCCTACACAACAGGCTAATAATGTAAACAGAAGGCTCAAGTAAATCTCAATAAGTGTGTGCTTGTAACCTCATACACTTATACAGGTAGCCTACACAACAGGCTAATAATGTAAACAGAAGGCTCAGGTAAATCTCAATAAGTGTGTGCTTGTAACCTCATACACTTATACAGGTAGCCTACACAACAGGCTAATAATGTAAACAGAGGCCCCACTAAATCTCAATAAGTGTGTGCTTGTAACCTCATACACTTATACAGGTAGCCTACACAACAGGCTAATAATGTAAACAGAAGGCTCAAGTAAATCTCAATAAGTGTGTGCTTGTAACCTCATACACTTATACAGGTAGCCTACACAACAGGCTAATAATGTAAACAGAAGGCTCAAGTAAATCTCAATAAGTGTGTGCATGTAACCTCATACACTTATACAGGTAGCCTACACAACAGGCTAATAATGTAAACAGAAGGCTCAAGTAAATCTCAATAAGTGTGTGCTTGTAACCTCATACACTTATACAGGTAGCCTACACAACAGGCTAATAATGTAAACAGAAGGCTCAAGTAAATCTCAATAAGTGTGTGCTTGTAACCTCATACACTTATACAGGTAGCCTACACAACAGGCTAATAATGTAAACAGAAGGTTTAAGTAAATCTCAATAAGTGTGTGCTTGTAACCTCATACACTTATACAGGTAGCCTACACAACAGGCTAATAATGTAAACAGAAGGCTCAAGTAAATCTCAATAAGTGTGTGCTTGTAACCTCATACACTTATACAGGTAGCCTACACAACAGGCTAATAATGTAAACAGAGGCCTCACGTAAATCTCAATAAGTGTGTGCTTGTAACCTCATACACTTATACAGGTAGCCTACACAACAGGCTAATAATGTAAACAGAAGGCTCAGGTAAATCTCAATAAGTGTGTGCTTGTAACCTCATACACTTATACAGGTAGCCTACACAACAGGCTAATAATGTAAACAGAGGCCCACTAAATCTCAATAAGTGTGTGCTTGTAACCTCATACACTTATACAGGTAGCCTACACAACAGACTAATAATGTAAACAGAGGCCCCACTAAATCTCAATAAGTGTGTGCTTGTAACCTCATACACTTATACAGGTAGCCTACACAACAGGCTAATAATGTAAACAGAAGGCTCAGGTAAATCTCAATAAGTGTGTGCTTGTAACCTCATACACTTATACAGGTAGCCTACACAACAGGCTAATAATGTAAACAGAAGGTTTAAGTAAATCTCAATAAGTGTGTGCTTGTAACCTCATACACTTATACAGGTAGCCTACACAGCAGGCTTAATAATGTAAACAGAAGGCTCAGGTAAATCTCAATAAGTGTGTGCTTGTAACCTCATACACTTATACAGGTAGCCTACACAACAGGCTAATAATGTAAACAGAGGCCCACTAAATCTCAATAAGTGTGTGCTTGTAACCTCATACACTTATACAGGTAGCCTACACAACAGGCTAATAATGTAAACAGAGGCCCCACTAAATCTCAATAAGTGTGTGCTTGTAACCTCATACACTTATACAGGTAGCCTACACAACAGGCTAATAATGTAAACAGAAGGCTCAAGTAAATCTCAATAAGTGTGTGCTTGTAACCTCATACACTTATACAGGTAGCCTACACAGACAGGCTAATAATGTAAACAGAAGGTTTAAGTAAATCTCAATAAGTGTGTGCTTGTAACCTCATACACTTATACAGGTAGCCTACACAACAGGCTAATAATGTAAACAGAAGGCTCAAGTAAATCTCAATAAGTGTGTGCTTGTAACCTCATACACTTATACAGGTAGCCTACACAACAGGCTAATAATGTAAACAGAAGGCTCAAGTAAATCTCAATAAGTGTGTGCTTGTAACCTCATACACTTATACAGGTAGCCTACACAACAGGCTAATAATGTAAACAGAAGCTCAAGTAAATCTCAATAAGTGTGTGCATGTAACCTCATACACTTATACAGGTAGCCTACACAACAGACTAATAATGTAAACAGAGGCCCCACTAAATCTCAATAAGTGTGTGCTTGTAACCTCATACACTTATACAGGTAGCCTACACAACAGGCTAATAATGTAAACAGAAGGCTCAAGTAAATCTCAATAAGTGTGTGCTTGTAACCTCATACACTTATACAGGTAGCCTACACAACAGGCTAATAATGTAAACAGAGGCCCACGTAAATCTCAATAAGTGTGTGCTTGTAACCTCATACACTTATACAGGTAGCCTACACAACAGGCTAATAATGTAAACAGAAGGCTCAGGTAAATCTCAATAAGTGTGTGCTTGTAACCTCATACACTTATACAGGTAGCCTACACAACAGGCTAATAATGTAAACAGAAGGCTCAGGTAAATCTCAATAAGTGTGTGCTTGTAACCTCATACACTTATACAGGTAGCCTACACAACAGGCTAATAATGTAAACAGAGGCCCCACTAAATCTCAATAAGTGTGTGCTTGTAACCTCATACACTTATACAGGTAGCCTACACAACAGGCTAATAATGTAAACAGAAGGCTCAGGTAAATCTCAATAAGTGTGTGCTTGTAACCTCATACACTTATACAGGTAGCCTACACAACAGGCTAATAATGTAAACAGAAGGCTCAGGTAAATCTCAATAAGTGTGTGCTTGTAACCTCATACACTTATACAGGTAGCCTACACAACAGGCTAATAATGTAAACAGAGGCCCCACTAAATCTCAATAAGTGTGTGCTTGTAACCTCATACACTTATACAGGTAGCCTACACAACAGGCTAATAATGTAAACAGAAGGCCCACTAAATCTCAATAAGTGTGTGCTTGTAACCTCATACACTTATACAGGTAGCCTACACAACAGGCTAATAATGTAAACAGAGGCCCCACTAAATCTCAATAAGTGTGTGCTTGTAACCTCATACACTTATACAGGTAGCCTACACAACAGGCTAATAATGTAAACAGAAGGCTCAAGTAAATCTCAATAAGTGTGTGCTTGTAACCTCATACACTTATACAGGTAGCCTACACAACAGGCTAATAATGTAAACAGAGCCCCACTAAATCTCAATAAGTGTGTGCTTGTAACCTCATACACTTATACAGGTAGCCTACACAACAGGCTAATAATGTAAACAGAAGGCTCAAGTAAATCTCAATAAGTGTGTGCTTGTAACCTCATACACTTATACAGGTAGCCTACACAACAGCTAATAATGTAAACAGAAGGCTCAGTAAATCTCAATAAGTGTGTGCTTGTAACCTCATACACTTATACAGGTAGCCTACACAACAGGCTAATAATGTAAACAGAAGGCTCAGTAAATCTCAATAAGTGTGTGCTTGTAACCTCATACACTTATACAGGTAGCCTACACAACAGGCTAATAATGTAAACAGAAGGCTCAAGTAAATCTCAATAAGTGTGTGCTTGTAACCTCATACACTTATACAGGTAGCCTACACAACATGCTAATAATGTAAACAGAGGCCTCAGTAAATCTCAATAAGTGTGTGCTTGTAACCTCATACACTTATACAGGTAGCCTACACAACAGGCTAATAATGTAAACAGAAGGCTCAGGTAAATCTCAATAAGTGTGTGCTTGTAACCTCATACACTTATACAGGTAGCCTACACAACAGGCTAATAATGTAAACAGAGGCCCCACTAAATCTCAATAAGTGTGTGCTTGTAACCTCATACACTTATACAGGTAGCCTACACAACAGGCTATAATGTAAACAGAGGCCCCACTAAATCTCAATAAGTGTGTGCTTGTAACCTCATACACTTATACAGGTAGCCTACACAACAGGCTAATAATGTAAACAGAAGGCTCAAGTAAATCTCAATAAGTGTGTGCTTGTAACCTCATACACTTATACAGGTAGCCTACACAACAGGCTAATAATGTAAACAGAAGGCTCAAGTAATCTCAATAAGTGTGTGCATGTAACCTCATACACTTATACAGGTAGCCTACACAACAGGCTAATAATGTAAACAGAAGGCTCAAGTAAATCTCAATAAGTGTGTGCTTGTAACCTCATACACTTATACAGGTAGCCTACACACAGGCTAATAATGTAAACAGAGGCCCACTAAATCTCAATAAGTGTGTGCTTGTAACCTCATACACTTATACAGGTAGCCTACACAACAGGCTAATAATGTAAACAGAAGGCTCAAGTAAATCTCAATAAGTGTGTGCTTGTAACCTCATACACTTATACAGGTAGCCTACACAACAGGCTAATAATGTAAACAGAAGGTTTAAGTAAATCTCAATAAGTGTGTGCTTGTAACCTCATACACTTATACAGGTAGCCTACACAACAGGCTAATAATGTAAACAGAAGGCTCAAGTAAATCTCAATAAGTGTGTGCTTGTAACCTCATACACTTATACAGGTAGCCTACACAACAGGCTAATAATGTAAACAGAAGGCTCAAGTAAATCTCAATAAGTGTGTGCTTGTAACCTCATACACTTATACAGGTAGCCTACACAACATGCTAATAATGTAAACAGAGGCCCCACTAAATCTCAATAAGTGTGTGCTTGTAACCTCATACACTTATACAGGTAGCCTACACAACAGGCTAATAATGTAAACAGAGGCCCCACTAAATCTCAATAAGTGTGTGCTTGTAACCTCATACACTTATACAGGTAGCCTACACAACAGGCTAATAATGTAAACAGAAGGCTCAGTAAATCTCAATAAGTGTGTGCTTGTAACCTCATACACTTATACAGGTAGCCTACACAACAGGCTAATAATGTAAACAGAGGCTCCAGTAAATCTCAATAAGTGTGTGCTTGTAACCTCATACACTTATACAGGTAGCCTACACAACAGGCTAATAATGTAAACAGAGGCCCCACTAAATCTCAATAAGTGTGTGCTTGTAACCTCATACACTTATACAGGTAGCCTACACAACAGGCTAATAATGTAAACAGAGGCCCACTAAATCTCAATAAGTGTGTGCTTGTAACCTCATACACTTATACAGGTAGCCTACACAACAGGCTAATAATGTAAACAGAAGGCTCAAGTAAATCTCAATAAGTGTGTGCTTGTAACCTCATACACTTATACAGGTAGCCTACACAACAGGCTAATAATGTAAACAGAAGGTTTAAGTAAATCTCAATAAGTGTGTGCTTGTAACCTCATACACTTATACAGGTAGCCTACACAACAGGCTAATAATGTAAACAGAAGGCTCAGTAAATCTCAATAAGTGTGTGCTTGTAACCTCATACACTTATACAGGTAGCCTACACAACAGGCTAATAATGTAAACAGAGGCCTACTAAATCTCAATAAGTGTGTGCTTGTAACCTCATACACTTATACAGGTAGCCTACACAACAGGCTAATAATGTAAACAGAAGGCTCAAGTAAATCTCAATAAGTGTGTGCTTGTAACCTCATACACTTATACAGGTAGCCTACACAACAGGCTAATAATGTAAACAGAAGGTTAAGTAAATCTCAATAAGTGTGTGCTTGTAACCTCATACACTTATACAGGTAGCCTACACAACAGGCTAATAATGTAAACAGAGGCCCACTAAATCTCAATAAGTGTGTGCTTGTAACCTCATACACTTATACAGGTAGCCTACACAACAGGCTAATAATGTAAACAGAGGCTCAGTAAATCTCAATAAGTGTGTGCTTGTAACCTCATACACTTATACAGGTAGCCTACACAACATGCTAATAATGTAAACAGAGGCCCCACTAAATCTCAATAAGTGTGTGCTTGTAACCTCATACACTTATACAGGTAGCCTACACAACAGGCTAATAATGTAAACAGAAGGCTCAGTAAATCTCAATAAGTGTGTGCTTGTAACCTCATACACTTATACAGGTAGCCTACACAACAGGCTAATAATGTAAACAGAGGCCCACTAAATCTCAATAAGTGTGTGCTTGTAACCTCATACACTTATACAGGTAGCCTACACAACAGGCTATAATGTAAACAGAGGCCCAGCTAAATCTCAATAAGTGTGTGCTTGTAACCTCATACACTTATACAGGTAGCCTACACAACAGGCTAATAATGTAACAGAGGCCCACTAAATCTCAATAAGTGTGTGCTTGTAACCTCATACACTTATACAGGTAGCCTACACAACAGGCTAATAATGTAAACAGAAGGCTCAAGTAAATCTCAATAAGTGTGTGCTTGTAACCTCATACACTTATACAGGTAGCCTACACAACAGGCTAATAATGTAAACAGAAGGATTAAGTAAATCTCAATAAGTGTGTGCTTGTAACCTCATACACTTATACAGGTAGCCTACACAACAGGCTAATAATGTAAACAGAAGGCTCAAGTAAATCTCAATAAGTGTGTGCTTGTAACCTCATACACTTATACAGGTAGCCTACACAACAGGCTAATAATGTAAACAGAAGGCTCAGGTAAATCTCAATAAGTGTGTGCTTGTAACCTCATACACTTATACAGGTAGCCTACACAACATGCTAATAATGTAAACAGAGGCCCCACTAAATCTCAATAAGTGTGTGCTTGTAACCTCATACACTTATACAGGTAGCCTACACAACAGGCTAATAATGTAAACAGAAGGCTCAGGTAAATCTCAATAAGTGTGTGCTTGTAACCTCATACACTTATACAGGTAGCCTACACAACAGGCTAATAATGTAAACAGAGGCCCCACTAAATCTCAATAAGTGTGTGCTTGTAACCTCATACACTTATACAGGTAGCCTACACAACAGGCTAATAATGTAAACAGAGGCCCCACTAAATCTCAATAAGTGTGTGCTTGTAACCTCATACACTTATACAGGTAGCCTACACAACAGGCTAATAATGTAAACAGAAGGCTCAAGTAAATCTCAATAAGTGTCGTGCTTGTAACCTCATACACTTATACAGGTAGCCTACACAACAGGCTAATAATGTAAACAGAAGGCTCAAGTAAATCTCAATAAGTGTGTGCATGTAACCTCATACACTTATACAGGTAGCCTACACAACAGGCTAATAATGTAAACAGAAGGCTCAAGTAAATCTCAATAAGTGTGTGCTTGTAACCTCATACACTTATACAGGTAGCCTACACAACAGGCTAATAATGTAAACAGAGGCCCACTAAATCTCAATAAGTGTGTGCTTGTAACCTCATACACTTATACAGGTAGCCTACACAACAGGCTAATAATGTAAACAGAAGGCTCAAGTAAATCTCAATAAGTGTGTGCTTGTAACCTCATACACTTATACAGGTAGCCTACACAACAGGCTAATAATGTAAACAGAAGGTTTAAGTAAATCTCAATAAGTGTGTGCTTGTAACCTCATACACTTATACAGGTAGCCTACACAACAGGCTAATAATGTAAACAGAAGGCTCAAGTAAATGTCAATAAGTGTGTGCTTGTAACCTCATACACTTATACAGGTAGCCTACACAACAGGCTAATAATGTAAACAGAAGGTTTAAGTAAATCTCAATAAGTGTGTGCTTGTAACCTCATACACTTATACAGGTAGCCTACACAACATGCTAATAATGTAAACAGAGGCCCCACTAAATCTCAATAAGTGTGTGCTTGTAACCTCATACACTTATACAGGTAGCCTACACAACAGGCTAATAATGTAAACAGAGGCCCCACTAAATCTCAATAAGTGTGTGCTTGTAACCTCATACACTTATACAGGTAGCCTACACAACAGGCTAATAATGTAAACAGAAGGCTCAGGTAAATCTCAATAAGTGTGTGCTTGTAACCTCATACACTTATACAGGTAGCCTACACAACAGGCTAATAATGTAAACAGAGGCCCCACTAAATCTCAATAAGTGTGTGCTTGTAACCTCATACACTTATACAGGTAGCCTACACAACAGGCTAATAATGTAAACAGAGGCCCCACTAAATCTCAATAAGTGTGTGCTTGTAACCTCATACACTTATACAGGTAGCCTACACAACATGCTAATAATGTAAACAGAGGCCCCACTAAATCTCAATAAGTGTGTGCTTGTAACCTCATACACTTATACAGGTAGCCTACACAACAGGCTAATAATGTAAACAGAAGGCTCAAGTAAATCTCAATAAGTGTGTGCTTGTAACCTCATACACTTATACAGGTAGCCTACACAACAGGCTAATAATGTAAACAGAAGGTTTAAGTAAATCTCAATAAGTGTGTGCTTGTAACCTCATACACTTATACAGGTAGCCTACACAACAGGCTAATAATGTAAACAGAAGGCTCAGGTAAATCTCAATAAGTGTGTGCATGTAACCTCATACACTTATACAGGTAGCCTACACAACAGGCTAATAATGTAAACAGAGGCCCCACTAAATCTCAATAAGTGTGTGCTTGTAACCTCATACACTTATACAGGTAGCCTACACAACAGGCTAATAATGTAAACAGAAGGCTCAAGTAAATCTCAATAAGTGTGTGCTTGTAACCTCATACACTTATACAGGTAGCCTACACAACAGGCTAATAATGTAAACAGAAGGTTTAAGTAAATCTCAATAAGTGTGTGCTTGTAACCTCATACACTTATACAGGTAGCCTACACAACAGGCTAATAATGTAAACAGAAGGCTCAAGTAAATGTCAATAAGTGTGTGCTTGTAACCTCATACACTTATACAGGTAGCCTACACAACAGGCTAATAATGTAAACAGAAGGTTTAAGTAAATCTCAATAAGTGTGTGCTTGTAACCTCATACACTTATACAGGTAGCCTACACAACATGCTAATAATGTAAACAGAGGCCCCACTAAATCTCAATAAGTGTGTGCTTGTAACCTCATACACTTATACAGGTAGCCTACACAACAGGCTAATAATGTAAACAGAAGGCTCAGGTAAATCTCAATAAGTGTGTGCTTGTAACCTCATACACTTATACAGGTAGCCTACACAACAGGCTAATAATGTAAACAGAGGCCCCACTAAATCTCAATAAGTGTGTGCTTGTAACCTCATACACTTATACAGGTAGCCTACACAACAGGCTAATAATGTAAACAGAGGCCCCACTAAATCTCAATAAGTGTGTGCTTGTAACCTCATACACTTATACAGGTAGCCTACACAACATGCTAATAATGTAAACAGAGGCCCCACTAAATCTCAATAAGTGTGTGCTTGTAACCTCATACACTTATACAGGTAGCCTACACAACAGGCTAATAATGTAAACAGAAGGCTCAAGTAAATCTCAATAAGTGTGTGCTTGTAACCTCATACACTTATACAGGTAGCCTACACAACAGGCTAATAATGTAAACAGAAGGTTTAAGTAAATCTCAATAAGTGTGTGCTTGTAACCTCATACACTTATACAGGTAGCCTACACAACAGGCTAATAATGTAAACAGAAGGCTCAGGTAAATCTCAATAAGTGTGTGCATGTAACCTCATACACTTATACAGGTAGCCTACACAACAGGCTAATAATGTAAACAGAGGCCCCACTAAATCTCAATAAGTGTGTGCTTGTAACCTCATACACTTATACAGGTAGCCTACACAACAGGCTAATAATGTAAACAGAAGGCTCAAGTAAATCTCAATAAGTGTGTGCTTGTAACCTCATACACTTATACAGGTAGCCTACACAACAGGCTAATAATGTAAACAGAAGGCTCAAGTAAATCTCAATAAGTGTGTGCTTGTAACCTCATACACTTATACAGGTAGCCTACACAACAGGCTAATAATGTAAACAGAAGGCTCAAGTAAATCTCAATAAGTGTGTGCTTGTAACCTCATACACTTATACAGGTAGCCTACACAACAGACTAATAATGTAAACAGAGGCCCCACTAAATCTCAATAAGTGTGTGCTTGTAACCTCATACACTTATACAGGTAGCCTACACAACAGGCTAATAATGTAAACAGAAGGCTCAGGTAAATCTCAATAAGTGTGTGCTTGTAACCTCATACACTTATACAGGTAGCCTACACAACAGGCTAATAATGTAAACAGAAGGTTTAAGTAAATCTCAATAAGTGTGTGCTTGTAACCTCATACACTTATACAGGTAGCCTACACAACAGGCTAATAATGTAAACAGAGGCCCCACTAAATCTCAATAAGTGTGTGCTTGTAACCTCATACACTTATACAGGTAGCCTACACAACAGGCTAATAATGTAAACAGAGGCCCCACTAAATCTCAATAAGTGTGTGCTTGTAACCTCATACACTTATACAGGTAGCCTACACAGCAGGCTAATAATGTAAACAGAAGGTTTAAGTAAATCTCAATAAGTGTGTGCTTGTAACCTCATACACTTATACAGGTAGCCTACACAACAGGCTAATAATGTAAACAGAAGGCTCAGGTAAATCTCAATAAGTGTGTGCTTGTAACCTCATACACTTATACAGGTAGCCTACACAACAGGCTAATAATGTAAACAGAAGGTTTAAGTAAATCTCAATAAGTGTGTGCTTGTAACCTCATACACTTATACAGGTAGCCTACACAACAGGCTAATAATGTAAACAGAAGGCTCAAGTAAATCTCAATAAGTGTGTGCTTGTAACCTCATACACTTATACAGGTAGCCTACACAACAGGCTAATAATGTAAACAGAAGGCTCAAGTAAATCTCAATAAGTGTGTGCATGTAACCTCATACACTTATACAGGTAGCCTACACAACAGACTAATAATGTAAACAGAGGCCCCACTAAATCTCAATAAGTGTGTGCTTGTAACCTCATACACTTATACAGGTAGCCTACACAACAGGCTAATAATGTAAACAGAAGGCTCAAGTAAATCTCAATAAGTGTGTGCTTGTAACCTCATACACTTATACAGGTAGCCTACACAACAGGCTAATAATGTCAACAGAGGCCCCACTAAATCTCAATAAGTGTGTGCTTGTAACCTCATACACTTATACAGGTAGCCTACACAACAGACTAATAATGTAAACAGAGGCCCCACTAAATCTCAATAAGTGTGTGCTTGTAACCTCATACACTTATACAGGTAGCCTACACAACAGGCTAATAATGTAAACAGAAGGCTCAAGTAAATCTCAATAAGTGTGTGCTTGTAACCTCATACACTTATACAGGTAGCCTACACAACAGGCTAATAATGTCAACAGAGGCCCCACTAAATCTCAATAAGTGTGTGCTTGTAACCTCATACACTTATACAGGTAGCCTACACAACAGGCTAATAATGTAAACAGAAGGCTCAGGTAAATCTCAATAAGTGTGTGCTTGTAACCTCATACACTTATACAGGTAGCCTACACAACAGGCTAATAATGTAAACAGAGGCCCCACTAAATCTCAATAAGTGTGTGCTTGTAACCTCATACACTTATACAGGTAGCCTACACAACAGGCTAATAATGTAAACAGAAGGCTCAAGTAAATCTCAATAAGTGTGTGCTTGTAACCTCATACACTTATACAGGTAGCCTACACAACAGGCTAATAATGTAAACAGAAGGCTCAGGTAAATCTCAATAAGTGTGTGCTTGTAACCTCATACACTTATACAGGTAGCCTACACAACAGGCTAATAATGTAAACAGAAGGTTTAAGTAAATCTCAATAAGTGTGTGCTTGTAACCTCATACACTTATACAGGTAGCCTACACAACAGGCTAATAATGTAAACAGAGGCCCCACTAAATCTCAATAAGTGTGTGCTTGTAACCTCATACACTTATACAGGTAGCCTACACAACATGCTAATAATGTAAACAGAAGGCTCAAGTAAATCTCAATAAGTGTGTGCTTGTAACCTCATACACTTATACAGGTAGCCTACACAACAGGCTAATAATGTAAACAGAGGCCCCACTAAATCTCAATAAGTGTGTGCTTGTAACCTCATACACTTATACAGGTAGCCTACACAACAGGCTAATAATGTAAACAGAAGGCTCAAGTAAATCTCAATAAGTGTGTGCTTGTAACCTCATACACTTATACAGGTAGCCTACACAACAGGCTAATAATGTAAACAGAAGGCTCAAGTAAATCTCAATAAGTGTGTGCTTGTAACCTCATACACTTATACAGGTAGCCTACACAACAGGCTAATAATGTAAACAGAAGGCTCAAGTAAATCTCAATAAGTGTGTGCTTGTAACCTCATACACTTATACAGGTAGCCTACACAACAGGCTAATAATGTAAACAGAGGCCCCACTAAATCTCAATAAGTGTGTGCATGTAACCTCATACACTTATACAGGTACACAACATTGTAACCTCATACACTTATACAGGTACACAACATATCCCAACGTCACCGCACGTTGGTTGATTGCGTCACCACGTCAAAAAATTGCATCACACGCCACTATTCGGCCTTGTTCTTAACTCATTCCACCGAAGGCCGAATGTGGCTTTTTTTGCCATATTCGGCCGAATATATTCGGTTACCGATTAATCGGTGCATCCCTAATACTGGGGTAGTGTGACTTTCACACTTTCACAAGACTTACTTTGTCAAACAACTTGCCGTTTGCTGGAACCCACTAAACAAGTGGTTTGCAAATGGGAGTACGCGTACCCCTGGTGGTGCTTGAAGGTATTCCAAGGGGTATGTGAGATTTTTTTTTAATATTCTAAAAATATCAAATATTTACAAATCCTTTATAAATATATTTATTGAATAATACTTAAAAAAATATGAATGTGAGTTCATAAAGTGTGAAAAGAAATGCAACAATGCAATATTCAGTGTTGACAGCTAGATTTTTTTCATAAATTTTGATGTTACAGATTTTTCTTTTTTTGTGAAGAAATGTTTATAAGTAAGTTGATGAATCCAGATGGATCTCTATTACAATCCCCAAAGATGACACTTTAAGTTGATGATTACTTCTATGTGGAGAAATCTTTATTTATAGTTAAATCACGTGTTTATTTTTCAACAAGTTTTTAGTTTTTAGTTATTTTTGTATCTTTTTTCCCCAAATAGTTCAAGAAAGACCACTACAAATGAGCAATATTTTGCACTGTTATACAATTTAATAAATCACAAAGTGATGACATAGTGCTGTATTTTATTTCCTTATTTCTTTTTTTCAACCAAAAATGCTTTGCTCTGATTAGGGGGTACTTGAATTAAAAAAATGTTCACGGGGGTACATCACTGAAAAAAGTTTGAGAACCACTGCACTAAAAGACAGAATACAACATTGTCGATTGTTGTTTAATTTCTATCTCCAAAGTATTTTGATATCAAAAATGTTTTCGCAATAAGGAGCACTTCAATTATAAGACAGAGATGTAAGAAAATATGAAAAGGGCCACTAGTTATTTAAAAGGTATTTTATTTTTTAAAGTGCAGCGTATGACCGGAAGATGCAAACTTCTGGCGCATGCGTAAACACATCGAAAGCGGAAAGTCCAAGATGGCGGACTGAGCGACGCGGCTTTCCGGAGAAGTTTCACATTTACGATCTTATAGATTCAAAAAGAGCATCAAATACCTCAACCATTCGCCTTTTCTTAAGCCCACCACACGGACTTTGAGTGTGGAGCGACGGCGTGTTACCTGAAGTGAAGATTGAAGACGTGATAGAAGATGGACGACTACTGCTATGCTAAGATGGCGACGTCATGTCAAAGAGAAAGTGAAAGAGAATCAGCGCCACCAACGGAGAACAATCTGAAAAGCCAAGATGAAGGTGAGTGTGTTGCGTTCCTTAATTTATAAGATATTTGAATTTCAAGCCCTACGAATAGAAATTAGCCGACTTTGTTGAACAATGTAAACAAAGAAGCTGTTAGCATTTTTACCTCGATCCAAAATGGCAGAAATGTCTGTTTAAGTTACTGCAGTAGTAAACAGTAGGCAAGCAACGATACTTGGTATAATCCTGCGTGAATCCGCCTTTATTGAGTGTGATCCTATGTGTGTATGTGTATGTGTGTGTGTGTGTGTGTGTGTGTGTGTGAGTGTGAGTGAACTACTGTATTCGTCCTAACTGTGTGTGTGTGTGTGTGTGTGTGTGTGTGTGTGTGAGTGTGAGTGGACTACTGTATTCGTCCTAACTGTGTGTGTGTGTGTGTGTGTGTGTGTGTGTGTGTGTGTGTGTGTGTGTGTGTGTGTGTGTGTGTGAGTGAACTACTGTATTCGTCCTAACTGTGTGTGTGTGTGTGTGTGTGTGTGTGTGTGTGTGTGTGTGTGTGTGAGTGAACTACTGTATTCGTCCTAACTGTGTGTGTGTGTGTGTGTGTGTGTGTGTGTGTGTGTGTGTGAGTGAACTAGTGTATTCGTCCTAACTGGGAGATTAAACAGACCCACTAATTTAATCAGAAGGCATTTTTGCATGTAAATATTTTTCAATCAGACTTTTTGTTTGTGTCTGCAAAGTTTCTCATCCTCTGATACAACATGTACTAAATACTCTGCAGACGCTTTTTGTTAAAATCATTTTTGAGTTTTTGGATAAAAAATATAGCGTCCCTGAAATAATCATTAAACTTGTTTTGATGTGTTGGTACAAATAGGGCTGGGCGATATGGCCTTAGTTTAATATCTTGATATTTTTAGGCCATGTCACGATACACCATATATATCTCCATATGTTGCCTTAGTCTTGAATGAACACTTGATGCATATAATGACAGCAGTATGATGATTCTATGTGTCTACATTCAAACATTCTTCTTCATACTGCATTCATATATGCTACTTTTAAACTTTCATGCAGAGAGGGAAACCACAACTATGTCAATATACCAAAACTGTGTTTACTAAACAGTTATTAAAGGGGAACATTATCACGATTTCAAAAGGGTTAAAAACAATACAAATCAGTTCCCAGTGGCTTGTTTTATTTTTCGAAGTTTTTTTCAAAATTATACACCTCCCGGAATATCCCCCAAAAAAGCTTTAAAGTTCTTGATTTTCACTATTTGCGATGTGACTATCCATTTCCCTGTGACGTCATACAGTGCTGCCAATGTAAACAAACAATGGGAATACCACAGCAAGATATAGCGACATTAGCTCGGATTCAAACTCGGATTTCAGCGACTTAAGCGATTCAACAGATTACGCATGTATTGAAACAGATGGTCGGAGTATGGAGACAGATAGCGAAAACCAACTTGAAGAAGAAACTGAAGCTATTGAGCGAATAACTATTGACGCTATTTGGCCATAGCGTGGGTGTACCTAATGAAGTGGCCCATAGCATGGCTGCCTTATTAGCATCGCCGGTAAAATGTGCGGACCAAACGATCAGGACTTTGGCATCTTGTGACACTGGAGCAACTTAAATCCGTCGAACGGTAAGTGTTTGTTTCGCATTAAATGTGGGTATCTAGTTTCAAATGTACATACAGCTAGCGTAAATAGCATGTTAGCATCGATTAGCATAGCATGTTAGCATCGATTAGCTGGCAGTCAGGCCGTGACCAAATATGTCTGATTAGCACATAAGTCAACAACATCAACAAAACTCACCTTTGTGATTTCGTTGACTTAATCGTTGCAAATGCATCTACAGGTTATCCATACATCTCTGTGCCATGTCTGCTTTAGCACTGCCGGTAAATAGCATGTTAGCATCGATTAGCGTAGGATGTTAGCATCGATTAGCTGGCAGTCAAAATCAACAAAACTCACCTTTTTGATTTCGTTGACTTAATCGTTGCAAATGCATCTACAGGTTATCCATACATCTCTGTGCCATGTCTGCTTTAGCACTGCCGGTAAATAGCATGTTAGCATCGATTAGCGTAGGATGTTAGCATCGATTAGCTGGCAGTCAAAATCAACAAAACTCACCTTTTTGATTTCGTTGACTTAATCGTTGCAAATGCATCTGCAGGTTATCCATACATCTCTGTGCCATGTCTGTCTTAGCATCGCCGGTCAAATGTGGAGACACTCTGGTACATTCAATGGGGGTCTGGCGGCAGATTTCTTGCCAGTGGTGCAACTTGAATCCCTCCCTGTTAGTGTTGTTACACCCTCCGACAACACACCCACGAGGCATGATGTCTCCAAGGTTCCAAAAAATAGTCAAAAAAACGGAAAATAACAGAGCTGAGACCCGGTGTTTGTAATGTGAAAATGAAAATGGCGGGTGTGTTACCTCGGTGACGTCACTTTCTGGCATCATCGCTTCCAGAGCGATAAACAGAAAGGCGTTTAATTTTCCAAAATTCACCCATTTAGAGTTTGGAAATCGGTTAAAAAAATAGATGGTCTTTTTTCTGCACCATCAAGGTATATATTGACGCTTACATAGGTCTGCTGATAATGTTCCCCTTTAAGCAGTGGCACAAACATTCATGTCCTTTCCAAAACAGAAAGTGCAAGATTGTCAGAGACATTTTAAAACAAACTATGAGTGCACTTTTGTGCATGATGTCACTAAGATGACATATCAAAACAACAGTAAATTAAAGTGCACTTTTTGTACAGAACTCCACTTCAATAGTTTAAAACAAATACATTGCTTTTTTGTGCATGATGTCACACAACAACTGTACAAAAAAATGAGCTGCATAATAGGAAATCAAATAGTGTATGTCCTTCGCTATGTGGTAGGTTCCTGCGAACGTTATTTCCTTCTGTTGTTGACTATTTTTTCATACGGTGTTGATGTGCAAATGATTGCCTCTGCATTTTGTTGGTGTGGCACCGAATGGAGATGTTGACCTGCGGAGTAAGCACTCTTCATTCTCTCGCAGGTGACTTTTCAAATGATGCTACATATTAGCAGTAATGCTACTGTTTGAGGCAACGCTTTTGCCCCACATTCGACATATTGCGGTTGTCCGTTCGACATATTCTCACTTGCAGCCAAACCACCGCCAGACGATGGACCCCCTGCTGTTTTTCTTGGGATTTAATTCTTCCTTCATTTGAGTATATCGATCATTTCGATATATGGCTCAGCCCTAGGTACACATTGTTTTACAGTACCTCAAACTCAATCTGCACTTTAATGTACTTTTATTAAATATAAAACTCCACAATCCTGGCACCGATGCCTTTTTCTTAGCACTACTAAAAAGTACTGACGTCCTCAAGTAATTAAGGAATACAAATGTTTTTGTGTTTAGTTTAGTTTAGTTTAGTTTATGAACAATCCCCATTAGTCTACACGGCAGTGGAGAGTATTCTTCCTGGGGTCCATGCAAAAAAACGTCACACAATCACAAAACAAAAGATTACAATGCAGCACAACTTGATCGATGACAAAGTGTTGTAATACGAAAATAGCAACAACAAAGAACAAAAAAAAAACAATAACTTTGAGTTTGCATAATAACCTTCATACCAAAGATACAAAGAGCAATATAAAAATAGATATAGATTTTAGTAAAAATAAAACAAAGACCCAATGGCCTATAATATATGCATTAGTGTACATCGGTTGGGGACATCTCTGCGCTGCTGACCTGTCTCGGGACGGTCTCCTGTTGGCCCCACTATGGACTGGACTCTCACTATTATGTTAAATCCACTATGGACTGGACTCTCACTATTATGTTAAATCCACTATGGACTGGACTCTCACTATTATGTTAGATCCACTATGGACTGGACTCTCACTATTATGTTAGATCCACTATGGACTGGACTCTCACTATTATGTTAGATCCACTATGGACTGGACTCTCACACTATTATGTTAGCTCCACTATGGACTGGACTCTCACACTATTATGTTAGATCCACTATGGACTGGACTCTCACTATTATGTTAGATCCACTATGGACTGGACTCTCACTATTATGTTAGATCCACTATGGACTGGACTCTCACTATTATGTTAGATCCACTATGGACTGGACTCTCACTATTATGTTAGATCGACTATGGACTGGACTCTCACTATTATGTTAGATCAACTAAGGACTGGACTCTCACTATTATGTTAGATCCACTATGGACTGGACTCTCACTATTATGTTAGATCCACTATGGACTGGACTCTCACTATTATGTTAGATCCACTATGGACTGGACTCTCACTATTATGTTGGATCCACTATGGACTGGACTCTCACTATTATGTTAGATCCACTAAGGACTGGACTCTCACTATTATGTTAGATCCACTATGGACTGGACTCTCACTATTATGTTAAATCCACTACGGACTGGACTCTCACTATTATGTTAGATCCACTATGGACTGGACTCTCACTATTATGTTAGATCCACTATGGACTAGACTCTCCCACTATTATGTTAGATCCACTATGGACTGGACTCTTACACTATTATGTTAGATCCACTATGGACTGGACTCTCACACTATTATGTTAGATCCACTATGGACTGGACTCTCACTATTATGTTAGATCCACTATGGACTGGACTCTCACTATTATGTTAGATCTACTATGGACTGGACTCTCACACTATTATGTTAGATCCACTATGGACTGGACTCTCCCTATTATGTTAGATCCACTATGGACTGGACTCTCACTATTATGTTAGATCCACTATGGACTGGACTCTCACTATTATGTTAGATCCACTACGGACTGGACTCTCACTATTATGTTGGATCCACTATGGACTGGACTCTCACTATTATGTTAGATCCACTATGGACTGGACTCTCACTATTATGTTGGATCCACTATGGACTAGACTCTCCCACTATTATGTTAGATCCACTATGGACTGGACTCTTACACTATTATGTTAGATCCACAATGGACTGGACTTTCACAATATTATGTTAGATCCGCTATGGACTGGACTCTTACACTATTATGTTAGATCCACTATGGACTGGACTTTCACAATATTATGTTAGATCCGCTATGGACTGGACTTTCACAATATTATGTTAGATCCACTATGGACTGGACTCTCACACTATTATGTTAGATCCACTATGGACTGGACTCTCACACTATTATGTTAGATCCACTATGGACTGGACTCTCACACTATTATGTTAGATCCGCTATGGACTGGACTCTCACTATTATGTTAGATCAACTATGGACTGGACTCTCACTATTATGTTAGATCCACTATGGACTGGACTCTCAATATTATGTTAGATCCACTATGGACTGGACTCTCACTATTATGTTAGATCCACTATGGACTGGACTCTCACTATTATGTTAGATTCACTATGGACTAGACTCTCACTATTATGTTAGATCCACTATGGACTGGACTTTCACAATATTATGTTAGATCCACTATGGACTGGACTCTCACTATTATGTTAGATCCACTATGGACTGGACTCTCACTATTATGTTAGATTCACTATGGACTAGACTCTCACTATTATGTTAGATCCACTATGGACTGGACTTTCACAATATTATGTTAGATTCACTATGGACTAGACTCTCACTATTATGTTAGATCCACTATGGACTGGACTTTCACAATATTATGTTAGATCCACTATGGACTGGACTCTCACTATTATGTTAGATCCACTATGGACTAGACTCCCACGCTATTATGTTAGATCCACTATGGACTAGACTCTCACACTATTATGTTAGATCCACTATGGACTAGACTCTCACACTATTATGTTAGATCCACTATGGACTAGACTCCCACGCTATTATGTTAGATCCACTATGGACTGGACTCTCACGCTATTATGTTAGATCCACTATGGACTGGACTTTCACTATATTATATCAGACCCACTCGACGTCCATTGCGGTCCTCTCCAAGGTTTCTCATCATCATTCTCATTGACGTCAAACAGGGTTGTGAGTTTTTCCTTGCCCTTATGTGGGCGCTGAACCGTGGATGTTGTTTTGGCTTGTGCAGCCCTTTGAGACACTTGTGATTTAGGTCTATAGAAATAAACATTATTCGATTAATTGATTGATTGATTAACTGTTTTTACATTTTCAAATTAATAAATAATGGTGGTTTTTATCGTACATCCAAAATCACTCAAATTAATTGTGTGTGGAGTTTGCCCTCCAATGGGTTCTTCTGACCACCAGACATTGACATGCGAGGCCGGATCGGGGTTACAACACTGTTTTTAGTCGTAATGGTTTGTACAGTCCTTTGAGACATTTGTGATTTAGGGCTATAAAAATAAACATTGATTGATTGATTGATTGATTGATTTTATTTTTCCCAAGTTCAGCGGTTGCTTTTCAGCAATTGTCCTTTGCGTCCGTGTCAGGCCCGCTCTCGCTCTCACGCTAGCTCCAACAACCTCTCTCCTCCCGGCTGCTGTTTAGAAAGGGCGACAGGTGATTAGATAGCAAGGCCCACCTGGGCCATCTACGCACCTGTCGCTCTCTGCGAGGCCGGTCCTGGCACACCCCGTTCAGCTGCAAGCCCGCAGGCCACGCCCCCCCCTCCACGATGTGATTATTATGTTTTGCCATAATCTTCCAGCCCTAAACGAGGTATTGGCAAGGACTTCACGATAAACTATGTATCACGGTACTTGAGTCACGATACATTAGTCTATTGTGATATTGTGACATGTAGTTTTACTGCCATTTTTACAAAGTCATTGAACATTTTGAAAAACTAATTTAAACCAATGTATTTGAGTAAACTCGATGCCAGCCAGTCTTAATTTTTTGAACAAACCGTGTCAAAAACAAAGTAATTCAAATGATCATTACAAATGTACAGAAAGTGGATAACATTTAGTGCATTTGGTATCTAAAAAAGTCCTCTTCTAAACTACAGACTTCTTTGAGATAGATATTATCTTTATTACTTGTGCTTAGTATTTCAATATTGACTTTTTCCCCACTGTTAGTTTGTAGATGGATGGATAGATGGATGGATGGATGGATGGATGGATGGATGGATGGATGGATGGATGGATGGATGGATGGATGGATGGATGGATGGATGGATGGATGGATAGATAGATAGATAGATAGATAGATAGATGGATAGATAGTACTTTATTGATTCCTTCAGGAGAGTTCCTTCAGGAAAATTAAAATTCCAGCAGCAGTGTACAGAGTTGAGATCAATTTAAAAAAGAGTAAAAAGTAAATAATGTGGGTTTAAAAGGAAACAAGATAGAGAAATATTACAAAAAGAATAAAAACAATGGGAATAACAATATAACAGTAAAATAAGAATATAACAAGACAAAGTAGGCAGTAGTGACCATGTTATGAAAACGTATTGCACTGTTAATGTTTTGCATCCCCTGTCATCCTAGTACCCCCCGCCCCCCGTCCCAGAGAGGAGTTGTACAGTCTAATGGCGTGTGGGACAAAGGAGTTCTTGAGTCTATTAGTCCTGCACTTGGGATGAAGCAGTCTAGAACTGAACAGGCTCCTCTGGCTATGCAGAGGGTGACTGGCATCATCCAGGATGCTCACTAGTTTGTCAACAGTCCTCTTCTCTGCCACCCTCACCAGTGAGTCCACTTTCATTCCCATTGTAGAACCGGCCCGCCTGATCAGTTTCTCCAGTCTGGAGCTGTCCTTCTTAGATGTACTGCCCCCCCAGCACACTACCATGTAGAACACAACACTGGCAACCACAGACTGGTAGTACATCCACAGGAGTTTTCTACAAATGTTGAAGGAGTGCAGTCTCCTGAGGAAGTACAGCCTGCTCTGTCCTTTCTTGTACTGGTGGTCCGTGTTAACAGTCCAGTCCAGCTTATTGTCCACCCAAACCCCGAGGTACTTGAATGAGTCCACGGTCTGTACCTCAACTCCCTCGATCACAATAGGTTGTGACCGTGGACTCGACCTCCCAAAGTCAATGACCAGCTCCTTGGTCTTTGACGGATTGAGCTGCAAGAGGTAATGTAGTATCCTAATGTCCATGGAAGCAGATGTTTTCTACTTTCTGTGATTCTAGCTGAACTTTTCTGAGTCTATGACAAGTCATGTAAACATTGATCCATCATTCTGGCAAGGCACTAAATGAATGGCCATGAAACACTACACAAACATACAGTACATAGAAGAAAGTGTGTTTTTGTTGTTCGTGTCTTGCAGACGTCCAGCAGCTGATGGGTAATCCAGAGAAAGTTTCCCATCAGTCAGGTGGGAGCTCCAATCTGAAGCAGGGGACTCCACAACCACCCTGCATTAAAAAGGAAGAGGAGGAACTCTGCATCACTCAGGAGGGAGAGTGTCTTCTAGGACGAGAGGAAGCTGATTACACCAAGTTGCAACTGAGTATTATCTCTGTGAAGACTGAAGATGATGAAGAGAAACCACTAGTAGACAACCTCTTAGCTCCACTATCAGATAGTGAGGCTGAAGACGAGGTTGAAGAACCTTTGAGCAGCGATACAGACTGTGAAGGTGATATGAGGACTCACACTGACAACAAACACTCAAAATGCTCTTCAAAGAAGAGAGGTAAATCATGTTTGAGCTGCTCAGTTTGTGCCAAAGTTTTTACTAAAAAGTGCCATTGGATTCGACACATGAGAACACACACAGGTGAAAAACCATTCAGTTGTTCAATTTGTGGCAAAAGCTATTCTCAAAATTGTCGTTTGACTGAACACATGAGAACACACACAGGTGAAAAAGCATTTAGTTGTTCATTTTGTGGTCAACGTTTTGCTACAAAGAGCCGTTTGACTGAACACATTACAACACACACAGGCGTAAAACCATTTAAGTGTTCAGTTTGTGGCAACAGCTTTTCACAAAATAGCTATTTGACTCAACACATGAGAACACACGCAGCTGAAAAAAAATTCAATTGTTCAGTTTGTGGCAAAAGCTTTTCTGTTAAGAGATATTTGCCTGAACACATGAGAACACACACACGCACGGGTGAAAAACTCTTTAAGTGTTCAGTTTGTGGCAACAGCTTTTCTAAAAGAAGCTATTTGACTCAACACACGAGAATGCACACAGGTGAAAAACCATTTGATTGTTCAGTTTGTGGCAAAAGCTGGTCTGTTAAGAGATATTTGACTGAACACATGAGAACACACACAGGTGAAAAACCATTTAATTGTTCAGTTTGTGGCAACATCTTTTCTCAAAAAAGCCATTTGACTCAACACATGAGAACTCACACAGGTGACAACACATTTAATTGTTCAGTGTGTGGCAAAAACTTTTCTCAAAATTGCTCTTTGACCCAACACATGAGAACACACACTGGAGAAAAACGATTTAAGTGTTCAGTTTGTGGCACAAGCTTTTCTCAAAATTGCCATTTGAAAAAACACATGAGAACTCACACAGGTGAAAAACCATTTAGTTGCTCAATTTGTGGCAAAAGTTCTTCTGTTAAGAGCAGAATGACTGATCACATGAGAACACACACAGATGAAAAACCATATAAGTGTTCAGTTTGTGGCAAAAGCTTTTCTTATAGCAGCTCTTTGTGTCAACACATGAGAACACACGCTGGAGAAAAAAACATTTAGTTGTTCAGTTTGCTGTAAAAGGTTCCCACAAAGCAGACGCAGTAAGACACACCAGAACATACAATGGAAAATAAGCAATTAGCTGTTTAGTTTGTGGTATGTTGCTCATATGTGGCGACATCCACCCTACCCAGGACCTCCTCACTGCTTCTTTCACAAATATCTGAGGTATTCATACAAACTTGGATTAATTCAAGCATAATCTTATCCACTCATGACCTCATGTCTTCTCTGTATCTGAAACCTTCCTGAACAATAAGATAGATGATGCTTCAAGTGCTTGGTTACTCCTTCTTCAGTCCAGGGACCTGGGGCCTCATGTGTCAAGTTTGTGGACGCTCAAAAACCTGCACTACACCCTTTTTCACTGCAAAGTTGAGATGTATCAAAACTGATGATGACGCATAAGTGATGCTGAGTAACTGTTTGCATAACAAACTGCCAACTTTTACTCCTCAGATTGATTGATGTGCAAATCAGAGACATATGAACAATTAACCCCCAACACCCACAACCCAACCCACACCTCCCTCAACATTCGGGCATAACAGGTTCAAGATCAGTTTGCGAAGTGTAAAATTCAGCTGCATTTTTAAATGAAAGAAACTGCTGCTGTAAATGTGTCCACTGGATGTCACAATAATAATTCTGTTAGGCAAGCAAATGGTTTATACCGGGGCGGGCAATTATACCAAGCAAGAGGTAAATGGTTAAAGGGTTACACTTGTAAAGCGTTTTTTGCCTTCAAGGTAATTAAAGGCCTACTGAAATGAGATTTTCTTATTCAAACGGGGATAGCAGCTCCATTCTATGTGTCATACTTGATCATTTTGCGATATTGCCATATTTTTGCTGAAAGGATTTAGTAGAGAACATCGACGATAAAGTTCACAACTTTTGGTCGCTAATAAAAAAGCATTGCCTCTACCGGAAGTAGCGGACGATGTGTGCATGATGTCACTGGTTGTAGGGCTCCTCACATCCTCACATTGTTTATAATCATAGCCTCCAGCAGCAAGAGCGATTCGGACAGAGAAAGCGACAATTTGAGCGAGGATGAAAGATTTGTGGATGAGGATAGTGAGAGTGAAGGACTAGAAGAAAGAAAAAAGATGAGGGCAGTGGGGGCGATTCAGATGTTATTAGACACATTTACTAGGATAATTCTGGAAAATCCCTTATCTGCTTATTGTGTTTTTAGTGTTTTAGTGAGATTATGCTGCAGGAAGAACGACACGAGCTCCGCTCATGTTTACGGTAAGAGCCGACTTATTACCACAATTTTCTCACCGAAACCTGCCGGTTGACATGTGGTAGAGAAACATGTTTGCTTGACCGCTCTGTTCCATATTAAAGCTTCACAACAAACAAAGAAACACACGCTGTGTTTCGGTTGCTAAAGGCAGCTGCAATCCACCGCTTTCCACCAACAGCATTCTTCTTTATAGTCTCCATTATTAATTGATCAAATTGCAGAAGACTCAGCAACACAGATGTCCAAAATACTGTGTAATTATGCGGTTAAATCAGACGACTTTGAAGCCGTGAGTGGTGCTGGAATAAAATGTTCGCTCCAACCAATAACGTCACAAGCACGCGTCATCATTCCGCGAAGTTTTCAACAAGGAACTCCCGGGAAATTTAAAATTGCAATTTAGTAAACTAAAAAGGCCGTATTGTCATGTGTTGCAATGTTAATATTTCATCATTGATATATAAACTATCAGACTGTGTGGTCGCTAGTAGTGGCTTTCAGTAGGCCTTTAAAGTGCTTTGACGCTATTTCCACATTCACACACTGATGGAGGGAGCTGCCATGCAAGGCCCTAACCACCACCCATCAGGAGCAAGGGTGAAGTGGGACACAATGGACGTGACGAGGTTGGTAGAAGTTGAGGATTGATCCAGGAACCCTCAGGTTGCTGGCACGGCCACTCTCCCAACTGCGCCACGTCATCCCCAGGTACACAGTAAAGCGGGGCTGTGACTCCTCCCCCTCCAGCCAACATAAAAGAGGAGTAAAATAATCAATCAGTAACCCCACTTCAAATGCAGCATGAGACACTGCACACTGATATAGTTCTGTGAAAATGATTGTCTTCTGTGCAAATGTAAAGAAAGTGAACAGTGTGTGATTTACTGCAATACTGTCACTCTTTCTACTTTTTATTTGTGCTTTGTTGAAATTGTTCACACATTGCACTGCTTTTATTTTTCTGTCAATACACATTATGTCTAGAAGACAGGAAGTAACTCAACACTCTTGAATAGTTTCTACCTCAGTGTGTATGGTTTGTTGAGTTAGCACAGGATTAATATGTGGAAATGACACATGAGGTAGTTGATACATAGAATAGTTTTTATTCATGCATTATTTACTTTTTGTTCATTCGTAGGTAGGTTGTGTCTTAAAGTTTAATTGCTTTGTAGAAACACTGACATTAGGTCTAAGTCTACTTTGTTCTTCAAGGTGTTTTTGAAAATGCCCCGTTTTTCTTCCTCTGAATTTTTACCCAAATCGAAGTGTTTGGTCAAGAGGATTATTTGTGATATGTACATTTTCAGAATGTGTTTGTTCTGTTTTTGACCGAAGTAAAATAAAGAAAATAATCTAATGTTGTCGTAGTCGTATTTTTAAGTGATCATGCCATGATTTTACCCGTCCCGCCCACGTGGAAATAGATTTTCCTCCATGCGGCCCCTGAGCTAAAATGAGTTTGACAGCCCTGCTGTAATCTGACTCATGTGAGCAGGTTACTGTATAAACACATTTTGTTATAAGTTATAAAAATGTGTTCAGTTCTCAGAGACACGTCAATGTCAGGCTGACAATCGCTCTTCCGCTTTCTCCAAACACGAGAACAAAGCAGCTCCTACTGACTTGTGATTGGTCAGACCGTGCCGATCTTAATCACATGGCTAATTGCAATATAATAAATTGCAACATAATTGAATATCTTATATGCTCAGACAGTAATGTGTTTATATAAGTTTAGATTGTGTTATGATGTTTGTAATGGGGAAAGACGTTAATGTGTCTTGTTTTCATGTTTGCATTCAAGCAGTGCAATGAGGGCTTTCTGCTGGTGAGTGATTAGCACTACAGTTAGAGCCACCTATCGCCAGGTAGAAATGAGCAGTTTCACCAACATTTTGATGTGAAACCATATTACTAACTGTCTGCTGTTTTACAGGATTCATGGAAGTTTATTGTCATAGCAGCACACGATACACATGAGATGGCACACAATTTAGTAGCAGGTGAACAATAGGATTGGTCCTGGTGGTGTTGTACAAACCCCGTTTCCATATGAGTTGGGAAATTGTGTTAGATGTAAATATAAACGGAATACAATGATTTGCAAAACATTTTCAACCCATATTCAGTTGAATATGCTACAAAGACAACATATTTGTTGTTAAAACTGATAAACATTTTTTTTTTTCAAATAATCATTAACTTTAGAATTTGATGCCAGCAACACGTGACAAAGAAGTTAGGAAAGCTGGCAATACATACTGATAAAGTTTAGAAATTCTCATCAAACACATAAATGGAACATCCCACAGGTGTGCAGGCTAATTGGGAACAGGTGGGTGCCATGATTGGCTATAAAAGCAGCTTCCATGAAATGCTAAGTGATTCACAAACAAGGATGGGGCGAGGGTCACCAATTTGTAAGTAAATTGTCAAACAGTTTTAGAACAACATTTCTCAAAGAGCTATTGCAAGGAATTTAAGGATTTTACCATCTACGGTCCGTAAAATCATCAAAAGGTTCAGAGTATCTGGAGAAAATACTGGACGTAAGCGATGATATGACGGACTTTTGATCCCTCAGGCGGTACTGCATCAAAAACCGACATCAGTTTGTAAAGGATATCACCACATGGGCTCAGGAATACTTCATACAACCACTGTCAGTAACTACAGTTGGTCGATACATCTGTAAGTGCAAGTTAAAACTCTACTATGCAAAGCCAAACCCATTTATCAACAACACCCTGAAACGCCGCCGGCTTTGCTGGGCCCGAGCTCATCTAAGATGGACTGATGCAGAGTGGAAAGGTGTTCTGTGGTCTAACGAGTCCACATTTCAAATTATATTTGGAAACAGAGGATGTGGTGTCCTCCAGAACAAAGAGGAAAATAGCCATTCGGTTTCTAATAGGTGCAAAGTTCAAAAGCCAGAATCTGTGATGGAATGAGGGTGTATTAGTGCCCAAGGCATGGGTAACTTACACATCTGTGAAGGCACCATTAATGCTGAAAGGTCCATACAGGTTTTGGAGTAACATATGTTGTCATCCAAGAAACGTTATCATGGACGCCCCTGCTTATTTCAGCAAGACAAGTGTTACAACAGCGTGGCTTCGTAGTAAAAGAGTGCAGGTACTTTCCTGGCCCGCCTGCAGTCTAGACCTGTCTCCCATCAAAAATGTGTGGCGCATTATGAAGCGTAAAATAGGACAGCGGAGACCCCAGACTGTTGAACGACTGAAGCTCTACATAAAACAAGAATGGGAAAGAATTCCACTTTCAAAGCTTCAACAATTATTTTCTTCAGTTCCCAAATGTTTATTGAGTTTATTAAAATAATAGGTGATGTAACACAGTGGTGAACATGCCCTTTCCCAACTACCTTGGCACGTGTTGCAGCCATGAAATTCTAAGTTATTATTTGCAAAAAAAATTAAAGTTTATGAGTTTGAACATCAAGTATCTTGTCTTTGTAGCATATTCAACTGAATATGGGTTGAAAAGGATTTGCAAATCATTGTATTCCGTTTATATTTACATCTAATGCAATTTCCCAACTCATTTGGAAACGGGGTTTGTATACTATTAGTGCTTTTCTTCTTTAGTCAGAGTCATGATTTGACTTTCTAAAGGTTTTTTAACTAAAACAACTAAGTGGGTTGAAAAATAGTTCTGTTTCTTGTCGTATTTAAAATGTATGACTTTTTTCTTTGATGTTTGCCCTTTTTCTGGTTGGAACAACAGCAATGAGAAAGTGTGTGCACGTGCTTGTGTGTGTGTGTGTGTGTGTGTGTGTGTGTGTGTGTTTTATTTTCAAAGAGTAGTTGTATGTTATTTGATGATAGATACATTTGTCAACTATTATTTTAAAACAAGTTTAAAATGCCTTTATGTTGAAAAACCACTACTGTGGAGTAGGAAACGGAATGTACGGGCTTCTAGCGCATGCGCAAATGTACTTGAAGCTAAGCAAAAAGACGAGGACCGCATGCTATGGTTGTTCCCAGAATTTTGAACTTCACGATCTTAAAGTCATATGATTCACAGCAAATATAGCAACAAATATCTCAATTCGTATTTTCCAAAGCCACCAAACGTGCATTGAGTTTGGAGCGATATCTGAAGTGAAGATTGAAGACGTGATAGAAGATGGACGACTACTGCTATGCTAAGATGGCGACGTCATGTCAAAGAGAAAGTGAAAGAGAATCGGAAACTTCCAGCGAATCGCCAACGGAGATAAAGAGGAAGGATGAAGGTGAGTATGTTGAGATTCGTAGTTTGAAAGATATTTGAATTTCAAGGCCTTAAAATAGATTGTTGTAGACTTTGTTGAAGAACGTCAACAAAGAGCCGCCATGATTGTTAGCTTGAAGAAGGCAGTGGAGTTCACATCAGAGGAGATGAAAGAATGCAAAAGTCACATGAAGAAAGTGGAAGAGCATAAGAACCGCTTCCTAGAGGGGTTAGTGCGTCTGCCTCACAATACGAAGGTCCTGCAGTCCTGGGTTCAAATCCAGGCTCGGGATCTTTCTGTGTGGAGTTTGCATGTTCTCCCCGTGAATGCGTGGGTTCCCTCCGGGTACTCCGGCTTCCTCCCACCTCCAAAGACATGCACCTGGGGATAGGTTGATTGGCAACACTAAATGGTCCCTAGTGTGTGAATGTTGTCTGTCTATCTGTGTTGGCCCTGCGATGAGGTGGCGACTTGTCCAGGGTGTACCCCGCCTTCCGCCGATTGTAGCTGAGATAGGCGCCAGCGCCCCCCGCGACCCCAAAAGGGGATAAGCGGTAGAAAATGGATGGATGGATGGATGCCACAAATGAAATATTTAGCTCTCATTACTAAACTAAGTTATTCATGGAGTCCATCAAGTCATTGGATGGATTTTAGAGTGGACATAACAGCCACTATCTCTAAGTCATCCTCCATCTTGTAAACACTGTAGCAGCTAGTGAAAGATGAACATCATCTTGTTGTGCCAGCATTTGATTTTGAGCATTTTTGAATTGTTTTTCCTATTTCTCTTTAGGGCTGGGCAATTAATCCCATTTTAATCTCAACTTCAATTAAGACGTGACACAATCATAAACTTTTTATCGTGGAAAAAAAAGGAACGGCCCCAAAACTTGCATGCAAATTCTTGAGCCTGTGTCAATTAAAGGGATGAGTGAGTGTATGCTTAAAAAAAAGACCATGTCTACTAGAATGTGCTGCGTTTTAATTGACACAGTGCTAGTACGTCTAATCAGTAATCACTGAACTCAACAAAAAAGTAAGATCACATGATTTGCGCTTTGATATTATCCTTGGAATTGGCACTAAAACAGAATCCGCTGGTAAACGCAGAATTTCACGCAAATGGACATACATGTGAGTGAAATGTTGTCACAAAAATGTGTCCGGTACCCCTCGTTCATCTCCGAAACACTCAACCACCCTGTCCTGAACTAAACAATGTGGAGACGGCCACTCGAAACTAAACTATGAAGCTAAAGCTAGCAAGAACAATCCATACACCACAAAACACTTCTTGTGTTGTTGTGAACGGCATCACGATGTAAGATCAATGTACAAACAGGAAAGCCGTCGCAACTTCAGAGGCTTTCTTTATTTTACAGCCTCTCGCTGCTGTCTTGGATCCGCTTTGAACTGAACTCTCGTGGCTGTGTTGGAGCCACTATGGATTGAACTTTCACAGTATCATGTTAGACCCGCTCGACATCCATTGCTTTCGGTCCCCTAGAGGGGGGAGGGGGGTTGCCCACATTTGAGGTCCTCTCCAAGGTTTCTCATAGTCATCATTGTCACAGATGTCCCACTGGGTGTGAGTTTTCCTTGCCCTTATGTGGGCCTACCGAGGATGTCGTAGTGGTTTGTGCAGTCCTTTGAGACACTAGTGATTTAGGGCTATATAAATAAACATTGATTGATTGAAGTTTTCTCAAAACTCACACTTTCCGCTTTGATTGATTGATTGATTGATTGATTGATTGATTGATTGATGTTAGATAATGTTATGTATGTCACAAAAGCAAACAATCTATTGTGGTAAACTATGTGTAAAAGTTAAGAAACGGAATTCAGAAAACCTTAATATGATTTGTTTGAGGATATTGATAGCGACGGACTAGAAAAAAAAAAAAAACTAGTTAAAAAAAAAAAGCGATTGCAATCGCGTTGCATTGAGACGGATTCATATGTTTTTAGACACATTTACTAGGATAATTCTGGGAAATCCCTTATCTTTCTGTTGTGTTGCTAGTGTTTTAGTGAGTTTGATATTACCTGATAGTCGGAAGTATACGTCCACGGCCGGGTGTTGACGTGCAGTGTCTCGGGGAAGTCGACGGCAGCTGTATGGACGGCACAAGCTCAGCTGATCTCCGGTAAGAGGTAACTTTTTAACCACAATTTTCTCACCGAAACCTGCTGGTTGACATGTAGTCAAGATCCATGTCCGCTGTGATCCATACTAAAGTTTCACCTCTGTGAATTTTAAACAAGGAATCACCGTGTGTTTGTGTGGCTAAAGACTAAAGCTTCCCAACTCCGTCTTTCTACTTTGACTTCTCCAATATTAATTGAACAAATTGCAAAAGATTCAGCAACACAGATGTCCAAAATACTGTGTAATTATGCCGTTAAAGCAGACGACTTTTAGCTGTGTGTGTGTACACAGCGCTCATATTCATAACAGCCCGTGACGTCACGCGTACACGTCATCATTACGCGACGTTTTCAAGAAAAAAGTCCCGGGAAATTTAAAATTGCAATTTAGTAAACAAAAAGACCGTATTGGCATGTGTTGCAATGTTAATGTTTTATCATTGATATATAAACTATCAGACTGCGTGGTCGCTAGTAGTGGCTTTCAGTAGGCCTTTAAAGTGGTATTATCAAAAAGGGGTCAGTGTCCAGCAGGACCGATAATCAGCATTTCCCTTTTATTAGCGTTGAGTTGCAAAAAGTTATTAAAACATTAAGACACGCCTCCAGCTGACTACAATCCGGCTTGTTGGTCAGCTTTAGGGGCATGTAGAGTTGGGTGTCATCAGCATAACAGTGGAAGCTAACACCGTATTTGCGTATGATGTCACCTAGCAGCAGCATGTAGGTGCTGAAGAGTGCAGGGCCAATATTGGTCCATTTAGGGCTGGGCGATATGGCCTTTTATTAATATCTCAATATTTTTAGTCACGATACACCATATATATCTGGATATTTTGCCTTAGCCTTGAATGAACACTTGATGCATATAATCTTTGATTGATTGATTGATACTTTTATTAGTAGATTGCACAGTACAGTACATATTCCGTACAATTGACCACTAAATGGTAACACCCCGATAAGTTTTTCAACTTGTTTAAGTCGGGGTCCACGTTAATCAATTCATGGTACAAATATATACTATCAACATAATACAGTCATCACACAAGTTAATCATCATAGTATATACATTGAATTATTTACATTATTTACAATCCGGGGGGTGGGATGAGGAGCTTTGGTTGATATCAGTACTTCAGTCATCAACAATTGCATCACCAGAGAAATGTGGACATTGAAACAGTGTAGGTCTTATTTAGTAGGATATGTACAGCCAGCAGAGAACATAGTGAGTTCACATAGCATAAGAACAAGTATATACATTAGAAGTACATTTGAGTTGTTTATAATCCGGGGAGATGGGATGTGAATGGAGGAGGGTATTAGTAAAGTGTTGAAGTTGCCTGGAGGTGTTGTTTTAGAGCAGTTTTGAAGGAATATAGAGATGCACTTACTTGTACACCTGTTGGGAGTGCATTCCACATTGATGTGGCATAGAAAGAGAATGAGTTAAGACCTTTGTTGGATCGGAATCTGGGTTTAACGTGGTTTGTGGAGCTCCCCCTGGTGTTGTGGTTATGGCGCTCATTTACGTTAAGGAAGTAGTTTGACATGTACTTCGGTATCAGGGAGGTGTAGCGGATTTTATAGACTAGGCTCAGTGCAAGTTGTTTTACTCTGTCCTCCACCTTGAGCCAGCCCACTTTGGAGAAGTGGGTTGGATTGAGGTGTGATCTGGGGTGGAGGTCTAAAAGTAACCGGACTAGCTTGTTCTGGGATGTTTGGAGTCTAGATTTGAGGGTTTTGGAGGTGCTGGGGTACCAGGAGGTGCAAGCGTAATCGAAAAAGGGTTGAATGAGAGTTCCCGCTAGAATCCTCAAGGTGCTTTTGTTGACCAGAGAGGAGATTCTGTGGAGACATCTTGTTCGTTGATGGACCTTTTTGATGACCTTGGTTGCCATTTTATCACAGGAAAGATTAGCCTCTAGAATGGAACCTAGGTAGGTGATCTCATCCTTCCTGGTGATAACAATGTCACCCACTTTTATAGTCAAGTCACTGACCTTCTTAAGTTTGATATGGGACCCAAATAGGATGGATTCCGTTTTACCTAAGTGTATGGATAGCTTGTTGTCAGCCAGCCAGGTGCAAATATATAATCACAGCAGTATGATGATTCTATGTGTCTACATTCAAACATTCTTCTTCATACTGCATTTATATATGCTACTTTTAAACTTTCATGCAGAGAGGGAAACCACAACTAAGTCAATCGACCAAAAAAGTATTTATTAAGTAGTTATTAAGCAGTGGCACAAACATTCATGTCATTTCCAAAACAGAAAGTGCAAGATTATCAGAGACATTTTAAAACAAGCTCTTGACAAACAAACAAACTAACAAAATGTGTCAAAAACAAAGTAAATAAAATGATGGTTGCAATTGTACAGAAAGTAGATCCAATTTCTTGCATTTAATATCTAAAAGAAGTCTTCTACTTCTTAACTATAAACTTCTTTAGTTTTGCGATTTCAATATTGTCGAAACAAATATTTTCTACTTTCTGTGATTCTAGCTGAACTTTTCTGAGTCTATGACAAGTCATGTAAACATTGATCCATCATTCTGGCAAGGCACTAAATGAATGGCCATGAAACACTACACACTAGGGTGGTCCCGATACCAATTATTTAGTACCGGTACTAAATATATAGATACATTTCCAAATAAAGGGAACTGCGAAAATTGTCAATATTTGCTTTATTTAAACAGAAAATCTTAACTACATTAAACACTCACAGTCAAAGAACAATTGTATAAGGTTAAGATATAAATTAAAAAGCATTAAACACATTGGGCTTCTCTTGTTGCATTCAAAGAACAATTTACAATTTTCCATCTTACATATAGTCTGCTATAATCAAGGATTGGATTAGAATAGAACATAAAGTTTTACTGATATTATATTCAATTATTCATGATTTATGGTTGCCACTCCTGGTCGGTGCTTTAAGATAAGTACAATTATTAATTAAGTACTTAAAACAAAACTATGGATGAATGTAAATAGCAGCTAAAACACATTTATTGAAGACAAAACACAAATGGTAAGAATTTGTTACAAAATGTCGTCATTTGACTTGCATTAGTTGACTGCTAATTGGTCAGTTTTAACTGTGCTAATATTTGTCATCAAGTTCTACGTATCTACATGTGCACAGCAGGGGAGCTGGTTAACTTCTGAGAGTAGTATGTGTGTTTGTGACAATGTCAACCTGTTGTCTGAGTGACGTCAGTGAGTGAGCGGGCGAGTGAAGAGAGAGCAGCGTAACCTATACGTGCTACAAATCAATGCAATGAATATATATGGGGTGTTATGGGCTAGGAACAGAAGACTAGTTTCAACTCGTAGAGAGAGGCAGAGCTTGAATTGTAGTTTGGTTGACACCGTGTATTAGAGAATTAGTGATTGACAGCAGATATACACACACACACAATGAGTTGAATGGCCATTCAACATGAAAGCAATTTACAGAGAAAAACACAAGTACTATATACATATATACAATTCCATTTAACTAATCAGTGTCTCTGGATCTTGTTCAAATCTTAGTTCAGATAATAGTTCTTGGAAAAAAAGATGGCAGTACAGTCCATGTGCTGCAGGTAAAGGTGAACATTGTAAAGGGTTGGCTCGAGAGCCTCCGACCAGCCCAGACAGAGCAGGTGGTGAGGTTCCTGGCTGGAATCTTCCAAAACCGATCCTTGGACTAGGTGATTATTTTCCTTAGCTCGCCATCGAAAAGAGAAGCCTGGCCAACTAAACTTCTACAATCGAACACAGCTTAATGACAAAGAATCTGGCGCTGGAAGTCGGCTCTCGAGCAGAAATGCAATCGATCTCTCATGTCCTGTCTCCTGGCTACTTCCTGCTATCGGCTTATAAGCACCACTAATTGGAAGGCGGCGGTCACGTGACAAAGGAGGAGTGTGCCGAGTTGCCAAAGATTAACTAGAGCAAGAGCATGCCAGTCACTTTCGGCTACCGGTATATAGCTACAGCTGATTGGACTGTGGTGGTCACGTGACTAGGAAGTGCGAAAAGAGTAAATAGAAAGGCAAGAGCCTAATAGTCTCCGCAAATGTATTTGACACCTGCGTTACAGCAGCAGGACAGGTGTAACAACTACATTATGCCTGTCACTATTTAAACTCCTTGTGCAGATCTCAATACTTATTATTTAAATGTTGACCTAAGAGTGAAGCAAAGGTGGTAATACTAATCACCACATTTGGCGAGGTGTGTTTTAAAGCAGCTGTTGTGAGAGTAGCGTATGTGTGTGTGCACTTTTAAGAGTGGCAGTATGTGGGGTGAGTGACGTGTGTGTTTTGACACACTCAACATCATGCGCCTCGGTTCTGTAGTCACCGCGGCATGCAGATGAAAGAACGGTACCCGTACTTTTCAATGGTGGTATAGTACCGAATTCAATTGGTTAGTACCACAATACTTTATTAGTAGCAGTATACTGTACAACCCTACTACACACACATACAGTACATAGAAGAACGTGTGTTTTTGTTGTTTGTGTCTTGCAGACGTCCAGCAGCTGATGGGTAATCCAGAAGAAGTTTCCCCTCAGTCAGGTGGGAGCTCCACTTTGAAGCAGGAGACTCCACAACCACCCTGCATTAAAAAGGAAGAGGAGGAACTCTGCATCACTCAGGAGGGAGAGTGTCTTCTAGGACGAGAGGAAGCTGATTACACCAAGTTTCCACTGACTGTTGTCTCTGTGAAGACTGAAGATGATGAAGAGAAACCACAAGTAGACAACCTCTTAGCTCCACTATCAGATAGTGAGGCTGAAAACGAGGTTGAAGTACCTTTGAGCAGCGATACAGACTGTGAAGGTGATATGAGGACTCACACTGACAACAAACACTCTGAATGCTCTTCAAAGAAGAGAGGTTTGAGCTGCTCGGTTTGTGCTAAAAGTATTACTAACAAGAGCCTTTTGACTCGACACATGAAGACACACACAGGTGAAAAACCATTCAATTGTTCAGTTTGTGGCAAAAACTTTCCTCTAAATTTTCGTTTGACTGAACACATGAGAATACACACAGAAGAAAAAACATTTGACTGTTCAATTTGTGATAAAAAGTACTTTTTTAAGAGCCGTTTGACTCGACACATGAGAACACACACAGGTGAAAAACCATTCAGTTGTTCAGTTTGTGGCAAAAGCTTTGCTCGAAATTGTGATTTGACTGAACACATGAGAACACACACAGGTGAAAAACCATTCAGTTGTTCAGTTTGTGGCAAAAGTTTTGCTCGAAATATCAATTTGACTCACCACATGAGAACACACACGGGTGAGAAAACATTTACTTGTTCAGTTTGTGGCAAAAGCTTTTCACGAAATATCAATTTGACTCACCACTTGAGAATACACACTGGTGAAAAACCATTTAGTTGTTCAGTTTGTGGCAAAAGCTTTTCACGAAGTAATAATTTGACTTACCACATGAGAACACACACAGGTGAAAAAACATTTAATTGTTCAGTTTGTGACAAAAGCTTTTCTGTTAAGAGCAATTTGACTCAACACATGAGAACACACACTGGAGAAAAATCATTTATTTGTTCAGCTTGCGGTAAAAGCTTTTCTGTTAAGTGCAGTTTGATTGAACACATGAGAACACACACAGGTGAAAAACCATATAAGTGTTCGGTTTGTGGAAAAAGCTTTTCTGTTAAGAGCAAATTGACTCAACACATGAGAACACACGCTGGAGAAAAAACATTTAGTTGTTCAGTGTGCTGTAAAAGGTTCCCACATGGTGCAGAAGCAGTAAAACACATGAGAACACACAAGGGAAAATAGCCAATTAGCTGTTTAGTTTGTGGTATGTTGCTCATATGTGGCGACATCCACCCTACCCAGGACCTCCTCACTGCTTCTTTCACAAATATCTGAGGTATTCATACAAACTTGGATTATTTGAAGCATAATTTTATCCACTCATGATCTCATGTCTTCTCTGTATCTGAAACCTTCCTGAACAGTAAGATAGATGATGCTTCAAGTGCTGGGTTACTCCTTCTTCAGTCCAGGGACCTGGGGCCTCATGTGTCAAGTTTTTGCACACTCAAAAACCTGCACTACACCCTTTTTCATGGCCAAGTTGAGATGTATAAAAACTGACATTGTAATGCTGGGTAACTCTTTGCATAACCAAGAGTCAACGTTTACTCCTCGGACTGATTGATGTTCAAATCAGAGACATGTGAACAATTAACCCCCCCCCAACCCCCACCTTACTCAACATTCGGGCATAACAGGTTCAATCCGGCCTGAGATATGAGTTTGTGAAGTGTAAAATTCAGCTTCATTGTTTAAAAAAAGACTCCTTGTTCTAATTGTGTCCACTGGATGTCACAATAGCAATTCTGTTTGGCAAGCAAATAGTTTATACCGATGCGAGCAAGTATACCAAGCAAGAGGTACACGGTAAAGCGGGGCTGTGACTCCTCCCCCTCCAGCCAACGTAAAAGAGGAGTAAAATAATCAATCAGTAACCCCACTTCAAATGCAGCATGAGACACTGCACACTGATATAGTTCTGTGAAAATGATTGTCTTCTGTGCAAATGTAAAGAAAGTGAACAGTGTGTGATTTACTGCAATACTGTCACTCTTTCAACTTTTTATTTGTGCTTTGTTGAAATTGTTCACACATTGCACTGCTTTTATTTTTCTGTCAATACACATTATGTCTAGAAGACAGGAAGTAACTCAACACTCTTGAATAGTTTCTACCTCAGTGTGTATGGTTTGTTGAGTTAGCACAGGATTAATATGTGGAAATGACAAATGAGGTAGTTGATACATAGAATAGTTTTAGTCGTGCTTTTTTTAATTTGATGTGTTGTGACTTAGATTTAATCTCAGTGTTTCTATTAACTTCAAGTTCATTGTGTTCTTTGAGGTATTTTTGAAAATGCACCATTTTTTCCCTTCTGAATTTGAAATGTTTTCTCAGGAGGATTATGTGTGATGTGTACATGTTCAGAATCTGCTTGTTCTATTTTGGGTCAAAGTACATCCAATAAATTAATCAGAAGTTATAAAATATAGTAACAATTACTTTCATCCCATTGATATTTTTTTTAACGTTGTTGTCCCAGGCAATCAACTTTTCTGTGAAGGTATAGGATAGGCAAATATAAGCTTTGGCTTCAGCCTATTCCTTTTTCGGTCGTTCTTTTTCTTTTCTTTTGTGCGTGTATGTGTATGATTGTTTATGTATAACATGTACTGTAAAACTGATCACACAAAATGGTTGATTGTTTTTATGACCGAAATAAACTTATTTCATTCATTCATTCAAGTTGTAGTAGTTGTATTTTTAAAGGGGAACATTATCAGCAGACCTATGTAAGCGTCAATATATACCTTGATGGTGCAGAAAAAAGACCATCTATTTTTTTAACCAATTTCCGAACTCTAAATGGGTGAATTTTGGCGAATTAAACGCCTTTATGTTTATCGCTCTGGAGGGGATGACGTCAGAATGTGACGTCGCCGAGGTAACACACCCACCATTTTCATTTTCAACCCATTGTAAACATTGGGTCTCAGCTCTGTTATTTTCCGTTTTTTCGACTATTTTTTTGGGAACCTTGGAGACATCATGCCTCGTCGGTGTGTTGTCGGAGGGTGTAACAACACTAACAGGGAGGGATTCAAGTTGCACCACTGGCCCGAATATGCCAAAGTGTGTGCCGCCAGGTTTGGGTTAAGATGTTTATAATGGGGATAATGTTCCCATTTAAAGGGGAACATTGTCACAATTTCAGAAGGGTTAAAACCAATAAAAATCAGTTCCCAGTGGCTTATTTTATTTTTCAAAGTTTTTTTCAAAATTTTACCCATCATGGAATATCCTGAAAAAAGGCTTTAAAGTGCCTGATTTTCGCTATCTGTAAATCCAGCCGTCTATTTTCCTGTGACGTCATCTAGTGACGCCAATACAAACAAAGCGGATAGAACAGCAAGATATAGTGACATTAGCTCGGATTCAGACTCGAATTTCCGCGGCTTAAGCGATTCAACAGATTACGCATGTATTGAAACGGATGGTTGGAGTGTGGAGGCAGAGAGCGAAAGCAAAATTGAAGAAGAAACTGAAGCTATTGAGCCATATCACGACGGACAAAGGCAACGCGGACGAATTCGGCGATTGCCTTCTAACAATTGCATCTTTTGACCACTGGAACAACTTAAAGGGGAACATTATCAGCAGACCTATGTAAGCGTCAATATATACCTTGATGGTGAAGAAAAAAGACTATATATTTTTTTAACCGATTTCCGAACTCTAAATGGGTGAATTTTGGCGAATGAAACACCTTTCTATTAGTCGCTCTTGGAGCGATGACGTGACAACATGACGTCATATAGGTAATCAATCCGCCATTTTCTCAACCACATTACCAACGAGTCAAATCAGCTCTGTTATTTTGCGTTTTTTCGACTGTTTTCTGTACCTTGGAGACATCATGCCTCATCGGTGTGTTGTCAGAGGGTGTAACAACACTAACAGGGACAGATTCAAGTTGACTTACGTGGAGTGTGCATCAATTAGCACGGCATGCTAATCGATGCTAACATGCTATTTAGGCTAGCTGTATGTACATATTGCATCGTTATGCCTCATTTGTAGCTATATTTGCATCCAGCCTTTCCCTCCACCCACATTTAATGCCAAACAAACACATACCAATCGACAGATTCAAGTTGCACCAGTGGTCAAAAGATGCGAAAGTCCCTCGTTTGGTCTGCACATTTTACCGGCAATGCTACGACAGAGATGGCACAGAGAAACGTGTGGATATCCTGCGACACTCAAAGCAGATGCATTTCCAACGATAAAGTCAACAAAATCACAAAGGTGAGTTTTGTTGATGTTATTGACTTATGTGCTAATCAGAAATATTTGGTCGCGGCATGACTGCCAGCTAATCGATGCTAACATGATACGTAAGCTAGCTGTACGTACATTTGTAGCTATATTTGCATCCAGTCTTTCTCTCCACCCACATTTAATGCCATACGAACACTTATCCATCGACGGATTTAAGTTGCTCCAGTGGTCAAAAGATGCAATCGTTGGTTAGAAGGCGATCGCCAAATAGCTTCAGTTTCTTCTTCAATTTTGTTTTCCCCTATCTGCCTCCACACTCCAACCATCTGTTTCAATATATGCGTAATCTGTTGGATCGCTTAAGCCGCTGAAATCCGAGTCTGAATCCGAGCTAATGTCGCAATATCTTGCTGTGCTAACCACCACCATGTTGTTTGTATTGGCATCACTAGATGATTTCACAGAAAAATGGACGGTGGATTTACAGATAGCGAAAATCAGGCACTTTAAAGCATTTTTTCGGGGTATTCCAAAATGGGTACATTTTTTTTTTAAACTAAGAAAAATAAAATAAGCCACTGGGAACTGATTTTTATTGGTTTTAACTCTTCTGAAATTGTGATAATGTTCCCCTTTAAATCTGTCGATTGGTAAGTGTTTGTTTGGCATTAAATGTGGGTGGAGGGAAAGGCTGGATGCAAATATAGCTACAAATGTACGTACAGGTAGCCTAAATAGCATGTTAGCATCAATTAGCTGGCAGTCATGCCATGCGCAAAAATGTCTGATTAGCACATAAGTCAATAACATCACCAAAACTCACTTTTGTGATTTCATTGACTTTATCGTTGGAAATGCATCTGCTTCGAGTGTCGCAGGATATCCACACATCTCTGTCGCAGCATCGCTATCGTCGGTAAAATGCGTAGAACAAACGAGGGACTTTCGCATCTTTTGACCACTGGTGCTACTTGAATCCGTCGATTGGTATGTGTTTGTTTGGCATTAAATGTGGGTGGAGGGAAAGGCTGGATGCAAACATAGCTACAAATGAGGCATAACGATGCAATATGTACATACAGCTAGCCTAAACAGCATGTTAGCATCGATTAGCATGCCGTGCTAATCGATGCACACTCCACGTAAGTCAACTTGAATCCGTCCCTGATCGTGTTGTTACACCCTCGACAACACACCAACGAGGCATGATGTCTCCAAGGTACGGAAAACTGTCGAAAAAACGGAAAGTAACGGAGCTGATTTGATGTGGTGTGTGTAATGTGTTTGAGAAAATGGCGGAATACTTCCCTTGGTAACGTCACGGGTGAAATGTCATTGCTTCGACAGTGAACAATTGAAAGGCGTTTCAATGGCCAAATTCACCCATTTAGAGTTCGGTAATCAGTTAAAAAAATATACGGTCTTTTTTCTGCACCATCAAGGTATATATTGACGCTTACATAGGTCTGCTGATAATGTTCCCCTTTAATGTGTCTTGTTTCCATGTTTGCATTTAAAATAGTTGACATTCATCATGATAGCTGTTAACTCGCGATTAGTAAGATGGTAGTTATTGATTAGCAGTGCGATGAGGGCTTTCTGCTGGTGAGTGATTAGCACTACAGTTAGAGCCACCTATCGCCAGGTAGAAATGAGCAGTTTCACCAACATTTTGATGTGAAACCATATTACTAACTGTCTGCTGTTTTACAGGATTCATGGAAGTTTATTGTCATAGCAGCACACGATACACATGAGATGGCACACAATTTAGTAGCAGGTGAACAATAGGATTGGTCCTGGTGGAGATCTACACTCTCAGTGCTTTTCTTCTTTATTCAGAGTCATGAATAAAGGTTTTTTTTAACTAAAACAACTAAGTAGGTTGAAAAATATTTCTGTATTTCTTGTAGTGTTTAAAATGTATGATTTTTTTCTTCAATGTTTGCCCTTTTTCTGGTTTGAACAACAGCCATCGAAAAAGTCTCTGCACATGCTTGTATTTATTTAACCGGTGGTCTTTTCCTCTGCGTTGTGTGTTGTTTATGAAGACGTTTCTCCACTGCACTTTACTGATAACACAGAATACAATTGTCATTAAAAACTTTGTGCCATCGTCGAGCCCCTACACCAGCGTTTCTCAAAGTGTGGAGCGGGCCCCACTGGTGGGGAATAGAGACATGACAGGTGGGGCGTGAGGAATGGGAGGAAATTTCAAGATTTTTTAAATTTTTTTAAATTATATTCTTAGATTTTTTTTTTTACTTTGCTTTCATTTTCTATACACACTGTAAATCACTTTGTGATTCTGTCTGTGAAATCTTTTCTATAAATAAATGTAAATGACTTATTTTTCCTCTAGGCTTTAAATTTCTAGGTAGGAGCGAAAGTTTGACAGACAGAGCAACAGTAACTAATGGGGGCGGGGCTAAGCAGAACAATCTTTCACGCGAATGGGTAGCAGGCTAATGTGTGGACCACAATTACACAAAATGGATACATTTGTGACTCGCACCTCAAAGGTCGTCGAGCCAGAGCCAGCGCCTGCGGAGAAACACAAATCTGACTAGCTTAATTAACCAAAAAGCCAACCGAAAAGAAAATATGACTAAGGGTATCCTGCTCTTGGATTCACGGCAACGGTGGTGGGGGCAGAGGAGAGACCCCTGTGTGTTGTGTGTCTAAAACCGCTAGCAGCAGACAGCATGAGACCCAACAAATTAAAGAGACACCTCGAGACCACACACCCCAATCACGTCAATAAGCCACTTTGGTTTCTTTCAAAGAAAACTGGCAGAGTAGTTCTTTTATTTATTATTGAACTTGATGCAAGTTATACCACAGCGGCACAGTTATTTTATTTATCATTGAACTTGATGTTATTTTATGTTATTGAGTTTGAATGTATACAACTTGAATGTTACTTGATGTTCAATAAATTTGAAAATGTTAAGCTCGGCATTAGCGTTCTGTTGGGGCTTGAAAACTCCCCCTTGTCCAAAGTGGGGGATGACAAAAAAAAGTTTGAGAACCACTGCCCTACACAAATATAATAATGAACCAGAAATCAATTAAAGTTCGGCGTGGCGCAGTGGGAGAGTGGCCGTGCGCAACCCGAGGGTCCCTGGTTCAAATCCCACCTAGTACCAACCTCGTCACGTCCGTTGTGTCCTGAGCAAGAAACTTCACCCTTGCTCCTGATGGGTGCTGGTTGGCGCCTTGCATGGCAGCTCCCTCCATCAGTGTGTGAATGTGTGTGTGAATGTGGAAGTAGTGTCAAAGCGCTTTGAGTACCTTGAAGGTAGAAAAGCGCTATACAAGTACAACCCATTTATTCTTAACAAGACAAAATATTTTCTGTCGTCGCATGGACGCCTACCTCTCCCGTTATTGTTGACAAAAAGGGAAGTTGGAGGGCGTGTCCAACGCATGTAAAAAGACAGGTGTCACAGTAATTATTGCAGTAGGAGGGAGAACGAGACAATGGTTCCACATTGACAAAACATCAAACAATATTCAGGTATTTACAAGGAACTTACATATTTTGTGTAATTATAAAAAATAATAAAAGATTAGAACATGCCTTATTTACAAGATGTAATTGACCCTGTTACATATATTTATTTTATTTTCAAAGAGTAGTTGTCGATTATTTCATGTTAGATACATTTGTCAACCATTGTTTTAAAACAAGTTTAAAATGCCTTTATTTTGAAAAAACACTGCAGTGGAGTAGGAAAGGGAATTTGCGGGCTTCTAGCGCATGCGCAAATGTACTTGAAGCCAAACAAAAAGACGAGGACCGCATGCTATGGTTGTTAAAGTCATATGATTCACAGCAAATATAGCAACACACATATCTTTATTTGCATTTTACAAAGCTAGGAAACGTGCATTGAGTTGGGAGCGATATCTGAAGTGAAGATTGAAGACGTGATAGAAGATGGACGACTACTGCTATGCTAAGATGGCGACGTCATGTCAAAGAGAAAGTGAAAGAGAATCAGCGCCACCAACTTCCAGCAAATCACCAACGGAGACAAAGACCAAAGATGAAGGTGAGTGAGTGGAAGTTTTGTCATTTGAAAACAATTTGAATTTCAAGCCCTGAGAAGAGTGTCGATGTGAAATTAGCCGACCTTGTTGAAGAATGTAAAGAAAGAGGCGCCATGATTGTTAGCTTGAAGAAGGCAGTGGAGTTCACATCAGAGGAGATGAAAGAATGCAAAAGTCACATGAAGAAAGTGGAAGAGCAAAATAAATAATGATGTGAAAGAAGAGATGTTGGGGAAGAGTAAGAGATGTGCAGTGTGTATACTTGCAGTGTGTATACGTGCAGTGTGTATACTTGCAGTGTGTATACGTGCAGTGTGTATACGTGCAGTGTGTATACGTGCAGTGTGTATACTTGCAGTGTGTATACTTGCAGTGTGTATACTTGCAGTGTGTATACGTGCAGTGTGTATACGTGCAGTGTGTATACTTGCAGTGTGTATACTTGCAGTGTGTATACTTGCAGTGTGTATACTTGCAGTGTGTATACGTGCAGTGTGTATACTTGCAGTGTGTATACTTGCAGTGTGTATACTTGCAGTGTGTATACTTGCAGTGTGTATACGTGCAGTGTGTATACTTGCAGTGTGTATACTTGCAGTGTGTATACTTGCAGTGTGTATACTTGCAGTGTGTATATTTGCAGTGTGTATACTTGCAGTGTGTATACTTGCAGTGTGTATACTTGCAGTGTGTATACGTGCAGTGTGTATACGTGCAGTGTGTATACTTGCAGTGTGTATACTTGCAGTGTGTATACTTGCAGTGTGTATACTTGCAGTGTGTATACTTGCAGTGTGTATACTTGCAGTGTGTATACTTGCAGTGTGTATACTTGCAGTGTGTATACTTGCAGTGTGTATACTTGCAGTGTGTATACGTGCAGTGTGTATACGTGCAGTGTGTATACTTGCAGTGTGTATACGTGCAGTGTGTATACGTGCAGTGTGTATACTTGCAGTGTGTATACTTGCAGTGTGTATACTTGCAGTGTGTATACTTGCAGTGTGTATACGTGCAGTGTGTATACTTGCAGTGTGTATACTTGCAGTGTGTATACTTGCAGTGTGTATACTTGCAGTGTGTATACTTGCAGTGTGTATACTTGCAGTGTGTATACTTGCAGTGTGTATACTTGCAGTGTGTATATTTGCAGTGTGTATACTTGCAGTGTGTATACTTGCAGTGTGTATACTTGCAGTGTGTATACGTGCAGTGTGTATACGTGCAGTGTGTATACTTGCAGTGTGTATACTTGCAGTGTGTATACTTGCAGTGTGTATACTTGCAGTGTGTATACTTGCAGTGTGTATACTTGCAGTGTGTATACTTGCAGTGTGTATACTTGCAGTGTGTATACTTGCAGTGTGTATACGTGCAGTGTGTATACTTGCAGTGTGTATACTTGCAGTGTGTATACTTGCAGTGTGTATACTTGCAGTGTGTATACTTGCAGTGTGTATACTTGCAGTGTGTATACTTGCAGTGTGTATACTTGCAGTGTGAATACTTGCAGTGTGTATACTTGCAGTGTGTATATTTGCAGTGTGTATACGTGCAGTGTGTATACTTGCAGTGTGTATACTTGCAGTGTGTATACTTGCAGTGTGAATACTTGCAGTGTGTATACTTGCAGTGTGTATATTTGCAGTGTGTATACGTGCAGTGTGTATACTTGCAGTGTGTATACTTGCAGTGTGTATACTTGCAGTGTGTATACTTGCAGTGTGAATACTTGCAGTGTGTATACTTGCAGTGTGTATATTTGCCGACCTTGAGACCTCCGATTTCAGGGGGTGGGGGGCGGTTTGGATGGGGGCGTGGTTAAGAGGGGATGACTAAATTTACAGCCAATTCACCAACTCCATCCATCCATCCATTTTCTACCACTTATTCCCTTTTGGGGTCGCGGGGGGCGCTGGCGTCTATCTCAGCTACAATCGGGCGGAAGGCGGTGTACACCCTGGACAAGTCTGGTCTGTGCTTTAAGAAAAATACAATTATTAAAGTGGAACATTATCACAATTTCAGAAGGGTTAAAACCAATAAAAATCAGTTCCCAGTGGCTTATTTTATTCTTCAAAGTTTTTTTCAAAATTTTACCCATCCCGGAATATCCCTAAAAAAAGCTTTAAAGTGACGGATTTTCGCTATCTGTGAAGCCACTGTCCATTTCCCTGTGACGTCACATAGCGATGCCAATACAAACAAATGGTGGATAGCACAGCAAGATATAGCGACATTAGCTCGAATTCAGACTCGGATTTCAGTGGCTTAAAGGGGAACATTATCAAAATTTCCGAAGGGTTAAAACCAATAAAAATCAGTTCCCAGTGGCTTATTTATTTTTTCGAAATTTAAAAAAAAATTGTACCCGTCCCGGAATATCCCTAAAAAAAGCTTTAAAGTGCTTGATTTTCGCTATTTGCTTAAGCCACTGTCCTTTTCCCTGTGACGTCACATAGCGATTCCAATACAAACAATGGCGAATAGCACAGCAAGATATAGCGACATTAGCTCGGATTCAGACTCGGATTTCAGCGGTTTAAGCGATTAAACAGATTACGCATGTTTTGAAACATATAGTTGGAGTATGGAGGCAGATAGCGAAAACTAAATTGAAGAAGAAACTGAAGCTATTGAGCGAATAGCTATTGACGCTATTTGGCCATCTTTGCGTTAGCATCGCCGGTAAAATGTGCGGACAAACCGATCAGGACTTTCGCATTGACACTGGATCAACTTAAATCCGTCGATTGGTAAGTGTTTGTTTGGCATTAAATGTGGGTAGAAGGAAACACTGGATGTAAATACAGTTTCAAATGTACATACAGGTAGCCTAAATAGCATGTTAGCATCGATTAGCTGGCAGTCATGCCGCGACCAAATATGTCTGATTAGCACATAAGTCAATAACATCAACAAAACTCACCTTTGTGATTATGTTGACTTTATCGTTGGGAATGCATCTGCTTTGAGTGTCGCAGGATATCCAGACATTTTTGCCATCTCTGTGCCATCTCTGTCATAGCATTGCCGGTAAAAACCAAATGGGGGACTTTTGCATCTCTTGACACTGGATCAACTTAAATCCGTCGATTGCTAAATGTTTGTTTGGCATTAAATGTGGGTGGAGGGAAAGGCTAGATGTAAATATAGCTACAAATGAAGCATAATGCTGCAATATGTACACACATTTAGCCTAAATAGCAAGTTAAAACCGATTAGCATGCCGTGCTAATCGATGCACATGCTACGTAAATCAACTTGAATCCGTCCCTGATCGTGTTGTTATACCCTCCGACAACACACCGGCGAGGCATGATGTCTCGGAAAACAGTCGAAAAAACTGAAAATAACAGAGGTGATTTGACTCGATGCGTCTGATGTGTAGGGAAAAATGCAGTTGAGTACCGATGTGACGTCGTCGCTGAGAGAGGCATAAACAGAAAGGCGTTTAATTCGCCAAAATTTAGAGTTCGGAAATTTGTTAAAAAAATATATGGTGTTTTTTCTGCACCATCAAGGTATATATCGACGCTTACATAGGTCGGGTGATAATGTTCCACTTTAAATCTGTCGATTGGTAAGTGTTTGTTTGGCATCAAATGTGGATGGAGGGAAAGGCTGCATGCAAATATAGCTACAAATGAGGCATAACGATGCAACATGTACATACAGTTAGCCTAAATAGCATGTTAGCATCAATTAGCATGCCGTGCTAATCGATGCACATTCTACGTGAATAAACTTGAATCCGTCCCTGATTCTGTTGTTACACCTTCCGACAACACACCAACGAAGCATGATGTCTCCAAGGTACGGAAAAAAGTCGAAAAAACGGAAAATAACAAAGCTGAGACGCAGTGTTTGTAATGTGTTTGAGAAAATGGCGGCTTTATTACCTAGGTGACGTCACGTTCTGACGTCATCGCTCCGAGAGCCATAAATAGAAAGGCATTTAATTCGCCAAAATTCACCCATTTTGAGTTCAGAAATCGTTTTTTTCTGCAACATCAAGGTATATATTGACGCTTACATAGGTCTGCTGATAATGTTCCCCTTTGACAGTTTAAGAACAACATTGTTCAACCAGCTATTGCAGAGAATTTTGAGATTTTACCATCTAAGGTCTATAATATCATCAAAAGGTTCAGACAATCTGGAGAAATCACTGCACGTAACATTGAATGCCCGTGACCTTGGATCCTTCTGGCGGTATTCCATCAAAAACTGACATCAGTGTGTAAATGATATCACAACATGGGCTCAGGAACACTTCAGAAAACCATTGTCAGTCACTGCAGTTGTAAGTGCAGTCTGTAAGTGCAAGTTAAAACTCTACTATGCACCGCAAAAGCCATTTATCAACAACACCCAGAAACACAGCAAAAGCCATTTATCAACAACACCCAGAAACACCGCCGGCTTCGCTGGACCCGAGCCCATCTAGGATGGATTGATGCAAAGTGGAAAAGTGTTCTGAGGTCTGACAAGTCCACATTTCAAATTGGCTTTGGAAACAGTGGACGTCAAAGAAAGAGGAAAAGAACCATCCGGATTGTTCTTGGCGCAAAGTTGAAAAGCCATCATCTGTGATGGTATGGGGGTGTATTAGTGACCAAGGCATGGGTAACTTACACATGTGTGAAGGCACCATTAATGCTGAAAGGTACATACAGTTTTTGGAGCAACATACATTGCCATCCAAGCAACGTTATCATGGACGCCCCTGCTTATTTATGCAAGACAATGCCAAGCCACATGTTATAACAGCATGGCTTTGACTTATGAGAGGAGTATGTGTGTTTGTGAGAATGTCAACGTGTTGTTGAGTGACTTCAGTGAGTGAGCGGGCGAGTAAAGAGAGAGCAGCAGGAGCAAAGGTGCTAATACTAATCACCACATTTGGCGAGAGTAGCGTATGTGTGTGTGTGCACCTTTAAGAGTAATAGTGTGTGGGGTGAGTGACGTGAGTAACATTAGGTTATATTAGATAGTACTTTATTGATTGTCAGCACAATCCCGTTCAAGATCAGACAAAACATTACAGGGAGACAGAAAAAGGATCGCTGATGAGTGAGTCAGATAGTCCAGTGCCCCTTTCAATAAAAAGGTGAGAAACTGAGAACAAGGGGAAAAAACTCATAGCCATAGCACACATAAAGACATTAATCAACACAACTGGCAACAGAGGGGGGGGGGGGGGGTGTGAGGGGCCACGAAGGTGTGTGTGTGTGTGTGTGTGTGTGTGTGTGTGTGTGTGTGTGTGTGTGTGTTGTGTCTATAGGCCCGGAGTCGCTCTGCAGGCAGTGCAAGCAAAGTTTAACTCCCGGGTGTTGTTGAGAAGGGAGGGAGGGTAGTCAGAGTGTCCCTCGCTGAGGTGTCCTTCAGGGATGTTTCCCAACAGCCTTTTTTCTGTTCTTGAGCAGCGTCAAGGCCATGCTAGGGAGTCAGATCGTAGATTAGGAATGTTGTTTTCCAAGCAAGCAGACATTTTCATGGCCTGTCTGCTCTAATCGTCCATGTCAGCTCTCAATCCAGTTTTTCCAATCCAGCAAGCCTCTCTATGATGTCATCCATCTTGTGATTTAGTTCAGAAATGGCCACAGTCTGTGATCCCACAGCTCGACCCAGGCCTTCCATTGCCAGGGACAGCCTTTGTAAGTGAGTGGGCGAGTAAGGAGAGGTAGTGGTAGCATGTGCAGGAGTGTTAATAGCATGATGGATGTCCGCTTGTGCCCTGTGGAAATAATAAATAAAGTGAGCAAGTTGTAACTAATCGACGGCCTCATCCTTCCGACCAAAAAGCGGAGCTTTATGGACCCAGTGTTACCCCCGACAAAAAATGGGCCCTGGAGGGAAGGTCTCCCCTGCGCTCCTCGACCACGGTCTGGGAGCCCACAAACAGGAAAGGTGTAAAGCAACCCTTGCAGAGCGGCGGCTCCCTGTTTAAAGTGTCACCTTTATTGTTAGTTTAGAAGCCCAAATACCTCCATATTGCACTTCACACACCCTCTTTATTAACCAGTAGAATTGTCCTTTGTTGCCTTTCTTCCTCTCCACGATGTTATTGCTTGTATGCACTTTGTGTGTGCGTTTTGACACACTCAACATCATGCGCCTCGGCTCTGTAGTCACCGCCACACAGCGGCATTCAGATGAAAGAACGGTACCCATACTTTTCAAAGGTGGTATAGTACCAATTTCAATTGATTAGTACCACGATACTTTATTAGTAGCAGTATACTGTACAACACTACTACACACACATACAGTACATAGAAGAAAATGTGTTTTTGTTGTTTGTGTCTTGCAGACGTCCAGCAGCTGATGAGTAATCCAGAAGAAGTTTCCCCTCAGTCAGGGGGGAGCTCCACTTTGAAGCAGGAGACTCCACAACCACCCTGCATTAAAAAGGAAGAGGAGGAACTCTGCATCACTCAGGAGGGAGAGTGTCTTCTAGGACGAGAGGAAGCTGATTACACCAAGTTTCCACTGACTGTTGTCTCTGTGAAGACTGAAGATGATGAAGAGAAACCACAAGTAGACAACCTCTTAGCTCCACTATCAGATAGTGAGGCTGAAGACGAAGTTGAAGTAACTTTGAGCAGCGATACAGACTGTGAAGGTGATATGAGGACTCACACTGACAACAAACACTCTGAATGCTCTTCAAAGAAGAGAGGTAAAACATGTTTGAGCTGCTCACTTTGTGCTGAAAGTTTTACTAACAAGAGCAATTTGACTCGACACATGAGAACACACACAGGAGATAAACCATTTAATTGTTCAGTTTGTGCTAAAAGCTTTTCTCAAAATAGCAATTTGACTAAACACATGAGAACTCACACTGGTGAAAAACCATTTAGTTGTTCAGTTTGTGGCAAAAGCTTTTCTCACACTAGCTATTTGACTAAACACACCAGAACACACACTGGTGAAAAAACATTTATTCGTTCAGTTTGTGGCAAAAGTTTTTCTCAAAATAGCTATTTGACTGAACACATGAGAACACACACTGGTAAAAAAACATTTAGTTGTTCAGTTTGTGGCAAAAGCTTTTATAAAAATTGCTATTTGACTAAACACACGAGAGCACACACTGGTGAAAAACCATTTAGTTGTTCAGTTTGTGGCAAAAGCTTTTCTCAAAATAGCAATTTGACTAAACACATGAGAACACACACTGGTAAAAAACCATTTAGTTGTTCAGTTTGTGGCAAAAGTTTTTCTAAAAATGGCTGTTTGACTGAACACATTAAAACACATAGGTGAAAAACCATTTAATTGTTCAGTTTTTGACAAAAGTTTTTCTTGAATTAGCTCTTTGACTGAACATATGAAAACACACACAGGTGTAAAACCATTTTGCTGTTCGATTTGTGGTGAAAACTTCTCCATTAAGAACCGTTTGACTCAACATATGAGAACACACACAGGTGAAAAACCATTTAGTTGTTCAGTTTGCTGTAAAAGGTTCACACAATATGCATACGCAGTAATACACAGTAGAACACACAAGGGAAAATAAGCAATTAGCTGTTTAGTTTGTGGTATGTTGCTCATATGTGGCGACATCCACCCTACCCAGGACCTCCTCACTGCTTCTTTCACAAATATCTGAGGTATTCATACTAACTTGGATTATTTGGAGCATAATCTTATCTACTCATGACCCCATGTCTTCTCTGTATCTGAAACCTTCCTGAACAGTAAGATAGATGATGCTTCAAGTGCTTGGTTACTCCTTCTTCAGTCCAGGGACCTGGGGCCTCATGTGTCAAGTTTGCGCATGCTCAAAAACCTGCACTACACCCTTTTTCACTGCAAAGTTGAAATGTATCAAAACTGATGTTGACGCATAAGTGATGCTGGGTAACTGTTTGCTTAACAAACTGCCAACTTTTCCTCCTCAGACTATTAATGTTCAAATCAGAGACATATGAACAATTAACCCCCCCCCAACCCCCACATCCCTTGACATTCGGGCATAACAGGTTCAATACGGCCTGAGATATGAGTTTGTGAAGTGAAAAATTCAGCTGCATTTTTAATGAAAGACTATTCTGTTGTAATTGTGTCTACTAGATGTCGCAATAGCAATTCTGTGAGGCAAGCAAATAGTTTATACCGGGGCGAGCAAGTAAACCAAGCAAGAGGTACACGGTAAAGCGGGGCTGTGACTCCTCCCCCTCCAGCCAACGTAAAAGAGGAGTAAAATAATCAATCAGTAACCCCACTTCAAATGCAGCATGAGACACTGCACACTGATATAGTTCTGTGAAAATGATTGTCTTCTGTGCAAATGTAAAGAAAGTGAACAGTGTGTGATTTACTGCAATACTGTCACTCTTTCAACTTTTTATTTGTGCTTTGTTGAAATTGTTCACACATTGCACTGCTTTTATTTTTCTATCAATACACATTATGTCTAGAAGACAGGAAGTAACTCAACACTCTTGAATAGTTTCTACCTCAGTGTGTATGGTTTGTTGAGTTAGCACAGGATTAATATGTGGAAATGACAAATGAGGTAGTTGATACATAGAATAGCTTTCATTCATGCTTTATTTTGTTTTTTGTTCATTCCAGATGGGTTGTGACTTAGATTTAATGTCAGTGGTTCTATTAAGTTCAAGTTCATTGGGTTCTTTGAGGTGTTTCTGAAAATGCACCATTTTTTCTCCTCTAAATGTTCAACTACAAACCCCATCTTCATATAAGATAGGAAATTGTGTTAGATGTAAATATAAACGGAATACAACGATTTGCAAATCATTTTCAAGCCATATTCAGTTGAATATGCTATAAAGACAACATATTTGATGTTAAAACAATTTTTTTTTTGAAAATAATCATTAACTTTAGAATTTGATGCCAGCAACACGTGACAAAGAAGTTGGGAAAGGTGGCAAAAAAAATTGATTAAGTTGAAGAATGCTCATCAAACACTTATTTGGAACACCCCACAGGTGTGCAGGCTAATTGGGAACAGGTGGGTGCCATGATTGGGTATAAAAGCAGCTTCCATGAAATGCTAAATAATTCACAAACAAGGATGGGGTGAGGGTCACCAATTTGTAAGTAAATTGTCGAACAGTTTTAGAACAACATTTCTCAACGAGCTATTGCAAGGAATTTAGGGATTTTACCATCTACGGTCTGTAAAATCATCAAAACGTTCAGACAATCTGGAGAAAACACTGCACGTAAGCGAATATATTACGGACTATTGATCCCTCAGGCGGTACTGCATCAAAAACCGAAATCAGTGTGTAAAGGATATCACCACATGGGCTCAGGAACACTTCATAAAACCACTGTCAGTAACTACAGTTTGTTGCTACATGCAAAGCGAAAGCCATTTATCAACAACACCCAGGAACGCCGCCGGCTTCGCTTGGCCCAAGCTCATCTAAGATGGACTGATGCAAAGTGGCAAAGTGTTCTATGGTCTGACAAGTCTACATTTCAAATTATATTTGGAAACTGTGGACGTGGTGTCCTCCGGAAATAAGAGGAAAATGATAATCCGGATTGTTATAGGCACAAAGTTGAAAAGCCAGCATCTGTGATGGTATGGGGGTGTATTAGTGCCCAAGGCATGGGTAACTTACACATGTGTGATGGTATGGGGGTGTATTAGTGCCCAAGGCATGGGTAACTTACACATCTGTGAAGGCACCATTAATGCTGAAAGGTCCATAGAGATTTTGGAGCAACATATGTTGTCATCCATGCAACGTTATCATAGACGCCCCTGCTTATTTCAGCAAAACAATGCCAATCCACGTGTAACAACAGGGTGGCTTCGTAGTAAAAAAAGTGTGGGTACTTTTCTGGCGCACCTGCAATCCAGACATGTCTCCCATCGAAAATGTGTGGCGCATTATGAAGCGTGAAATACGTCAACAAGACCCCGGACTGTTGAACGACTTAAACTGTACATCAAGCAAGAATGGTAAAGATTTCCACTTTCAAAGCTTCAACAATTAGTTTCCTCAGTTCTCAGATGTTTATTGAGTGTTGTTAAAAGAAAATGTGATGTAACACAGTGGTGAACATGCCCTTTCCCAACTACTTTGGCACATGTTGCAGCCATGAAATTCTAAGTTATTCATTGTTTTTGAAAAAAAAAAAAAAGTTTATGAGTTTAAACATCAAATATGTTGTCTTTGTAGTGCATTCAACTGAATATGAGTTGAAAATGATTTGCAAATCATTGTATTCTGTTTATATTTACATCAAACACAATTTCCCAACTCATATGGAAACGGGGTTTGTAATTTGAAATGTTTTGTCAAGAGGATTATGTGTGATGTGTACATTTTCAGAATGTGCTTGTTCTATTTTGGGTCAAAGTAAATCAAATAAATTAACCTGAAGTTGTCGTAGTTGTATTTTTAAGTTATCACTCCATTATTTTACCCGTCCTGCACACGTGGAAATAGATTTTCCTCCACGCAGCCCCTGAGCTAAAATTGGTTTGACTCTCCTGGTTTGGGTTAAGATGTTTGTAATGGGGAAAGACGTTAATGTGTCTTGTTTTCATGTTTGCATTTAAGATAGTTGACATTTGTTAACTGGTGATTAGTGATGTTAAGTGCCTAAGATGGTAGTTATTGATTAGCAGTGCGATGAGGGCTTTCTGCTGGTGAGTGATTAGCACTACAGTTAGAGCCACCTATCGCCAGGTAGAAATGAGCAGTTTCACCAACATTTTGATGTGAAACCATATTACTAACTGTCTGCTGTTTTACAGGATTCATGGAAGTTTATTGTCATAGCAGCACACGATACACATGAGATGGCACACAATTTAGTAGCAGGTGAACAATAGGATTGGTCCTGGTGGAGATCTACACTCTTAGTGCTTTTCTTCTTTATTCAGAGTCATGATTGGACTTTCTAAAGGTTTTTAACTAAAACAACTAAGTGGGTTGAAAAATATTTCAGTGTTTCTTGTAGTATTTAAAATGTATGCTTTTTAGTTGAGACAACCCCAAAAGGGATAAGCGGTAGTAAATGGATGGATGGATTAATTTTTGTCTTCGATGTATGACCTTTTTCTGGTTGGAACAACAGCAAATAAAAATGTCTGCACATGCTAGTATATATATATATTTTTTATTTTCAAAGAGTAGTTGTCGATTATTTAAAGGCCTACTGAAAGCCACTACTAGCGACCACGCAGTCTGATAGTTTATATATCAATGATGAAATATTAACATTGCAACACATGCCAATACGGCCGCTTTAGTTTACTAAATTACAATTTTAAATTTTCCACAGAGTTTCTAGTTGAAAACGTTGCGGAATGATGACGCGTATGACGTCGTCTCTTTTCATCGCATAATTACACAGTAATTTGGACATCTGTGTTGCTGAATCTTTTGAAATTTGTTCAATTAATAATGGAGACGTCAAAGAAGAATGCTGTCGGTGAAAAGTGGTGGATTGCAGCTGCCTTTAGCACCGAGACACAGCCGGTGTTTCTTTGTTTGTTGTGAAGCTTTAACACAGAGCGGTCAAGCGAACATGTTTCTCTACGTCAACCAGCAAGTTTTTGGATGGGAAAATTGTGATATTAAGTCGTCTCTTACCGGAGACTTCAGTGGATTAGGGGACCTCCTCCTGTAGCTCTCAAAAAGGCAGCTTTGATGTTGGCTCTTCGGCTTCTCTCAGAGACACTGGCGTTCACCGCGGCCATCCGACTTTTGAGGTATGACTTTATAATCTCACTAAAATACTATTAACACAATATGCAGATAAGGGATTTTCCAGAATTATTGGGTTGTACTTGCATAGCGCTTTTCTACCTTCAAGGTACTCAAAGCGCTTTGACACTACTTCCACATTTACCCATTCACACACACATTCACACACTGATGGAGGGAGCTGCCATGCAAGGCGCCAACCAGAACCCATCAGGAGCAAGGGTGAAGTGTCTTGCTCAGGACACAACAGACGTGACGAGGTTGGTACTAGGTGGGATTTGAACCAGGGACCCTCGGGTTGCGCACGGCCACTCTTCCACTGCACCACGCCGTCCCCTAGTTATCCTATTATTATCCTATTATTATTATCCTAGTAAATGTGTCGGAGTGGCACAGTGGGGAAGTAGCCGTGCGCAACCCGAGGGTACCTGGTTCAATCCCCACCTAGTACCAACCTCGTCACGTCCGTTGAGTCCTGAGCAAGACGCTTCACCCTTGCTCCTGATGGGTGCTGGTTGGCGCCTTGCATGGCAGCTCCCTCCATCAGTGTGTGAATGTGTGTGTAAATGTGGAAGTAGTGTTAAAGCGCTTTGAGTACCTTGAAGGTAGAAAAGCGCTATACAAGTACAACCCATTTATCATTTATTTATTTATTTAATTACATCTGAAACGGTCCCACTGCCGCCGCCCAGAGCCGTAGCTTTTTCCTTTTTTTTTCTTTTTCTTTTTGTTTTTAGTTCTTCACTCTAACTTTCCTCATCCACAAATCTTTCATCCTCGCTCAAATTAATGGGGAAATCGTCACTTTCTCGGTCTGAATAGCTCTAGCTATTGCTGGCTATGATTGTAAACAATGTGAGGATGTGAGGAGCCCTACAACCCGTGACGTCACGCGCACATCGTCTGCTACTTCTGGTACAGGCACTTTGGAGAAGTGGGTTGGATTGAGGTGTGATCTGGGGTGGAGGTCTAAAAGTACGGGACTAGCTTATTCTGGGATGTTTGGGGTCTAGATTTGAGGGTTTTAAAGGTGCTGGGGTACCAGGAGGTGCAAGCGTAATCGAAAAAGGGTTGAATGAGAGTTCCTGCTAGAATCATCAAGGTGCTTTTGTTGACCAGAGAGGAAATTCTGTAGAGGAATTTCGTTTTTTAGTTGACCTTTTTGATCACCTTGGTTGCCATTTTATCACAGGAAAGTTTAGCCTCTAGAATGGAACCTAAGTAGGTGATCTCATCCTTCCTGGTGATAACAATGTCACCCACTTTTATAGTCAAGTCACTGACTTTCTTAAGGTTGATATGGGACCCAAATAGGATGGATTCCGTTCATGTAAACATTGATCCATCATTCTGGCACGGCACTAAATGAAAGGCCATGAAACACTACACACACATACAGTGCATAAAAGAAAGTGTGTTTTTGTTGTTTGTGTCTTGCAGACGTCCAGCAGCTGATGGGTAATCCAGAAGAAGTTTCCCCTCAGTCAGGGGGGAGCTCCACTTTGAAGCAGGAGACTCCACAACCACCCTGCATTAAAAAGGAAGAGGAGGAACTCTGCATCACTCAGGAGGGAGAGTGTCTTCTAGGACGAGAGGAAGCTGATTACACCAAGTTGCAACTGAGTATTGTCTCTGTGAAGACTGAAGATGATGAAGAGAAACCACAAGTAGACAACCTCTTAGCTCCACTATCAGATAGTGAGGCTGAAGACGAGGTTGAAGAACCTTTGAGCAGCGATACAGACTGTGAAGGTGATATGAGGACTCACACTGACAACAAACACTCTGAATGCTCTTCAAAGAAGAGAGGTAAAACATGTTTGAGCTGCTCAGTTTGTGCTGAAAGTTTTACTAACAAGAGCAATTTAAATCGACACATGAGAACACACACAGGAGATAAACCATTCAATTGTTCAGTTTGTGCTAAAAGGTTTTCTGTTAAGTGGTATTTGACTGAACACATAAGAACACACACTGGTGAAAAACCATTTAATTGTTCAGTTTGTGGCAAAAGCTTTTCTCAAAATAGCAATCTGACTAAACACATGAGAAGACACACTGGTGAAAAACCATTTAGTTGTTCAGTTTGTGGCAAAAGCTTTTCTCAAAATAGCTATTTGACTGAACACATGAGAACACACACAGGTGAAAAACCATTTAGTTGTTCAGTTTGTGACAAAAGCTTTTCTCGAAATAGCTCTTTGACTGAGCACATGAGAACACACACAGGTGAAAAAACATTTAATTGTTCAGTTTGTGGCAAAATCTTTTCTCAAAATAACTCTTTAACTCTACACATGAGAACACACACAGGAGAAAAAACATTTATTTGTTCAGTTTGTGGTAAAAGCCTTTCTCTAAAATGCCGTTTGACTCAACACATGAGAACTCACACGGGTGAGAAACCATTTAATTGTTCAATTTGTGGCAAAAGCTTTTCTCAAACTAGCGATTTGACTCAACACAGAAGAACACACACAGGTGAAAAACCATTTAGTTGTACAGTGTGTGGCGAAAGCTTTTCTCGAAATTGCCGTTTGTCTCAACACATGAGAACACACACAGGTGAAAAACCATTTTGCTGTTCGTTTTGTGGTGAAACCTTTTCTATTAAGAACCGTTTGACTGAACACATGAGAACACACACAGGTGAAAAACCATTTAGTTGTTCAGTGTGCTGTAAAAGGTTCCCACATAAAGCAGACGCAGCAAAACACATGAGAACACACAAGGGAAAATAAGCAATTAGCTGTTTGGTTTTTGGTATGTTGCTCATATGTGGCGACATCCACCCTACCCAGGACCTCCTCACTGCTTCTTTCACAAATATCTGAGGTATGAACGTTGAGAGGAAAAAGGTTATTCTCTTTACTTTCACAAAATGTACAGAAAAGAAACAAAACTGTGGTCCCTCAACCAGGTACGGACTGAAGCGTGGGTTACCTGCACCGTTACACCTCTAGTAAACACAATTATAGACATGAACAAATTGACAGTTGTCAGCTGTGAGCATATATTACCTCCATCAAACATGGCGGAAATGTCTGTTACAAGATACTGTGCTAGTAAATAGTAGGGATGCAACTGTACTCGCTTAAAGTGTTGTTAATCAGGATCAGTTGGTATGCAATAAATACTTTTGATAATTTTTTTGCCATATTGCCCAGCCCTATTCCATCAGCATTTCAGCTCAGTTTCAGCATTTGGGCAGTTTCTACAGAAATGAGTTATGTTCATACTTTGTATTTTTTGTATAGCACTTGCAGTAGTGCTAATTGCTTGATCTGCTTGTCACTCAGCTTCTAAAACTTCTATCTCATCCTCTTTATATTCAGGCTCAAAAATATAAGGTTCTGGATCATAATTTGTCCCAAAGTCTTCTTTGATGGCGCTCATGAAGTCTGCCTTTATTAATAATAGTTGGTGGTGTTGTTGAAGGAAATAGCAAGCGCTGTGAGGCGTATGTGAAAAAAAATGTGCCGCAGTTTGCTTCAAATGATGAAAATACGTAAATATTACATGTTATTATGAATGTGTTATTACATAACATATATACTTAAGTGTGTATATAAAAAGTTGTTGGAAGCTTTTGAATATTTTTTATAGGCAAAATAGAGCGCGTCCCCATTACCTACATTGTCAGCTGACTTTTGCTAGTGTTTATTTATGAGTTAGAATCAGTGATGGGCAGTAGTGCACAACAAGTAGCGACGCTATGTAGCTTAACTACAGTTCCCAGTAGCGTGGTGTTAGTCTCGCTCCTTTTTGAACCCACAGTGATTCCTGTAGCTTAGCTTTTCTTCGACCATGTAGTGACGTAGCGTCCATCAAACGCTACAAAGAAAATTTACTCCTCAGACTGATTGATGTGCAAATCAGAGACATATGAACAATTAACCCCAAACACCCACAACCCAATCCCCACCTCATTCGACATTCAGGCATAACAGGTTCGAGATGAGTTTGTGAAGTGTAAAATTCAGCTGTCTTTTTTAAATGAAAGAAACTGCTGTTGTAAATGTGTCCACTGGATGTCGCAATATTAATTCTATTAGGCAAGCAAATGGTTTATACGGGGGCGCCCAAGTATGTCAAGCAAGAGGTACATGGTAATTGGGTTATACTTGTATGGTGCTTTTCTACCTTCAAGGTACTCAAAGCGCTTTGACACTATTTCCACATTCATCCATTCACACATTTTTTTCTTCAATGTTTGCCTTTTTTCTGGTTTGAACAACAGCCATCGAAAAAGTCTGTGCATGTGCTTATATATATATATATATATATATATATATATATATATATATATATATATATATGTATATATATGTATATATATATATATATATATATATATTTATATATATATATATATATGTATATATATATATATATATATATATATACACATATATATATATATATATATATGTATATATATATATATATATGTATATATATGTATATGTATATATATATATATATGTATGTATATATATATATATATATATGTATATGTATATATATATATATATACACATATATATATATATATTTTTAACTCTCAAGCAGTAGTTGAAGATTATTTGATGTTAGATACTTATGCCAACGTCGTTTTAAAACAATATTAAATTGCCTTTATTTTGAAAAAAAAATGTGGAAAAGGAAACGGAAGTTGCGGGCTTTTGGCGCATGCGCAAATGTACTTGAAGCCAAGCAAAACTACGAGGTCGTTCGGAGAATTTTCGAATTCACTATCTGAAAGTCATATGATTCACAGCAAATATAGCAACACTTATCTCAAGTCGTCTTTTCCAAAGTCACGGAACGTGCATTGAGTTTGGAGCGATATCTGAAGTGAAGATTGAAGACGTGATAGAAGATGGACGACTACTGCTATGCTAAGATGGTGACGTCATGTCAAAGAGAACATTCCAGCAAATCACCAACGGAGATAAAGACAGAAGATGAAGGTGAGTGACTTGAAGTTTTGTCATTTGAAATCTGTTTGAATACAAGCCCTTAAAATGTGAAATGAGTCGACCTTGTTGAAGAATGTAAAGAAAGAGCCGCCATGATTGTTAGCTTGAAGAAGGCAGTGGAGTTCACATCAGAGGAGATGAAAGAATGCAAAAGTCACATGAAGAAAGTGGAAGAGCAAAATAAATAATGATGTGAAAGAAGAGATGTTGTGGAAGAGTAAGAGACGTGCAGTGTGTGAAGAGAAGACTGGACCACATGTCTACATCAGTGTGTGAAGAGAAGACTGGACCACATGTCTACATCAGTGTGTGAAGAGAAGACTGGACCACATGTCTACATCAGTGTGTGAAGAGAAGACTGGACCACATGTCTACATCAGTGTGTGAAGAGAAGACTGGACCACATGTCTACATCAGTGTGTGAAGAGAAGACTGGACCACATGTCTACATCAGTGTGTGAAGAGAAGACTGGACCACATGTCTACATCAGTGTGTGAAGAGAAGACTGGACCACATGTCTACATCAGTGTGTGAAGAGAAGACTGGACCACATGTCTACATCAGTGTGTGAAGAGAAGACTGGACCACATGTCTACATCAGTGTGTGAAGAGAAGACTGGACCACATGTCTACATCAGTGTGTGAAGAGAAGACTGGACCACATGTCGACATCAACCTGCAGAGGATTGCAGCTCATAAAGAACAAGACAATAAAAAATGCTGCTATGTTCAAACACTAATAGTAAAATAAACTAGCTGCTAGTGTTTTTCTTATACTGTAAAGTTCACATTTGAATGATAGTAAAAAAAAAAGTAAGTTTAAGTTACAAACATCTGAGCCTTTGTATTTCTAATTCTTATCTTCTTGTTATTCTAAAAAAAAAGTTGTATTGAATTCCTTTGTTGGTGTTTTGGTATGGTATATTTTAATAACTGATATTTTATGTTAAAAATGTGTCTGAATTTAAACAAAGCCCCAAATTCGAAAAGCCAAATTTCAGGAGGGGGCAGCACGGTGGTAGAGGGGTTAGTGTGTCTGCCTCACAATACGAAGGTCCTGAGTAGACCTGGGTTTGATCCCGGGCTCGGGATCTTTCTGTGTGGATTTGCATGTTCCCCCCGTGACTGCGTGGGTTCCCTCCGGGTACTCCGGCTTCCTCTCACCTCCAAGGACATGCACCTGGGGATAGGCCCCTCCCACCTCCAAGGACATGCACCTGGGGATAGGCCCCTCCCACTTCCAAAGACATGCACCTGGGGATAGGTTGATTGGCAACACTAAATGGTCCCTAGTGTGTGAATGTGAGTGTGAATGTTGTGTCTGTCTGTGTTGGCCCTGTGATGAGGTAGCGACTTGTCCAGGGTGTACGCCGCCTTCCGCCAGATTGTAGCTGAGATAGGCTCCAGCGCCCCCCGCGACCCCAAAGGGAATAAGCTGCAGGAACTGGATGGATGGATGGAACTTTCAGGAGGGTATTGATTGATAGTTTTATTAGTAGATTGCACAGTACAGTACATATTCCGTACAATTGACCACTAAATGGTAACACCCGAATATGTTTTTCAACTCGTTTAAGTCGGGGTCCACGTTAATCAATTCATGATAACTTGTGGTATGACACGAATATTCAAGAAATGGAATTCAGAAAAATTGAAACAGAAAACCTGAATTACAAACCCCGTTTCCATAAGAGTTGGGAAATTGAGTTAGATGTAAATATAAACAGAATACAATGATTTGCAAATCCTTTTCAACCCATATTTAGTTGAATATGCTACAAAGACAAGATATTTGATGTTCAAACTCATAAACTTTAATTTTTTTTGCAAATAATAATTAACTTAGAATTCCATGGCTGCAACACATGCCAAAGTAGTTGGGAAAGGGCATGTTCACCACTGTGTTACATCACCTTTTCTTTTAACAACACTCAATAAACGTTTGGGAACTGAGGAAACTAATTGTTGAAGCTTTCAAAGTGGAATTCTTTCCCATTCTTGTTTTATGTAGAGCTTCAGTCGTTCAACAGTCCGGGGTCTCCGCTGTCCTATTTTACACTTCATAATGCGCCACACATTTTCCATGGGAGACAGGTCTGGACTGCAGGCGGGCCAGGAAAGTACCCGCACTCTTTTACTACGAAGCCACGCTGTAGTAACACATGGCTTGGCATTGTCTTGCTGAAATAAGCAGGGGTGTCCATGATAACGTTGCATGAATGACAACATATGTTGTTCCAAAACCTGTATGTACCTTTCAGCATTAATGGTGCCTTCACAGATGTGTAAGTTACCCATGCCTTGGGCACTAATACACCCCCATACCATCACACATGTGTAAGTTACCCATGCCTTGGGCACTAATACACCCCCATACCATCACACATGTGTAAGTTACCCATGCCTTGTTCACTAATACACCCCCATACCATCACACATGTGTAAGTTACCCATGTCTTGGTCACTAATACACCCCCATACCATCACACATGTGTAAGTTACCCATGCCTTGGTCACTAATACACCCCCATACCATCACACATGTGTAAGTTACCCATGCCTTGGGCACTAATGCACCCCCATACCATCACACATGTGTAAGTTACCCATGCCTTGGGCACTAATACACCCCCATACCATCACAGATGCTGACTTTTCAACTTTGCGCCTATAAAAATCTGCATGTCTATTTTCCTCTTTGTTCCGGAGGACACCACGTCCACAGTTTCCAAATATAATTTGAAATGTGGACTCGTCAGACCACAGAACACTTTTCCACTTTGCATCAGTCCATCTTAGATGATCTTGGGCCCAGCCAAGCCGGCGGCATTCCTTTGTGTTGTTGATAAATGGCTTTCGCTTTGCATAGTAGAGTTTTAACTTGCACTTAGAGATGTAGCGACCAACTGTAGTTACTGACAGTGGTTTTATGAAGTGTTCCTGAGCCCATGTGGTGATATCATTTACACACTGATGTCCGTTTTTGATGCAGTACCACCTGAGGAATCAAAGGTCCGTAATATCATCGCTTACGTGCAGTGATTTCTCCAGATTCTCTGAACCTTTTGATGATTTTACGGAGCGTAGATGGTAAAATCCCTAAATTCCTTGCAATAGCTCGTTGAGAAATGTTGTTCTAAAACTGTTCGACAATTTACTTACAAATTGGTGACCCTCACCCTAACCTTGTTTGTGAATCACTTAGCATTTCATGGAAGCTGCTTTTATAGCCAATCATGGCACCCACCTGTTCCCAATTAGCCTGCACACCTGTGGGATGTTCCATATAAGTGTTTGATGAGCATTCCTCAACTTTATAAGTATTTATTGCCACCTTTCCCAACTTCTTTGTCACATGTTGCTGGCATCAAATTCTAAAATTAATTACAATTTGAAAAAAAAAAAAATGTTTATCAGGTTGAACATCAAATATGTTGTCTTTGTAGCATATTCAACTGAATATGGCTTGAAATTGATTTACAAATCATCGTATTCCGTTTATATTTACGTCTAACACAATTTCCCAACTCCCATGGAAACGGGGTTTGTACAAACCCCAAAACCAGTGAAGTTGCCACCACGTGTAAATGGTAAATAAAAACAGGATACAATTATTTGCAAATTCCTTTCAATCGATATTCAATTGAATTGACTGCAAAGACAAGATATTTAACGTTCAAACTGGAAAACGTTGTTACTTTTTTGCAAATATTAGCTCATTTGAAATTTGATGCCTGCAACATGTTTCAAAAAAGCTGACAAAAGTGGCAAAAAAAACAAAAAAAAAACCCACGGGCGGACAGACTACTTGGGAACAGGTGGGTGCCTTGATTGGGTTTAAAAGTAGTTTCCATGAAATGCTCAGTCATTTACTAACAAAGATGGAGGGGAGGGTCACCAATTTGAGAACAATATGTGAGCAAACAGTTTAAGAACAACATTGTTCAACCAGCTATTGCAGAGAATTTAGAGATTTCACCATCTAAGGTCTATAATATCATCAAAAGGTTCAGAGAATCTGGAGAAATCACCAGACGTAACATTGAATGCCCGTGACCTTGGATCCTTCAGGCGGTATTCCATCAAAAACTGACATCAGTGTGTAAAGGATATCACCACATGGGCTCAGGAATACTTCAGAAAACTATTGTCAGTCACTGCAGTTGTAAGTGCAGTCTGTAAATGTAAGTTAAAACTCTACTATGTAGAGTATAACAGGGGTTACCACCCTTTTTTAAACCAAGAGCTACTTCTTGGGTACTGATTAATGTGAAGGGCTACCAGTTTGATACACACCTAAATAAATTACCAGAAATAGCCAATTTGCTCAATTTATCTCTAACTCTATGTTATTGTTAATAGTTAATTATATTTATCTTTGTGGAAACACTGATCATCTTAATGATTTCTCACAATAAATATATGTAGAAAAAAATAAAGGTATTTCTGTCAGTCATTCCGTTGTAAAACTTTTTTTCTTCTACAAAAGGTTTTTTGTAGAGAATAAATGATGAAAAAACACTTAATTGAACGGTTTAAAAGAGGAGAAAACACGAAAAAAAATTAAAATTAAAATTCTGAAACATTGTTTATCTTCAATTTCGACTCTTTAAAATTCAAAATTCAACCGAAAAAAAAAGAGAAAATCTGGCTGACTCGAATCTTTTTGAAAAAATTTAAAAAATAATTGGTAATTTTTCCTGATTAAGATGATTTTTTTAGAGTTTTGATGACATGTTTTAAATATGTTAAAATCCAATCCGCACTTTATTAGAATATATAGCAAATTGGACCAAGCTATATGTCTAACAAAGACAAATCATTATTTCTTCTAGATTTTCCAGAACAAAAATTTTTAAAAGAAATTCTTTGAAATAAGATATAAATTTGATTCTACAGATTTTCTAGATCTACCAGAATATTTTTTTTTTAATTATAATCATAATAAGTTTGAAGAAATATTTCACAAGTATTTTTCGTCCAAAAAGCAGAAGCTAAAATGAAGAATTAAATTAAAATGTATTTATTATTCTTTACAATAAAAATAAAAAAACTTGAACATTGATTTAAATTGTCAGGAAAGAAGAGGAACGAATTTGAAAGGTAAAAAAGTATATGTGTTTAAAAATCCTAAAATCCTTTTTAAGGTTGTATTTTTTCTCTGAAATTGTTTTTCTGAAAGTTATAAGAAGAAAGTAAAAAATAAATGAATTTATTTAAACAAGTGAAGACCAAGTCTTTAACATAGTTTCTTTGGATTTTCCAATTCTATTTGAGTTTTGTCTCGCTTAGAATTAAAAATGTCGAGCAAAGCGAGACCAGCTTGCTACTAAATAAATACAATTTAAAAAATAGCGGCAGCTCACTGGTAAGTGCTGCTATTGGAGCTATTTTTAGAACAAGCCAGCGGGCAAATAATCTGGTCCTTATGGGCACCGTGTTGGTGACCCCTGGTCTATAATATCATCAAAAGGTTCAGAGAACCTGGAGAAGTCACTGCACATAACATTGAATGCGGTATTCCATCAAAAACTGACATCAGTGTGTAAAGGATATCACCACATGGACTCAGGAATACTTCAGAAAACCACTGTCAGTCACTGCAGTTGTAAGTGCAGTCTGTAAGTGCAAGTTAAAACTGTACTATGCACCGCAAAAGCCATTTATCAACAACACCCAGAAACACAGCAAAAGCCATTTATAAAAAACACCCAGAAACGCCGCCGGCTTCACTGGACCGAGCCCATCTAAGATGGATTGATGCAAAGTAGAAAAGTGCTCTGAGGTCTGACAAGTCCACATTTCAAATTGGCTTTGGAAACATTGGACGTCAAAGAAAGAGGAAAAGAACCATCCGGATTGTTCTTGGCGCAAAGTTGAAAAGCCATCATCTGTGATGGTATGGGGGTGTATTAGTGACCAAGGCATGGGTAACTTACACATGTGTGATGGTATGGGGGTGTATTAGTGAACAAGACATGACTAACTTACACATGTGTGATGGTATGGGTGTGTATTAGTGAACAAGACATGGGTAACTTACACATGTGTGATGGTATGGGGGTGTATTAGTGCCCAAGGCATGGGTAACTTACACATGTGTGATGGTATGGGGGTGTATTAGTGAACAAGGCATGGGTAACTTACACATGTGTGATGGTATGGGGGTGTATTAGTGCCCAAGGCATGGGTAACTTACACATGTGTGATGGTATGGGGGTGTATTAGTGCCCAAGACATGGGTAACTTACACATGTGTGATGGTATGGGGGTGTATTAGTGAACAAGACATGGGTAACTTACACATGTGTGATGGTATGGGGGTGTATTAGTGACCAAGACATGGGTAACTTACACATGTGTGATGGTATGGGGGTGTATTAGTGAACAAGACATGGGTAACTTACACATGTGTGATGGTATGGGTGTGTATTAGTGAACAAGACATGGGTAACTTACACATGTGTGATGGTATGGGGGTGTATTAGTGAACAAGACATGGGTAACTTACACATGTGTGATGGTATGGGTGTGTATTAGTGAACAAGACATGGGTAACTTACACATGTGTGATGGTATGGGGGTGTATTAGTGAACAAGACATGGGTAACTTACACATGTGTGATGGTATGGGGGTGTATTAGTGAACAAGACATGGGTAACTTACACATGTGTGATGGTATGGGGGTGTATTAGTGCCCAAGACATGGGTAACTTACACATGTGTGATGGTATGGGGGTGTATTAGTGAACAAGACATGGGTAACTTACACATGTGTGATGGTATGGGGGTGTATTAGTGCCCAAGACATGGGTAACTTACACATGTGTGATGGTATGGGGGTGTATTAGTGCCCAAGACATGGGTAACTTACACATGTGTGATGGTATGGGGGTGTATTAGTGCCCAAGACATGGGTAACTTACACATGTGTGATGGTATGGGGGTGTATTAGTGCCCAAGGCATGGGTAACTTACACATGTGTGATGGTATGGGGGTGTATTAGTGCCCAAGACATGGGTAACTTACACATGTGTGATGGTATGGGGGTGCATTAGTGCCCAAGGCATGGGTAACTTACACATCTGTGATGGTATGGGGGTGCATTAGTGCCCAAGACATGGGTAACTTACACATGTGTGATGGTATGGGGGTGCATTAGTGCCCAAGGCATGGGTAACTTACACATCTGTGAAGGCACCATTAATGCTGAAAGCTACATACAGGTTTTGGAGCAACATACGTTGCCATCCAAGCAACGTTATCATGGACGCCCCTGCTTATTTCAGCAAGACAATGCCAAGCCACGTGTTATAACAGCATGGCTTTAACTTATGAGAGTAGTATGTGTGTTTGTGAGAATGTCAACGTGTTGTTGAGTGACTTCAGTGAGTGAGCGGGCGAGTAAAGAGAGAGCAGCAGGAGCAAAGGTGCTAATACTAATCACCACATCTGGCGAGAGTAGCGTATGTGTGTGTGTGCACCTTTAAGAGTAATAGTATGTGGGGTGAGTGACGTGAGTAACATTAGGTTATATTAGATAGTACTTTATTGATCCCCGAGGGGAAATGAGATTGTCAGCACAATCCCATTCAAGATCAGACAAAACATTACAAGGAGGCAGAAAAAGGATCGCTGATGAGTGAGTCAGATAGTCCAGTGCCTCTTTCAATAAAAAGGTGAGAAACAGGTATATGTAGGGGGAGAGTAAAAAATATTCATTCAAAGGCTGGACTCCAGGGCAGAGGTCCAGACTGAGGTCAAGGGGGGAAAAACCCCATAGCCATAGCACACATAAAGACATTAATCAACAAAACTGGCGACAGAGGGGAGGGTGAGGGGCCACGAAGGCCAGTTGCTGCTGTGTGTGTGTGTGTGTGTGTGTGTGTGTGTGTGTGTGTGTGTGTGTGTGTGTGTGTGTGTGTGTGTGTGTGTGTGTGTGTGTGTGTGTGTGTGTGTGTGTGTGTGTGTGTGTGTGTGTGTGTGTGTGTGTGTGTGTGTGTGTGTGTGTGTGTGTTCAGAGTGAGTTGTTGTGTCTATAGGCCCTGAGTCGCTCTGCAGGCAGTGCAAGCAAAGTTTAACTCCCGGGTGTTGTTGAGGAGGGAGGGAGGGTAGTCAGAGTGTCCCTCGCTGAGGTGTCCTTCAGGGATGTTTCCCCAACAGCCTTTTTTCTGTTTTTGAGCAGCGTCAAGGCCATGCTAGGGAGTCAGATTGTAGATTAGGAATGTTGTTTTCCAAGCGAGCAGACATTTTCATGGCCTGTCTGCTCTAATCGTCCATGTCAGCTCTCAATCCAGTTTTTTCCAATCCACAAAGCCTCTCTATGATGTCATCCATCTTGTGATTTAGTTCAGAAATGGCCACAGTCTGTGATCCCACAGCTCGACCCAGGCCTTCCATTGCCAGGGACAGCCTTTGTAAGTGAGTGGGCGAGTAAGGAGAGGTAGTGGTAGCATGTGCAGGAGTGTTAATAGCATGCTGGATGTCCGCTTGTGCCCTGTGGAAATAATAAATAAGGTGACCAAGTTGTAACTAATCGACGGCCTCGACCTTCCAACCAGAGAGTGGAGCTTTATGGACCCAGTGTTACCCCCGACAAAACATGGGCCCTGGAGGGAAGGTCTGCCCTACGCTCCTCGACCACGGTCTGGGAGCCCACAAACAGGAAAGGTGTAAAGCAACCCTTGCAGAGCGGCGGCTCCCTGTTTAAAGTGTCACCTTTATTGTTAGTTTAGAAGCCCAAATACCTCCATATTGCACTTCACACACCCTCTTTATTAACCAGTAGAATTGTCCTTTGTTGCCTTTCTTCCTCTCCACGATGTTATTGCTTGTATGCACTTTGTGTGTGCGTTTTGACACACTCAACATCATGCGCCTCGGCTCTGTAGTCACCACCGCACAGCAGCATTCAGATGAAAGAACGGTACCAGTACTATTCAAACGTGGTATAGTACTGATTTCAATTAATTAGTACCAGGATGCTTTATTAGTAGCAGTATACTGTACAACACTACTACACACACATACAGTACATAGAAGAAAATGTGTTTTTGTTGTTTGTGTCTTGCAGACGTCCAGCAGCTGATGGGTAATCCAGAAGAAGTTTCCCCTCAGTCAGGGGGGAGCTCCACTTTGAAGCAGGAGACTCCACAACCACCCTGCATTAAAAAGGAAGAGGAGGAACTCTGCATCACTCAGGAGGGAGAGTGTCTTCTAGGACGAGAGGAACCTGATTACACCAAGTTTCCACTGACTGTTGTCTCTGTGAAGACTGAAGATGATGAAGAGAAACCACAAGTAGACAACCTCTTAGCTCCACTATCAGATAGTGAGGCTGAAGATGAGGTTGAAGAACCTTTGAGCAGCGATAAAGACTGTGAAGGTGACATGAGGACTCACACTGACAACAAACACTCTGAATGCTCTTCAAAGAAGAGAGGTGAAACATGTTTGAGCTGCTCAGTTTGTGCTGAAAGTTTTACTAACAAGAGCAAATTGACTCGACACATGAGAACACACACAGGAGATAAACCATTCAATTGTTCAGTTTGTGCTAAAAGATTTTCTGTTAAGTGGTATTTGACTGAACACATGAGAACACACACTGGTGAAAAACCATTTAGTTGTTCAGTTTGTGGCAAAAGCTTTTCTAAAAAGAGCAATTTGACTAAACACATGAGAACACACACAGGTGAAAAACCATTTAGTTGTTCAGTTTGTGGCAAAAGCTTTTCTCAAAATTCCTTTTTGACTGAACACATGAGAGGACACACAAGTGCAAAACCATTTAATTGTTCAGTTTGTGACAAAAGCTTTTCTCGAAATAGGTCTTTGACTGTACACATGAGAACACACACAGGTGAAAAAACAATTATGTGTTCAGTTTGTGGTAAAAGCCTTCCTCTAAATTGCCGTTTGACTCAACACATGAGAACACACACAGGTGAAAAACCATTTAATTGTTCAATTTGTGGCAAAAGCTTTTCTCAAAATAGCGATTTGACTCAACACCGAAGAACACATACGGGTGAAAAACCATTTAATTGTTCAGCTTGTGGCGAAAGCTTTTCTCGAAATTGCCGTTTGTCTCAACACATGAGAACACACACAGGTGAAAAACCATTTGGCTGTTCGTTTTGTGGTGAACACTTTTCTATCAAGAACCGTTTGACTGAACACATTAGAACACACACAGGTGAAAAACCATTTAGTTGTTCAGTGTGCTGTAAAAGGTTCCCACATAAAGCAGACGCAGTAAAACACATGAGAACACACAAGGGAAAATAAGCAATTAGCTGTTTAGTTTGTGGTATGTTGCTCATATGTGGCGACATCCACCCTACCCAGGACCTCCTCACTGCTTCTTTCACAAATATCTGAGGTATGAACGTTGAGAGGAAAAAGGTTATTCTCTTTACTTTCACAAAATGTACAGAAAAGAAACAAAACTGTGGTCCCTCAACCAGGTACGGACTGAAGCGTGGGTTACCTGCACCGTTACACCTCTAGTAAACACAATTATAGACATGAACAAATTGACAGTTGTCAGCTGTGAGCATATATTACCTCCATCAAACATGGCGGAAATGTCTGTTACAAGATACTGTGCTAGTAAATAGTAGGGATGCAACTGTACTTGCTGTTATCCTGCACGGGAAAATCTGACTTTAATTTGGTTTTTAAAGTGATGTTAATCAGGATCAGGTGGTATGCAATAAATATTCTTGATAATTTTTTTGCCATATCGCCCAGCCTTATTCCATCAGCATTTCAGCTCAGTTTCAGCATTTGGGCAGTTTCTACAGAAATGAGTTATGTTCATACTTTGCATTTTTTGTGTAGCACTTGCAGTAGTGCTAATTGCTTGATCTGCCTATCACACAGCTTGTAAAATTTCTATCTCATCCTCCTTATGTTCAGGCTCAAAAATATAAGGTTTTGGATCATAAATTGTCCCAAAGTCTTCTTTGATGGCACTCATGAAGTCTGCCTTTATTAATAATAGTTGGTGGTGTTGTTGAAGGAAATAGCAAGCGCTGTGAGGCGTATGTGAAAAAAATTTGCCGCCGTTTGCTTCAAATGAGGAAAATACATTAATATTACATGTTATTATGAATGTGTAATTACATAACATATATACATAAGTTTGTATATAAAAAGTTGTTGGAAGCTTTTGTATATTTTTTATAGGCAAAATAGAGCGCGTCCCCATTACCTACATTGTCAGCTGACTTTTGCTAGTGTTTATTTATGAGTTAGAATCAGTGATGGGCAGTAGTGCACAACAAGTAGCGACGCTATGTAGCTTAACTACAGTTCCCAGTAGCGTGGTGTTAGTCTCGCTCCTTTTTGAACCCACAGTGATTCCTGTAGCTTAGCTTTTCTTCGACCCATGTAGTGACGTAGCGTCCATCAAACGCTACAAAGAAAATTTTCTCCTCACACTGATTGATGTGCAAATCAGAGACATATGAACAATTAACCCCCAACACCCACAACCCAATCCCCACCTCATTCGACATTCAGGCATAACAGGTTCGAGATGAGTTTGTGAAGTGTAAAATTCAGCTGTTTTTTAAAATGAAAGAAACTGCTGTTGTAAATGTGTCCACTGGATGTCGCAATAGTAATTCTGTTAGGCAAGCAAATGACGCCCAAGTATGTCAAGCAAGAGGTAAATGGTAATTGGGTTATACTTGTATGGTGCTTTTCTACCTTCAAGGTACTCAAAGCGCTTTGACACTATTTCCACATTCACACATTCACACATACATTCACACACTGATGGCTGGAGCTGCCATTCAAGGCCCTAACCATGACCCATCAGGAGCAAGGGTAAAGTATCTTGCTCGAGGACACAACAGACGTGACAAGGTTGGTAGAAGTTGAGGATTGAACCAGGAACCCACAGCTTGCTGGCACGGCCACTCTACCAACCCAGCCCTGCTGTGCTGTAAGCAAGTAGCTTATACCGGGGCGAGTAAGTATACCAGGCAAGAGGAACACGGTAAAGCGGGGCTGTGACTCCTCCCCCTCCACCCAACGTAAAAGAGGAGTAAAATAAGCAATCAGTAACCCCACTTCAAATGCAGCCTTAACAAAGCGCTGCGGGAAACCCTGAGTTTAGATTGTGTTATGATGTTTGTAATGGGGAAAGACGTTAATGTGTCTTGTTTTCATGTTTGCATTTAAGATAGTTGACATTTGTTAACTGGTGATTAGTGATGTTAAGTGCCTAAGATGGTAGTTATTGATTAGCAGTGCGATGAGGGCTTTCTGCTGGTGAGTGATTAGCACTACAGTTAGAGCCACCTATCGCCAGGTAGAAATGAGCAGTTTCACCAACATTTTGATGTGAAACCATATTACTAACTGTCTGCTGTTTTACAGGATTCATGGAAGTTTATTGTCATAGCAGCACACGATACACATGAGATGGCACACAATTTAGTAGCAGGTGAACAATAGGATTGGTCCTGGTGGAGATCTACACTCTTAGTGCTTTTCTTCTTTATTCAGAGTCATGATTGGACTTTCTAAAGGTTTTTAACTGAAACAACTAAGTGGGTTGAAAAATAGTTGTGTGTTTCTTGTAGTGTTTAAAATGTATGATTTTTTTCTTAGATGTATGCCCTTTTTCTGGTTTAAACAACAGCCATCGAAAATGTGAACGTGCTTGTGTGTGTGTATATATATATACTTTATATATATATATATATATATATACTTTATATATATATATATATATATATATATATATATATATATATATATATATATATATATATATATATATATAAAGTAGTTGTAGATTTTTTAATGTTTGATACTTTTGCCAACCATTGTTTTACAAAACAATGAAATTGCCTGTATTTTGAAAAACAACTGTTGTGGAGTAGGAAACGGAAGTTGCTGACGTCGAGCGCATGCGCAAATGTACTTGGAGCCAAGCAAGAAGACGAAGACCGCATGCCATGTTTTTTCGGAGATTCTTCGATCTTAAAGTCATGTGATTCACAGCAAATATAGCAACACTTATCTCAATTCCTATTTCCCAAAGCCACGAAACGTGCATTGAGTTTGGAGCGATATCTGAAGTGAAGATTGAAGACGTGATAGAAGATGGACGACTACTGCTATGCTAAGATGGTGACGTCATGTCAAAGAGAACATTCCAGCAAATCACCAACGGAGATAAAGACAGAAGATGAAGGTGAGTGACTTGACGTTGTGTCATTTGAAATCTGTTTGAATACAAGCCCTTAAAATGTGAAATGAGCCGACCTTGTTGAAGAATGTAAAGAAAGAGCCGCCATGATTGTTAGCTTGAAGAAGGCAGTGGAGTTCACATCAGAGGAGATGAAAGAATGCAAAAGTCACATGAAGAAAGTGGAAGAGCAAAATGAGTAATGATGTGAAAGAAGAGATGTTGTGGAAGAGTAAGAGATGTGCAGTGTGTGAAGAGAAGACTGGACCACATGTCTACATCAGTGTGTGAAGAGAAGACTGGACCACATGTCTACATCAGTGTGTGAAGAGAAGACTGGACCACATGTCTACATCAGTGTGTGAAGAGAAGACTGGACCACATGTCTACATCAGTGTGTGAAGAGAAGACTGGACCACATGTCTACATCAGTGTGTGAAGAGAAGACTGGACCACATGTCTACATCAGTGTGTGAAGAGAAGACTGGACCACATGTCTACATCAGTGTGTGAAGAGAAGACTGGACCACATGTCTACATCAGTGTGTGAAGAGAAGACTGGACCACATGTCTACATCAGTGTGTGAAGAGAAGACTGGACCACATGTCTACATCAGTGTGTGAAGAGAAGACTGGACCACATGTCTACATCAGTGTGTGAAGAGAAGACTGGACCACATGTCTACATCAGTGTGTGAAGAGAAGACTGGACCACATGTCTACATCAGTGTGTGAAGAGAAGACTGGACCACATGTCTACATCAGTGTGTGAAGAGAAGACTGGACCACATGTCTACATCAGTGTGTGAAGAGAAGACTGGACCACATGTCTACATCAGTGTGTGAAGAGAAGACTGGACCACATGTCTACATCAGTGTGTGAAGAGAAGACTGGACCACATGTCTACATCAGTGTGTGAAGAGAAGACTGGACCACATGTCTACATCAGTGTGTGAAGAGAAGACTGGACCACATGTCTACATCAGTGTGTGAAGAGAAGACTGGACCACATGTCTACATCAGTGTGTGAAGAGAAGACTGGACCACATGTCTACATCAGTGTGTGAAGAGAAGACTGGACCACATGTCTACATCAGTGTGTGAAGAGAAGACTGGACCACATGTCTACATCAACCTGCAGAGGATTGCAGCTCATAAAGAACAAGAAAATACAAAATGTATGCTGAGTTCAAACTGTAATAGTAAAATAAGCTTTGTTATACTGTAAAGTTCAAATTTAAATGATAATAAAAATGAGTTAAGTAACAAATATCTGAGCCTCTTTAAATATATTTGTATTTATTTATAGTTCTAATCTTCTTGTTTTTCAAAAAAAAAAGTAGTATTGAATTCCTTTGGTGGTGGTTTGGTATGATATGTTTTAATAACAGATAGTTTATGTTAAAAATGTGTCTGAAACTAAAAAAAAGCCCCACTTTCACGAGGAAGTGACACGAATATTCAAGAAACGGAATTCAGAAAAACGTAAACAGAAAACCGGAAGTAGATTTGCTTTTCATATTGCTATAGTCATTTTAATTTATTGTTAGTATGATTTTTATTTTACGTGTAATTTATTTGTTACTAATGTATATCTGGTTGTTTTTTTAGATCATATTTAAAATTGAGTTTTGGTGGTACTGTTTTTACGTTTTCAAATTAATAAAAAAATTTAGCTCTTTATCGTGATTCCAAAATCCCTCAAAATAATTGTGTTTATTATGTTTTGCCGTAATTGTCCAGCCCCAGGCGAGGTATTGGCAAGGACTTCATAATAAACTATGTATCACACTACTTGAGTCACGATACAATAGTCTATTGTGATATTGTGACATGGACTTTTATTGCCATTTTTACAAAGTCACTGAAAATTTCAAAAAACTACCTAAAATTAATTTTGTATAAATGTGTACTTGATGACAGTTATTATTTATTGGACAAACTGTGTAAAAAACAAAGTAAATAAAATAATCATTGCAATTGTACAGAAAGTGAATCCAATTTCTTGCATTTAATACCTAAATAAAAGTCCTCTACTTTTTAACTACAGACTTCTTTGAGATAGATATTATCTTTTTTAGTGTTGCGATGTACAAACCCCGTTTCCATATGAGTTTGGAAATGGTGTTAGATGTAAATATAAACAGAATACAATGATTTGCAAATAATTTTCAAGCCATATTCAGTTGAATATGCTACAAAGACAACATATTTGATTTTCAAACTGATAAACTTTTTTTTTTTTTTCAAATTGTAATTAATTTTAGAATTTGATGCCAGCAACATGTGACAAAGAAGTTGGGAAAGGTGGCAATAAATACTTATAAAGTTGAGGAATGCTCATCAAACACTTATATGGAACATCCCACAGGTGTGCAGGCTAATTGGGAACAGGTGGGTGCCATGATTGGCTATAAAAGCAGCTTCCATGAAATGCTAAGTAATTCACAAACAAGGATGGGGTGAGGGTCACCACTTTGTAAGCAAATTGTCGAACAGTTTTAGAACAACATTTCTCAACGAGCTATTGCAAGGAATTTAGGGATTTTACCATCTACGGTCCATAAAATCATCAAAAGGTTCAGAGAATCTGGAGAAAACACTGCACGTAAGCGATGATATTACAGACTTTTAAACCCTCAGGCGGTACTGCATCAACAACCGAAATCAGTGTGTAAAGGATATCACCACATGGGCTCTGGAACACTTCATAAAACCACTGTCAGTAACTACAGTTGGTCGCTACATCTGTAAGTGCAAGTTAAAACTCTACTATGCAAAGCCAAACCCATTTATCAACAATATCCTGAAATGCCGCCGGCTTGGCTGGGCCCGAGCTCACCTAAAATGGACTGATGTAAAGTGGAAAAGTGTTCTGTGGTCTGACGAGTCCACATTTCAAATTATATTTGGAAACAGAGGACATGGTGTCCTCTAGAACAAAGAGCAAAAGAAGCATCCTGATTGTTCTTGGTGCAAAGTTGAAAAGCCAGCATGTGTGATGGTATGGGGGTGTATTAGTGCCCAAGGCATGGGTAACTTACACATGTGTGATGGTATGGGGGTGTATTAGTGAACAAGACATGGGTAACTTACACATGTGTGATGGTATGGGGGTGTATTAGTGCCCAAGGCATGGGTAACTTACACATGTGTGATGGTATGGGGGTGTATTAGTGAACAAGACATGGGTAACTTACACATGTGTGATGGTATGGGGGTGTATTAGTGACCAAGGCATGGGTAACTTACACATGTGTGATGGTATGGGGGTGTATTAGTGCCCAAGACATGGGTAACTTACACATGTGTGATGGTATGGGGGTGTATTAGTGAACAAGACATGGGTAACTTACACATGTGTGATGGTATGGGGGTGTATTAGTGCCCAAGGCATGGGTAACTTACACATGTGTGATGGTATGGGGGTGTATTAGTGCCCAAGGCATGGGTAACTTACACATGTGTGATGGTATGGGGGTGTATTAGTGAACAAGACATGGGTAACTTACACATGTGTGATGGTATGGGGGTGTATTAGTGAACAAGACATGGGTAACTTACACATCTGTGATGGTATGGGGGTGTATTAGTGACCAAGACATGGGTAACTTACACATGTGTGATGGTATGGGGGTGTATTAGTGAACAAGACATGGGTAACTTACACATGTGTGATGGTATGGGGGTGTATTAGTGCCCAAGACATGGGTAACTTACACATGTGTGATGGTATGGGGGTGTATTAGTGAACAAGACATGGGTAACTTACACATGTGTGATGGTATGGGGGTGTATTAGTGAACAAGACATGGGTAACTTACACATGTGTGATGGTATGGGGGTGTATTAGTGAACAAGACATGGGTAACTTACACATGTGTGATGGTATGGGGGTGTATTAGTGCCCAAGACATGGGTAACTTACACATGTGTGATGGTATGGGGGTGTATTAGTGACCAAGGCATGGGTAACTTACACATGTGTGATGGTATGGGGGTGTATTAGTGACCAAGACATGGGTAACTTACACATGTGTGATGGTATGGGGGTGTATTAGTGACCAAGACATGGGTAACTTACACATCTGTGAAGGCACCATTAAGGCTGAAAGGTACATACAGGTTTTGGAGCAACATATGTTGTTCCATCCAAGCAACGTTATCATGGACGCCCCTGCTTATTTCAGCAAGACAATGCCAAGCCACGTGTTATAACAGCGTGGATTTAACTTATGAGAGTAGTATGTGTGTTTGTGAGAATGTCAACGTGTTGTTGAGTGACTTCAGTGAGTGAGCGGGCGAGTAAAGAGAGAGCAGCAGGAGCAAAGGTGCTAATACTAATCACCACATCTGGCGAGAGTAGCGTATGTGTGTGTGTGCACCTTTAAGAGTAATAGTATGTGGGGTGAGTGACGTGAGTAACATTAGGTTATATTAGATAGTACTTTATTGATCCCCGAGGGGAAATGAGATTGTCAGCACAATCCCATTCAAGATCAGACAAAACATTACAAGGAGGCAGAAAAAGGATCGCTGATGAGTGAGTCAGATAGTCCAGTGCCCCTTTCAATAAAAAGGTGAGAAACAGGTATATGTAGGGGGAGAGTAAAAAATATTCATTCAAAGGCTGGACTCCAGGGCGGGGGTCAAGACTGAGGTCAAGGAAAAAAATGTCATAGCCATAGCACACATAAAGACATTAATGTATAAACCTGGTGACAGAGGGGAGGGTGAGGGGCCACGAAGGCCAGTCACTGCTGTGTGTGTGTGTGTGTGTGTGTGTGTGTGTGTGTGTGTGTGTGTGTGTGTGTGTGTGTGTGTGTGTGTGTGTGTGTGTGTGTGTGTGTGTGTGTGTGTGTGTTCAGAGTGAGTTGTTGTGTCTGCAGGCAGTGCAAGCAAAGTTCAACTCCCGGGTGTTGTTGAGGAGGGAGGGAGGGTAGTCAGAGTGTCCCTCGCTGAGGTGTCCTTCAGGGATGTTTCCCAACAGCCTTTCTTCTGTTTTTGAGCTGCGTCAAGGCCATGCTAGGGAGTCAGATTGTAGATTAGGAATGTTATTTTCCAAGAGAACAGACATTTTCATGGCCTGTCTGCTCTAATCATCCATGTCAGCTCTCAATCCAAATTTTCCAATCCAGCAAGCCTCTCTATGATGTCATCCATCTTGTGATTTAGTTCAGAAATGGCCACAGTCTGTGATCCCACAGCTCGACCCAGGCCTTCCATTGCCAGGGACAGCATAGCTCGGTTGGTAGAGTGGCCGTGCCAGCAACTTGAGGGTTGCAGGTTCGATCGCCACTTCCGCCATCCTAGTCACTGCCGTTGTGTCCTTGGGCAAGACACTTTACCCACCTGCTCCCAGTGCCACCCACACTGGTTTAAATGTAAAAAAAATTAGATATTGGGTTTCACTATGTAAAGCGCTTTGAGTCACTAGAGAAAAAGCGCTATATAAATATAATTCACTTCACACTTCACTTGTAAGTGAGTGGGCGAGTAAGGAGAGGTAGTGGTAGCATGTGCAGGAGTGTTAATAGCATGCTGGATGTCCGCTTGTGCCCTGTGGAATTAATAAAAAAAGTGAGCAAGTTGTAACTAATCGACGGCCTCGTCCTTCCGAACAAAGAGCGGAGCTTTATGGACCCAGTGTTACCCCCGACAAAACATGGGCCCTGGAGGGAAGTTCTCCCCTGCGCTCCTCGACCACGGTCTGGGAGCCCACAAACAGGAAAGGTGTAAAGCAACCCTTGCAGAGCGGCGGCTCCCTGTTTAAAGTGTCACCTTTATTGTTAGTTTAGAAGCCCAAATACCTCCATATTGCACTTCACACACCCTCTTTATTAACCAGTAGAATTGTCCTTTGTTGCCTTTCTTCCTCTCCACGATGTTATTGCTTGTATGCACTTTGTGTGTGCGTTTTGACACACTCAACATCATGCACCTCGGCTCTGTAGTCACCGCCACACAGCAGCATTCAGATGAAAGAACGGTACCGGTACTTTTCAAACGTGGTATAGTACTGATTTCAATTGATTAGTGCCACGATACTTTATTAGTAGCAGTATACTGTACAACCCTACTACACACACATACAGTACATAGAAGAAAATGTGTTTTTGTTGTTTGTGTCTTGCAGACGTCCAGCAGCTGATCTTTAATCCAGAAGAAGTTTCCCCTCAGTCAGGGGGGAGCTCCACTTTGAAGCAGGAGACTCCACAACCACCCTGCATTAAAAAGGAAGAGGAGGAACTCTGCATCACTCAGAAGGGAGAGTGTCTTCTAGGACGAGAGGAAGCTGATTACACCAAGTTGCAACTGACTCTTGTCTCTGTGAAGACTGAAGATGACGAAAAGAAACCACAAGTAGACAACCTCTTAGCTCCACTATCAGATAGTGAGGCTGAAGACGAGCTTGAAGAACCTTTGAGCAGCGATACAGACTGTGAAGGTGACATGAGGACTCACACTGACAACAAACACTCTGAATGCTCTTCAAAGAAGAGAGGTAAAACATGTTTGAGCTGCTCAGTTTGTGCTGAAAGTTTTACTAACAAGAGCAATTTGACTCGACACATGAGAACACACACAGGTGAAAAACCATTCAATTGTTCAGTTTGTGCTAAAAGATTTTCTGTTAAGTGGTATTTGACTGAACACATGAGAACACACACTGGTGAAAAACCATTTAGTTGTTCAGTTTGCGGCAAAAGTTTTACTCAAAAGAGCAATTTGACTAAACACATGAGAACACACACTGGTGAAAAACCATTTAGTTGTTCAGTTTGTGGCAAAAGCTTTTCGCAAAATTGCTTTTTGACTGAACACATTAGAACACACACAAGTGAAAAACCATTTAATTGTTCAGTTTGTGACAAAAGCTTTTCTCGAAATAGGTCTTTGACTGTACACATGAGAACACACACAGGGGAAAAAACAATTATGTGTTCAGTTTGTGGTAAAAGCCTTCCTCTAAATTGCCGTTTGACTCAACACATGAGAACACACACAGGTGAAAAACCATTTAATTGTTCAATTTGTGGCAAAAGCTTTTCTCAAAATAGCGATTTGACTCAACACCGAAGAACACACACGGGTGAAAAACCATTTAATTGTTCAGCTTGTGGCGAAAACTTTTCTCGAAATTGCCGTTTGTCTCAACACATGAGAACACACACAGGTGAAAAACCATTTTGCTGTTCGATTTGTGGTGAAAACTTTTCTATTAAGAACCGTTTGACTGAACACATTAGAACACACACTGGTGAAAAACCATTTAGTTGTTCAGTGTGCTGCAAAAGGTTCACACATAATGCAGACGCAGTAAAACATATAAGAACACACAAGGGGAAATAAACAATTAGCTGTTTAGTTTGTGGTATGTTGCTCATATGTGGCGACATCCACCCTACCCAGGACCTCCTCACTGCTTCTTTCACAAATATCTGAGGTATGAACAATTAGAGAAAAAAGATTGTTCTCTTTACCTCCACACAATAACCCTAACCAGAAAATACACAAAACTGTGGTCCTAAAACCAAGTACGGACTGAAGCGTGGGTTACCTGTACCGTTAAACCTCTAGTAAACACAATTATAAATTTGAACAAAATGACAGTTGTCAGCTGTGAGCATATATTACCTCCATCAAACATGGCGGAAATGTCTGTTACAAGATACTGTGCTAGTAAATAGTAGGGATGCAACTGTACTCGCTGTTATCCTGCACGGGACAATCTGACTTTTTTTTTATTTTTATTTTTTTTAAGTGGTATTAATCAGGATTAGGTGGTATGCAATATATTATCTTTATATTTTTTTTTATTGCCATATTGCCCAGCCATATTCCATCAGCATTCCAGCTCAGTTTCAGCATTTGGGGAGTTTCTACAGAAATGAGTTATGTTCATACTTTGTATCTCTTGTGTAGCACTTGCAGTAGTGCTAATTGCTTGATCTGCTTGTCACTCAGCTTCTAAAACTTGTATCTCATCCTCTTTATATTCATGCTCAAAAATATAAGGTTCTGGATCATAATTTGTCCCAAAGTATTATTTGATGGCACTCATGAAGTCTGCCTTTATTAGTAATAGTTGGTGGTTTTGTTGAAGGAAATAGCGAGCGTTGTGATGCATCTGTGAAAAAAATGTGCCGCTGTTTGCTTAAAATGAAAAAAAACTTTTAAATACGTAAATATTACATGTTATTATAAATGTGCCTGTTATTACATGACATATATACTTAAGTGTGTACATAAAAAGTTTTTGGAAGCTTTTGAATATTTTTTTATTGGCGAAATAGAGTGCGTCCACATTACTACCTGCATTGTTAACTGACTTTTGCTAGTGTTTATTTAGGAGTTAGAATCGGTGATGGGCAGTAGTGCACAACAAGTAGCGACGCTATATACCTTAACTACAGTTCCCATTAGAGTGTCGTTAGTCTCGCTCCTTTTTGAACCCGCAGTGATTCCTGTAGTTTAGCTATTTTTTCGACCCATGTAGTGACGTAACGTCCATCAAACGCTACAAAGAGAGGAAATAGACAGCTAATCAAGGGCTGGGAAAAAAAGAAAAACATATTGCTATAATCATTTTAATGTATTATTACTGTGATTGTTATTTAATGTGTTATATTTATGTTACTAATGTATATCTGGTAGTTCTTTTAGATTATATGTAAAATTGAGTTTCGGTAGTACTGTTTTTACGTTTTTAAATAAATAAATAACTGTGTTCTTTATTTTGATTCCAAAATCAATCAAAAATAATTGTGATCATTATGTTTTGCCATAATTGTCCAGCGCTAGACAAGGTATCGGAAAGGACTTCATAATAAACTATGTATCACGACACCTGAGTCAACTGTGTAAGAACGTATCCTCCAATGTCAGCATATAGTCATTTTCTATATCGCACATAGACACACCTGCGATATATCGAGGGTATCGATATATCGCCAAGCCCTACACAATAGCAATAATTTTGCTTGGGGGGATTTTAAACCTGGCTATTACCTATTCCAACCATTCTGCAATGTTGTATGCTGACTATCTTTCCTCTAGTGGCATGGCGGTAAGGCAGATTGACTTCATGTTCCATTCCTCTTCAATGTAATGGCATGTATTGCCAAGGTGGCTACACTTGTCCACTTGTCACGTCAGTAGTGAGAGCAATTTTGCTCTGGTTGGCTTTTAGGTCAGTCTACACTGCTTGGAATGTCTGCTCGTACTTCCTCTCCATCACTTTGGTCAAACTGGTCCTTGAGGGAAGAGTGTAACCAGCTAATGCGGGGTTGTTTCTTTCTGAAATGAGAGAAACCATATAAGAAACGTTTATAGTAGCATCATACTTCATACATACCTAGTTGATTTATTTCATCATTTCTGACGTAAAAGGCAAATACGCCACCACATTTTAAAAAAAAAAGCTAAATTGAATAAATGGACATTGGGGATTCAGCATAAACCAATAATAACACAGAAATGTCACTCATCAGATCAGAACTGGATCAGATATTGTACACTGAATAATAAAGGATTCATTTTAGGCTGCCTCTGAATCACAGCATGAAATATTCCAGCACCTTCATAACGTTTAGTTACACTAAAGCATCGCTCAAATCTAAATATATTTATATAACTTTATTGGGCCCGGCTACATTGATCCATTATGAAACCAACCTGAGATGTTTCTGTCCCCTACGTTTATTTCCAAATTGGTAACCGTGCGTTTTCTCTCTCAAAACGGAGTCAAATCTGCCGGAGACACATTATCAGCCCTGCGTTGCAACAAAGGGATAACGTTAACCTTACTCACAAAAAAGAGCCGGTGTGCTGAACTGATGAATGCCTGTTGCCGCTCAAAACAACAAAGAAACTGAAGTCGTCGCACTCTCCAAAAAGTTCCCAACACTCTGAAAGTTAATACACAACAGTTGCTGCTGCGCTTCCTTAAAGAAAATGTCCTCGTTAACAAAAGATTAAAAACACACGACGAAGGTCACAAGGGATCAATGTACTCGGAATATGGATTTAAAAAATTCCGTACCGTGAGTTCCCTTCATCCATGGCTCCAACATGTTTCCTCTTCATGTGCTCCCAGCGCAATGTTGTACTTTCTTGCCAGGCGAGGTCCACGCTGCACATTTTGCAGGAAACGCTCGTCTTTGAAGTCTTTAAAGTAAAGTGTCCGCACACTTTTGAGGACTTAGGTCGTACACTTTTCTCCACAGAAGCAATAACCTCAAGATGTCTCTCCGCTGAACTGTCAGTACTGCTTTCCTCTGTCATTTTTTGAATGTTTCCAGGCACAAAGACTATACAAATGGGAGCTATTAACCTCCCTGCTTGGCACCCAGCATCAAGGGTTGGAATTGGGGGTTAAATCACCAAATATGATTCCCGGGCGCGGCCACCGCTGCTGCTCACTGCTCCCCCCACCTCCCAGGGGGTGATCAAGGGTGATGAGTCAAATGCAGAGCATAATTTTGCCACACTTAGTTTGTGTGACTATTATTGCTACTTTAACTTTAAAGGGGAACATTATCACAATCTCAAAAGGGGTAAAAACAATAAAAATCAGTTCCCAGTGGCTTGTTGTATTTTTTGAATTTGTTTTCAAAATTTTACCGGCCCCGGAATATCCCTAAATAAAGCTTTAAAGTGCCTTATTTTCGCTCTCTGCGAAGACACTGGCCATTTCCCTGTGACGTCACACAGTGCTGCCAATGTAAACAAACAATGGGAATACCACAGCAAGATATAGTGACATTAGCTTGGATTCAAACTCGGATTTCAGCGATTCAACAGATTACGCATGTATTGAAACAGATGGTTGGAGTATGAAAGTATTGAAGAAGAAACTGAAGCTATTGAGCGAATAGCTATTGACGCTATTCATAGCCATAGCATGGCCGAATAGCTGCGTTAGCATCGCCGGTAAAATGTGCGGACCAAACGATCAGGACTTTCACATTTTGTGATAATGGAGCAACTTAAATCCGTCGATTGGTAAGTGTTTTTTTCGCATTAAATGTGGGTGGAAGGAAACGTAATATAGTTGCAAATACATCTGCAGGTTATCCATACATCTCTGTTCCATGTCTGCTTTAGAACCGCCGGTAAATAGCATGTTAGCATTGATTAGTTGGCAGTCACGCCACGACCAAATATGTCTGATTAGCACATAAGTCAACATCAACAAAACTCACCTTTGTGATTTCGTTGACTTTATCATTGCAAATACATCTGCAGGTTATCCATACATCTCTGTGCCATGTCTGTCATCGCCGGTAAATAGCATGTTAGCATCGATGAGCGTAGCATGTTAGCATCAATTAGCTGGCAGTCACGCCGCAACCAAATATGTCTGATTAGCACATAAGTCAACAACAAAACTCACCTTTGTGATTTCATTGACTTTATCGTTGCAAATGCATCCGCAGGTTATCCATACATCTCTGTGCCATGTCTGCCATCGCCGGTAAAATGTGGAGACACTCTGGCACATTCAATGGGGGTCTGGCGGCAGACACTTTTGCATCTTCGGGCCAGTGGTGCAACTTGAATCCCTCCCTGTTAGTGTTGTTACACCCTCCGACAACACACCGACGAGACATGATGTCTCCAAGGTTCCAAAAAATAGTCGTAAAAACGGAAAATAATAGAGCTGAGACCCAATGTTTACAATGGGTTGAAAATGAAAATGGCGGCTGTATTACCTCGGCGACGTCACATTCTGACGTCATCGCCTCCAGAGTGATAAACAGAAAGGCGTTTAATTCGCCAAAATTCACCCATTTAGAGTTCGGAAATCGGTTCATAAAATATATGGTCTTTTTTCTGCACCATCAAGGTATATATTGACGCTTACATAGGTCTGCTGATAATGTTCCCCTTTAAAGGAGACGGTGTGGTCACGTGATCTGCACATGACACATCATTGGCTGGCTAACTCCCACGTCATTAGACGTAGCCGCAGCGCATGCTCAAAGCATAGATCCAACAAATTGGTGACTTAATTAATCGCCAACTATCTTTATAATCGATTTTAATCGATTTTAATCGATTAGTTGTTGCAGGTTGTAACTAATCGACGGCCTTGTCCTTCCGACCAAAGAGCGGAGTTGTTGTTGTTGTTGTTGTGTCTATAGGCCCGGAGTCGCTCTGCAGGCAGTGCAATCAAAGTTCAACTCCCGGGTGTTGTTGAGGAGGGAGGGAGGGTAGTCAGAGTGTCCCTCCTGAGGTGTCCTTCGGGGATGTTTCCCAACAGCCTTTTTTCTGTTTTTGAGCAGCGTCAAGGTCATCTGAGGGAGTCAGATTGTAGATTAGGAATGTTGTTTTCCACGCGAGCAGAAATTTTCATGGCCTGTCTGCTCTAATCGTCCATGTCAGCTCTCAATCCAATTTTTTCCAATCCAGCAAGCCTCTCTTTGATGTCATCCATCTTGTGATTTAGTTCAGAAATCGCCACAGTCTGTGATCCCACAGCTCGACCCAGGCCTTCCATTGCCAGGGACAGCCTTTGTAAGTGAGTGGGCGAGTAAGGAGAGGTAGTGGTAGCATGTGCAGGAGTGTTAATAGCATGGTGGATGTCCGCTTGTGCCCTGTGGAAATAATAAATAAAGTGAGCAAGTTGTAACTAATCGACGGCCTCGTCCTTCCGACCAAAAAGCGGAGCTTTATGGACCCAGTGTTACCCCCGACAAAACATGGACCCTGGAGGGAAGGTCTCCCCTGCGCTCCTCGACCACGGTCTGGGAGCCCACAAACAGTAAAGGTGTAAAGCAACCCTTGCAGAGCGGCGGCTCCCTGTTTAAAGTGTCACCTTTATTGTTAGTTTAGAAGCCCAAATACCTCCATATTGCACTTCACACACCCTCTTTATTAACCAGTAGAATTGTCCTTTGTTGCCTTTCTTCCTCTCCACGATGTTATTGCTTGTATGCACTTTGTGTGTGCGTTTTGACACACTCAACATCATGCGCCTCGGCTCTGTAGTCACCGCCACACAGCAGCATTCAGATGAAAGAACGGTACCCATACTTTTCGAAGGTGGTATAGTACCAATTTCAATTGATTAGTACCACGATACTTTATTAGTAGCAGTATACTGTACAACCCTACTACACACACATACAGTACATAGAACAAAGTGTGTTTTTGTTGTTTGTGTCTTGCAGACGTCCAGCAGCTGATGAGTAATCCAGAAGAAGTTTCCCCTCAGTCAGGGGGGAGCTCCACTTTGAAGCAGGAGACTCCACAACCACCCTGCATTAAAAAGGAAGAGGAGGAACTCTGCATCACTCAGGAGGGAGAGTGTCTTCTAGGACGAGAGGAAGCTGATTACACCAAGTTTCCACTGACTATTGTCTCTGTGAAGACTGAAGATGATGAAGAGAAACCACAAGTAGACAACCTCTTAGCTCCACTATCAGATAGTGAGGCTGAAGACGAGGTTGAAGAACCTTTGAGCAGCGATACAGACTGTGAAGGTGATATGAGGACTCACACTGACAACAAACACTCAGAATGCTCAACAAAGAAGAGAGGTAAAACATGTTTGAGCTGCTCAGTTTGTGCTAAAGTTTTTACTAAAATGTGCCATTTGACTCAACACATGAGAACACACTCAGGTGAAAAAACATTCAGTTGTTCAGTTTGTGGCAAAAGCTTTCCTCTAAATGTTCGTTTGACTGAACACATGAGAACACACACAAGTGAAAAAACAATTAGTTGTTCAGTTTGTTGCAAAAGCTTTTCTTGTACAAGCAATTTGACCAAACACATGAGAAGACACACAGGCGAAAAACCATTTAGTTGTTCAGTTTGTGGCAAAAGCTTTTCTGTTAAGAGCACTTTGATTGAACACAAGAGAACACACACAGGGGAAAAACCATTTAGTTGTTCAGTTTGTTGCAAAAGCTTTTCTCAAAATAGCCATTTGACTGTACACAAGAGAACACACACAGGAGAAAAAACATTCAACTGTTCAGTTTGTGGCAAAAGCTTTTTTGGTAAGAGCAATTTGACTGAACACATGAGAACTCACACAGGTGAAAAACCGTTTAGTTGTTCAGTTTGTTGCAAAAGCTTTTCTGGTAAGACCAATTTGGCAGGACACATGAGATCGCACACAGGTGAAAAACCATTTAGTTGTTCAGTTTGTGGCAAAAGCTTTTCTTTTAAGAGCACTTTGAATGAACACAAGAGAACACACACAGGGGGAAAAGCATTTAAGTGTTCAGTTTGTGGAAAAAGCTTTTCTGCTAAGAGCAATTCAACGAAACACATGAGAACACACACAGGTGAAAAGCCATGTAAGTGTTCAGTTTGTGGCAAAAGCTTTTCTAAAAACAGCCAATTGACTAGACACGTGACAACACACGCAGGTGACAAAGTATTTAATTAGTTATTTGTGATATGTACATTTTCATAATGTGCTTGTTCTATTTTGGGCCGAAATAAAATAAAGAAAACAATCTGAAGTTAGCTAAAATGAGTTTGACAGCCCTGCTGTAACCTGACTCATGTGAGCAGGTTACTGTATAAACACATTTTGTTATAAGTTATAAAAATGTGTTCAGTTCTCAGAGACACATCAGTAGTTGTCTGCTCTCTGTCCTGACCAAGAGTTTCGGTCGTCATACATCAAACAACTACTGAGGTTGTTGGTGCTTTGTCTCCCTGTTTTGTTCACTTTTTGACACTTTGGGATTTCAAATAAATGTTTGTAAACTGTTACCACTGCGTGCTTTACCATCCTTGATTTAAAGTCCGGTTTGCAGAGGTTACATTACATTCACCCGAGGCAGGGTGTGACAGACGCCAATCTGAGATTGAGTCAGGGTCTTGGCCTTTGGGTATGGGACAGACATGTGACTCTTTCCATACATCGGGGACACACCCCTGTTGGAAAGAGCAGTTGGCCAGATGTGTGATGACCGGTGCCAGGTCCTCTGCATGTTCTTTCAGCAGCCAGGTGGGAATGTCATCCGGCCCACTTGCTTTATGGGGTCCAGCCGAGTGAGGGTTAGCTTCATCTCACCTATGCTACAGATGTCGCTTGGGGTAGTTCTTGGTAGGGGATGACACAATAGGGTGTTGCTTTAGTCCATGACTCCGCAAAGAAGTTGTTCAGGGCTTCTGCAGCTGTGTCCTCTTCAACTTCTTGTATTTTGATTGTTCCATCAGTTGATGATTTAGCGCGTCCCAGTCCTTTATTTATAAAGTCCCACCACTCCTTGGGGTTCTTTTTCTTTAGGTTTTGCATTTCAATTTTATAATATCTAATCTTTGCCTTGCGTATAAAAGTCTTTGGACGGAGTTTCTGATTTTTCTCCATTTTCCCACTTTCCCCTATTTATTGTGGGCTTTTTGTCTTTTCTTTATAGCCTGTTTTATTTTCTCTGTCTTTCATGGTGCTTGTATATATCCATCCATTTTTCTACCGCTTATTCCCTTTGGGGTCGCGGGGGGGGGGGGGGTGGGGGGGGGGGGGGCGCTGGTGCCTATCTCAGCTAAAATCGGGCAGAATGCGGGGTACACCCTGGACAAGTCGCCACCTCATCGCAGGGCCAACACAGATGGACAGACAACATTCACACTCACATTCACACACTAGGGACCATTTAGTGTTGGGACCAATCAACCTATCCCCAGGTGCATGTCTTTGGAAGTGGGAGGGGCCTATCCCCAGGTGCATGTCTTTGGAAGTGGGAGGAAGCCGGAGTACCCGGAGGGAACCCACGCAGTCACGGGGAGAACATGCAAACTCCACACAGAAAGATCCCGAGCCTGGATTTGAACCCAGGACTGCAGGACCTTCATATTGTGAGGCAGACGCACTAACCCCTCTGCCACCGTGCTGCCCACAAGAACATACAGTGGGGTAAAAAAGTATTCAGTATATTCTTCTTCCTTCAAACACGACGAGTTGAGTTTATACCAAAAAGTTCTATTTTGGTTTCATCTGACCACATGAAATTCTCCCAAAGCCTCTGCTTTATCATCCATGTATCCATTTTGGTATAAGCTCAACTCAGCGTGTTTGAAGGAAGAACAATACTGAGTTGCATCCCAAGAACAAAGCGTTTATCCTTCAGGATGTTTGGCAAAGATCTTGCGTTCACAAGACGGAACCTGGCGGGGGCCAGCACGTCCAAGGGCGTAGCTAACCCAGGTCGGGCCCGACACACAGCCCACAGGTGGCGGGGGAGAGGAGCCACGAGGCGGGAAAGGAAGGCAGGAATCCGGCAAGGTGGAAAAGCTGACTGAGACGAAAATAGACGCAAACAACACAAAAACGAACGGAGCTGACGGCGAGAGACGGCAGGGCAAAGCATATACTGGCGCCATCTTCTGGAAACTCGGAAGTGACGCTATTCAAAGAGTAAAAGGTAAGTGTTGTTGTTTTTTTTAGTACCCAGCAAGCACAGTACAGTTAGAAGAACAACTGTGTTTTTATTACTATGTATTTGATAGGTGCCGTCTGAAATTCAACTATTTATTTTATTTACATATATAAGACAGGGACAGCGTGGCACAGTGGGAGAGTAGCCGTGCACAACCTGGGGGGCCCTGGTTCAAATCCCACCTAATACCAACCTCGTCACGTCCGTTGTGTCCTGAGCAAGACACTTCACCCTTGCTCCTGATGGGTGCTGGTTAGGGCCTTGCATGGCAGCTCCCTCCATCAGTGTGTGAATGTGTGTGTGAATGTGGAAGTAGTGTCAAAGCGCTTTGAGTACCTTGAAGGTAGAAAAGCGCTATACAAGTACAACCCATTTATTATTATTATTATTAGAATACATTGTCATTTTTTTTTCTATCTCCAAAGTATTTTGATATCAAAAAAAATTTTGCGATGAGGACAACTTCAATTTTGAGCCAGAAATGTAAGTAAATATGAAAAGGGCCGCTAGTTAATTAAAATGTATTTTATTTCTTTAAGTGCAGTTGTTGACCGGAAGTTGCACATTTCTGGCGCATGCGCAAACACATCGAACAGTGGTCCAAGTCCAAGATGGCGGACTAAGCGGCGTGGCTCTCCGGAGAAGTTTCACATTTACGATCTTATAGATTCAAAAATAGCATCAAACACCTCAACTGTTCGCCTTTTCTTAAGCCCAGGAAACGGACTTTGAGTGTGGAGCGACGGCGTGTTACCTGAAGTGAAGATTGAAGACGTGATAGAAGATGGACGACTACTGCTATGCTAAGATGGTGACGTCATGTCAAAGAGAAAGTGAAAGACAATCAGCGCCACCAACGGAGAACAATCTGAAAAGTGAAGATGAAGGTGAGTGTGCTGCGTTCCCTAATTTAAACGATATCTGACTTCCAAGCCCTAAAAACAGAAATCAGCCGACTTTGTTGAACAATGTAAACAAAGAACCTCGATCCAAAATGGCGGAAATGTCTGTTAGAAGTTACTGCAGTAGTAAACAGTAGGCAAGCAACGATACTTAGTATAATCCTGCGTGAATCCGCCTTTATTGACCGTGATCCTGTGTTTTAATCTTTTTCAAACAGACTTTTTGTTTGTGTCTGCAACGTTTCTCATCCTCTGATACAACATGTACTAAAAAAACTCTGCCAGGCAAGGGCAGGAAAAAAATGCCTTAATAATTTAAATTTATCGTTGCTTTGTTTTGTTTTTTTTACGTGTCATTTATTTGTTATTAATGTATATCTGGTTGATCTTTTAGTTTATATTTAAAATTCGATTGTAGCTGAGATAGGCACCAGCCACCCCAAAGGGAATAAGCGGTAGGAAATGGATGGATGGATTGATGGGTGTTATTTATTGTGATTCCAAAATCCCTCAAAATAATTGTGATTATTAAGTTTTGCCATAATTGTCCAGCCCTAGACGAGGTATTGGCAAGGTCTTTACGATCAACTATGTATCACGCTACTTGAGTCACGATACTATAGTCTATTGTGATATTGTGACATGGAGTTTTCTTTGAAATAGATATTATCTTTTCGTATCCTAATGTCCATGGAAGCAGATGTTTTCTACTTTCTGTGATTCTAGCTGAACTTTTCTGAGTCTATGACAAGTCATGTAAACATTGATCCATCATTCTGGCAAGGCACTAAATGAATGGCCATGAAACACTACACACTAGGGTGGTCCCCATACCAGTCATTTAGTACCGGTACTAAATGTATAAATACTTTTACAAATACAGGGTACTACGAAAATTGTCAATATTGGCTTTATTCTAAACAGAAAATCTTACACTGTAGCGGTTGCTTTAAGGACATAATTCACCACAAATGTTTACTTGACGTTGTCATCATTATTCACCGTCATTGTTCCATTGTGCACATAACAATGTTGTTCTTGTGTAGCATTCATACATGCAGTTAAGAGTTAAGAGTTAGTCATTCGGAGCGGCCCCTTTAAGTGACCGTACAGCAGTCACTCAGTCTCGTCTTTCAACGAATAAACCGCAAACACGTTTTTGTGTGTCAAAAGATACTTCAGGTTGTCTTGCTTTTGCGTTACCAACGCAACAACACTACATTAAACACTCACAGTCAAAGAACAATTGCACAAGGTTAGAATATGAATTAAAACACATTAAACTTTTCTTGTTGCACCCAAAGAACAATTTACAATTTTCCATATTACATATAGTCTGCTATAATCAAGGAGCAGATTAGAACATAAAGTTTTACTGACATTATATTCAATTATTAATGATTTATGGTTGCCACAGGATGTCGTTGTGGCTTGTGCAGCCCTTTGAGACACTCGTGATTTAGGGCTATACAAGTAAACATTGATTGATTGGTTGATTGATTGATTGACTCCTGGTTTGTGCTTTAAGAAAAAATGCAATTATTAATTATTAATTTAGTACTAAAAACTAAACAAAGGATAAATGTATGTATCAGCTAAAACACATTTATTAAAGACAAAACACAAATGGTACGAATTTGTTTCAAAATGTCGTCATTTGACTTGCATTAGTTGACTGCTAATTGGTCAGTTTTAACTGCGCTAATATTTGGCATCAAGTTCTACGTATCTACATGTGCACAGCAGGGGAGCTGGTTAACTTCTGAGAGTAGTATGTGTGTTTGTGACAATGTCAACCTGTTGTCTGAGTGACGTCAGTGAGTGAGCGGGCGAGTGAAGAGAGAGCAGCAGGACAGGTGTAACAACTACATTATACCTGTCACTATTTAAACTCCTTGTGCAGATCTGAATGCTTATTATTTAAATGTTGACCTAAGTCTGAAGCAAAGGTGGTAATACTAATCAGCACATTTGGCGAGGTGTGTTTTAAAGCAGCTGTTGTGAGAGTAGCGAATGTGTGTGTGTGTGTGTGCACCTTTAAGAGTGGCAGTATGTGGGGTGAGTAAGTGAGTGGGCGAGTAAGGAGAGGTAGTGGTAGCATGTGCAAGAGTGTTAAAGGGGAACATTATTACAATTTCAAAAAGGTTAAAACCAATAAAAATCAGTTCCCAGTGGCTTATTTTATTTTTTAAAGTTTTTTCAAAATTTTACCCGTCCCGGAATATCCCTTAAAAAGCTTTAAAGTGCTTGATTTTCGCTATTTGTGAAGCCACTGTCCATTTCCCTGTGGCGTCTAACAGTGCTGCCAATACAAAAAAACAATGGCGGATACCACAGTAAGATATAGCGACATTAACTCGGATTCAGACTCGGATTTCAGCGGCTTAAGGGATTCAAAAGATTACGCATGTATTGAAACAGATGGTTGGAGTATGGAGGCAGATAGCGAAAACGAAGTTGAAGAAGAAACTGAAGCTATTGAGCGAATAGCTATTGACGCTATTCGACCATAGCATGGCCGAATAGCGGTGTTAGCATCGCCGGTAAAATGTGCGGACCAAACGATCAGGACTTTCGCATCTTGTGACACTGGAGCAACTTAAATCTGTCGATTGGTAAGTGTTTGTTTCGCATTAAATGTGGGTATCTAGTTTCAAATGTACATACAGCTAGCCTAAATAGCATGTTAGCATCGATTAGCTGGCAGTCACGCCGCGGCCAAATATGTCTGATTAGCACATAAGTCAACAACATCAACAAAACTCACCTTTGTGATTTCGTTGACTTTATCGGTGGAAATGCATCTGCAGGTTATCCATACATCTCTGTGCCATGTTTGCTTTAGCATCGCCGGTAAAATGTGCAGACACTCCGGCACATTCAATGGGGGTCTGGCGGCAGATTTCTTGCCACTTCCGCATCTTCGGGCCAGTGGTTTAGTGTTATTACACCCTCTGACAACACACCGACGAGGCATGATGTCGCCAAGGTTCCAAAAAATTGTCGAAAAAACGGAAAATAACAGAGCTGAGACCCGGTGTTTGTAATGTGTTTGAGAAAATGAAGGGGAACATTATCACCAGACCTATGTAAGCGTCAATATATTCCTTGATGTTGAAAAAAGACCATATATTTTTTTAACCGATTGCCGAACTCTAAAAGGGTGAATTTGGCGATTGAAACGCCTTTCAGTTGTTCGCTGTCGGAGCAATGACCTTTCACCCGTGACGTCACAACAGGAAGCAATCCGACATTTTCTCAAACACATTACACACACCAAGTCAAATCAGCTCTGTTACTTTCCGTTTTTTCGACTGTTTTCCGTACCTTGGAGACATCATGCCTCGTTGGTGTGTTGTCGGAGGGTGTAACAACACCAACAGGGACATATTCAAGTTGACTTACGTGGAGTGTGCTAATCAGACATATCAATGGTCACGGCATGCTAATCGATGCTAACATGCTATTTAGGCTAGCTGTATGTAGATATTGCATCATTATGCCTCATTTGTAGCTATATTTGCATCCAGCCTTTCCCTCCACCCACTTTTAATGCCAAACAAACACATACCAATCGACGGATTCAAGTAGCACCAGTGGTCAAAAGATGCGAAAGTCCCTCGTTTGTTCTGTTCTGTTGTAGCATCGCTACCGACAATAGCGATGCTACGACAGAGATGTGTGGATATCCTGCGACACTCAAAGCAAATGCATTTCCAATGATAAATTCAACGAAATCACAAAAGTAAGTTTTGTTGATGTTATTGACTTATGTGCTAATCAGACATATTTGGTCACGGCATGACTGCAAGCTAATCGATGCTAGCATGCTATTTAGGCTAGCTGTATGTACATATTGCATCATTATGCCTCATTTGTAGCTATATTTGCATCCAGCCTTTCCCTCCACCCACATTTAATGCCAAACAAATACATACCAATCGATGGATTCAAGTTGCACCAGTGGTCAAAAGATGCAATCGTTGGTTAGAAGAAGATCACCGAATTCGTCCTCGTTGCCGCTGTCTGTCGTGATATGGCTCAATAGCTTCAGTTTCTTTTTCAATTTTGTTTTCATTATCTGCCTCCACTCTCCAACCATCCGGTTCAATACATGCCTAATCTGTTGAATCGCTTGCGCCGCTGAAATCCAAGCTGATATCGCTATACCTTTGTGTGCTATCCGCCATGTTTTTTTGTATTGGCTTCACGCAGTGACGTCACAGGGAAATGGACGGGTGGATATAACGATGGTTAAAATCAGGCACTTTAAAGCCGTTTTCCGGGATATTGCGTGATGGGTTAAATTTTGAAAAAAACTTTGAAAAATAAAATAAGCCACTAGGAACTGATTTTTATTGGTTTTAACCCTTCTGGAATTGTGATAATGTTCCCCTCCAAAGGAGACGGCGTGGTCACGTGATCTGCACATGACACATCATTGGCTGGCTGACTCTCCCCTCATTAGACGTAGCCGCAGCGCATGTGCATAGCATAGATCCAACGAATTGATGACTTAATTATTCGCCAACTATCTTTATAATCGATGTAATCGATTAGTTGTTGCAGGTTGTAACTAATCGGCGGCCTTGTCCTTCCGACCAAAGAGCGGAGTTGTTGTTGTGTCTATAGGCCCGGAGTCGCTCTGCAGGCAGTGCAAGCAAAGTTCAACTCCCGGGTGTTGTTGAGGAGGGAGGGAGGGTAGTCAGAGTGTCCCTCCTGAGGTGTCCTTCGGGGATGTTTCCCAACAGCCTTTTTTCTGTTTTTGAGCAGCGTCAAGGCCATGCGAGGGAGTCAGATTGTAGATTAGGAATGTTGTTTTCCAAACGAGCAGACATTTTCATGGCCTGTCTGCTCTAATCGTCCATGTCAATCCATTTTTTTGCAATCCAGCAAGCCTCTCTTTGAAGTCATTCATCTTGTGATTTAGTTCAGAAATGGCCACAGTCTGTGATCCCACAGCTCGACCCAGGCCTTCCATTGCCAGGGACAGCCTTTGTAAGTGAGTGGGCGAGTAAGGAGAGGTAGTGGTAGCATGTGCAGGAGTGTTAATAGCATGGTGGATGTCCGCTTGTGCCCTGTGGAAATAATAAATAAAGTGAGCAAGTTGTAACTAATCGACGGCCTCGTCCTTCCGACCAAAGAGTGGAGCTTTAAGGAGCCAGTGTTACCCCCGACAAAACATGGGTCCTGGAGGGAACGTCTCTCCTGCGCTCTTCGACCACGGTCTGGGAGCCCACAAACAGGAAAGGTGTAAAGCAACCCTTGCAGAGCGGCGGCTCCCTGTTTAAAGTGTCACCTTTATTGTTAGTTTAGAAGCCCAAATACCTCCATATTGCACTTCACACACCCTCTTTATTAACCAGTAGAATTGTCCTTTGTTGCCTTTCTTCCTCTCCACGATGTTATTGCTTGTATGCACTTTGTGTGTGCGTTTTGACACACTCAACATCATGCGCCTCGGCTCTGTAGTCACCAAACAGTACACGTACTTCTCAAAGGTGGTATAGTACCAATTTCAATTGATTAGTACCACAATACTTTATTAGTAGCAGTATACTGTACAACCCTACTACACACACATACAGTACATAGAAGAACGTGTGGTTTTTGTTGTTTGTGTCTTGCAGACGTCCAGCAGCTGATGGGTAATCCAGAAGAAGTTTCCCCTCAGTCAGGGGGGAGCTCCACTTTGAAGCAGGAGACTCCACAACCACCCTGCATTAAAAAGGAAGAGGAGGAACTCTGCATCACTCAGGAGGGAGAGTGTCTTCTAGGACGAGAGGAAGCTGATTACACCAAGTTTCCACTGACTGTTGTCTCTGTGAAGACTGAAGATGATGAAGAGAAACCACAAGTAGACAACCTCTTAGCTCCACTATCAGATAGTGAGGCTGAAGACGAGGTTGAAGAACCTTTGAGCAGCGATACAGACTGTGAAGGTGATATGAGGACTCAAACTGACAACAAACACTCTGAATGCTCTACAAAGAAGAGAGGTGAAACATGTTTGAGCTGCTCAGTTTGTGCTGAAAGTTTTACTAACAAGAGCAATTTGACTCGACACATAAGAACACACGCAGGAGATAAACCAATCAATTGTTCAGTGTGATGCAAAAGCTTTTCTCAAAATTGCCGTTTGACTGAACACATGGGAACGCACATTGGTGAAAAACCATTTAGTTGTTCAGTTTGTGGCAAAAGCTTTTCTCATAAATAGCTATTTAACTGAACACATGAAAATACACACTGGTGAAAAACCAATTAGTTGTTCAGTTTGTAGGGATGACCGAATAATCGGTAACCGAATATATTCGGCCAAATATGTCAAAAAAAGCCACATTCGGCCTTCGGTGGAATGAGTTAAAAGCAAGCCCGAATAGTGGCGTGTGACGCAATGATGCAATTTTTTTTACGCGGTGACGCAATCAACCAACGTGCAGTTACGCGGTGACGTAACCCGGCACCTTCGGAAAAATGTCAGCAGTGTGGAGATATTTTAAAGTGTCGGAAAGTGACAAAAGAATTGCAGTTTGCAACAAATGTTCAGCCAAACTGTCTCGATTTGGTGCCTCAGCAAAGACCCTCAGCACTACTGCTTTGATTTATCATTTATAAGCCAAACACCCAGAAAAGCATGTCGAGTACGATAGAGAGACGGCTGCAGCTGGTCACAGCACGAGAACGCCCACCCCGTCCGTGGCCGACGTCTTTGAGAGGACGAAAATGTTTGCGACTGACAGTGCCAAAGCAAACGGAATTACAAAGAAGATAATGGAGTTTATGGCTTTGGATGATCCACCGTTTAGTGTTGTGGAGGACATTGGCTTTCGGAGACTCATGGAGCACATTGAGCCCCGTTACACGATACCGAGCAGACGCTATTTCTCTGGTTACAAGCACACACTTATTGAGATGTACTTGAGCCTTCTGTTGACATTATTAGCCTGTTGTGTAGGCTACCTGTATAAGTGTATGAGGTTACATGCACACACTTATTGAGATTTAGTGGGGCCTCTGTTTACATTATTAGCCTGTTGTGTAGGCTACCTGTATAAGTGTATGAGGTTACAAGCACACACTTATTGAGATTTAGTGGGGCCTCTGTTTACATTATTAGCCTGTTGTGTAGGCTACCTGTATAAGTGTATGAGGTTACAAGCACACACTTATTGAGATTTACTTGAGCCTTCTGTTTACATTATTAGCCTGTTGTGTAGGCTACCTGTATAAGTGTATGAGGTTACAAGCACACACTTATTGAGATTTACTTGAGCCTTCTGTTTACATTATTAGCCTGTTGTGTAGGCTACCTGTATAAGTGTATGAGGTTACATGCACACACTTATTGAGATTTAGTGGGGCCTCTGTTTACATTATTAGCCTGTTGTGTAGGCTACCTGTATAAGTGTATGAGGTTACAAGCACACACTTATTGAGATTTAGTGGGGCCTCTGTTTACATTATTAGCCTGTTGTGTAGGCTACCTGTATAAGTGTATGAGGTTACAAGCACACACTTATTGAGATTTAGTGGGGCCTCTGTTTACATTATTAGCCTGTTGTGTAGGCTACCTGTATAAGTGTATGAGGTTACAAGCACACACTTATTGAGATTTACTTGAGCCTTCTGTTTACATTATTAGCCTGTTGTGTAGGCTACCTGTATAAGTGTATGAGGTTACAAGCACACACTTATTGAGATTTAGTGGGGCCTCTGTTTACATTATTAGCCTGTTGTGTAGGCTACCTGTATAAGTGTATGAGGTTACAAGCACACACTTAATTGAGATTTAGAGGGGCCTCTGTTTACATTATTAGCCTGTTGTGTAGGCTACCTGTATAAGTGTATGAGGTTACAAGCACACACTTAATTGAGATTTACTTGAGCCTTCTGTTTACATTATTAGCATATCTACTGTGGCTAAGCAGACTTTTGCCAAAAGGACAATAATTAATTTGTTCTGGGTTTATTCACTTTAATGCACTTTTTTTTTTTTGGAACGCATGTTTTGTTTGAAGGCCTAATATAAATGAAAAACTGTGTGCTTTTTTGGAAAAGCAAAGGCTACTGGAATATTTAAAAAAAAATTCAATATTCAATAAAAAATTACTTTATTTGAAAAACATGTCTAGGGTTTCACGGTGGCAGAGGGGTTAGTGCGTCTGCCTCACAATACAAAGTTCCTGCAGTCCTGGGTTCAAATCCAGGCTCGGGATCTTTCTGTGTGGAGTTTGCATGTTCTCCCCGTGAATGCATGGGTTCCCTCCGGGTACTCTGGCTTCCTCCCACCTCCAAAGACATGCACCTGGGGATAGGCCCCTCCCACCTCCAAAGACATGCACCTGGGGATAGGCCCCTCCCACTTCCAAAGACATGCACCTGGGGATAGGTTGATTGGCAACACTAAATGGTCCCTAGTGTGTGAATGTGAGTGTGAATGTTGTCTGTCCATCTGTGTTGGCCCTGCGATGAGGTGGCGACTTGTCCAGAGTGTACCTCGCCTTCTGCCCGATTGTAGCTGAGATAGGCGCCAGCGCCCCCCGCGACCCCAAAATGGAATTAGCGGTAGAAAATGGATGGATGGAAAAACATGTCTAAAAAGTTATTCAAGGCTATTTATGCAATATATATAAAAACATGTGAAAAACTGCATTCATTATTCGGTATTCGGCCTTCAACCAAGCGTTTAAATTTTATTCGGCTTCGGACACAATTTTTCATTTCGGTGCACCTCTATCGGTTTGTGGCAAAAGCTTTTCTCCAAATAGCTATTTGACTAAAGCACGTGAGAACACACACTGGTGAAAAATCATTTCACTGTTCGATTTGTGGTGAAAACTTCTCTATTAAGAACCGTTTGACTGAACATATGAGAACACACACAGGTGAAAAACCATTTAGTTGTTCAGTTTGTGGCAAAAGTTTTTCTCTAAATAGCAATTTGACTGAACACACGAGAACACACACGATTGAAAAACCATTTAATTGTTCAGTTTGTGACAAAAGCTTTTCTCCAAATAGCTCTTTGACTGAACACATGAGAACACACACAGGTGAAAAATCATTTCGCTGTTCGATTTGTGGTGAAAACTTCTCTATTAAGAACCGTTTGACTGAACATATGAGAACACACACAGGTGAAAAAACATTTAATTGTTCAGTTTGTGACAAAAGCTTTTCTCGAAATAGCTCTTTGACTGAACACATGAGAACACACACAGGTGAAAAACCATTTCGCTGTTCGATTTGTGGTGAAAACTTCTCTATTAAGAACCGTTTGACTGAACATATGAGAACACACACAGGTGAAAAACCCTTTAGTTGTTCAGTGTGTTGTAAAAGGTTCACACATAATGCAGAGGCAGCAAAACACATGAGAACACACGAGGGAAAATAAGCAAATAGCTGTTTATCAATCAATCAATGTTTACTTATACAGCCCTAAATCACTAGTGTCTCAAAGGGCTGCACAAACCACTACGACATCCTCGGTAGTTTGTGGTATGTTGCTCATATGTGGCGACATCCACCCTACCCAGGACCTCCTCACTGCTTCTTTCACAAATATCTGAGGTTCGAACGGTGAGAGGAAAAAGGTTGTTCTCTTTACCTCTACAAAATGTACAGAAAACAAACAAAACTGTGATCCCTCAACCAAGTACGGACTGAAGCGTGGGTTACCTGTACCGTTACACCTCTAGTAAACACAATTATAGACATGAACAAAATGACAGTTGTCAGCTGTGAGCATATATTACCTCCATCAAACATGGCGGAAATGTCTGTTACAAGATACTGTGCTAGTAAATAGTAGGGATGCAACTGTACTCGCTGTTATCCTGCACGGGACAATCTGACTTTAATTTTTTTTTTTTTTTAAGTGATAATATTCAGGATCAGGTGGTAGGCAATATATAATTTTGATTATTTTTTTCCATATTGCCCAGCCCTATTCCATCAGCATTTCAGCTCAGTTTCAGCATTTGGGGAGTTTCTACAGAAATTAGTTATGTTCATACTTTGTATTTTTTGTATAGCACTTGGAGTAGTGCTAATTGCTTTATCTGCTTGTCACTCAGCTTCTAAAACTTCTATCTCATCCTCCTTATATTCAGGCTCAAAAATATAAGGTTCTGGATCATAATTTGTCCCAAAGTCTTCTTTGATGGCACTCATGAAGTATGCCTTTATTAGTAATAGTTGGTGGTGTTGTTGAAGGAAATAGTGTCCGTTGTGATGCGTCTGTGGAAAAAAAATGTGCAGCCGTTTGCTTAAAATTATGAAAATACGCAAATATTACAAGTTATTATGAATTTGCCTGTTATTACATGACATATATACTTAAGTGTGTATATAAAAAGTTGTTGGAAGCTTTTGAATATTTTTTATAGGCGAAATAACGTGCATCCCCATTACCTGCATTGTTAGCTGACTTTTGCTAGCGTTAGCGCTATGTAGCTTAACTACAGTTCCCAGTAGCGTGGCGTTAGCCTCGCTCCTTTTTGAACCCGTAGTGATTCCTGTAGCTTAGCTTTAGTGACGTAACGTCCATCAAACACTACAAAGAGAGAAAATATACTGCTAATTGAGGGCTGGAAAAAAAATGAAAAACATATTGCAATAATCATTTTAATGTATTATTACTATGATTGTTATTTTACGTATTATTTTTTTTGTTAATAATGTATATCCGGTTGTTCTTTTGGATTATGTAAAATTGAGTTTTGGTGATTTGGGGGTACTGTTTTTACGTTTTCGAATTAATAAATAATTCTGTTCTTTATCTTGATTCCAAAATCACTCAAAATAATTGTGATTATTATGTTTTGCCATAATTGTCCAGCTCTAGACAAGATATCGGAAAGGACTTCATAATAAACTATGTATCACGACTCTTGAGTCATGATACAATAGTCTATTGCAATATTGTGACATAAAGTTTTACTGCCATTTTTACAAAGTCATTGTAAAAATAAAAATAAAATACTTAGAATACATGTATATAAGTACACTCGATGTGTCAAAAACAAAGTAAGTAAAATGATCATTAGAATTGTAAAGAAAGTGGATCAAATTTCTTGCATTTGGTATCCAAACAAAGTCCTCTACATTTAACTACAGACTTCTTTGAGATAGAAATTATATTTTTTTTGTGCGATGTATTTCAATATGGACTTTCACCCTACTGTTAGTTTGTAGTAAGCTATTGTCCATGGAAGCAAATGTTTTCTACTTTCTGCGATTCTAGCTGAACTTCTCTGAGTCTATGAAAAGTCATGTAAACATTGATCCATCATTCTGGCAAGGCACGAAATGAATGGCCATGAAACACTACACAAACATACAGTACTTAGAAGAAAGTGTATTTTTGTTATTTGTGTTTTGCAGACGTCCAGCAGCTGATGGGTAATCAGGAAGAAGTTTCCCCTCAGTCAGGGGGGAGCTCCACTTTGAAGCAGGAGACTCCACAACCACCCTGCATTAAAAAGGAAGAGGAGGAACTCTGCATCACTCAGGAGGGAGAGTGTCTTCTAGGACGAGAGGAAGCTGATTACACCAAGTTTCCACTGACTGTTGTCTCTGTGAAGACTGAAGATGATGAAGAGAAACCACAAGTAGACAACCTCTTAGCTCCACTATCAGATAGTGAGGCTGAAGACGAGGTTGAAGAACCTTTGAGCAGCGATACAGACTGTGAAGGTGATATGAGGACTCACACTGACAACAAACACTCTGAATGCTCGACAAAGAAGAGAGGTAAAACATCTTTGAACTGCTCAGTTTGTGCTGAAAGTTTTACTAAAAAGAGCCGTTTGATTCGACACATGAGAGTACACACAGGTGAAAAACCATTTAAATGTTCAGTTTGTGGCAAAAGCTTTTCTCAAAATAGCAATTTGACTCAACACATGAGAACACACACAGGTGAAAAACCATTTAATTGTTCAGTTTGTGGCAAAAGCTTTTCTGTTAAGACAAATTTGACTGAACACATGAGAACACACACAGGTGAAAAACCCTTTAAATGTTCAGTTTGTGAAAACAGCTTTTCTCAAAACAGTTGTTTGACTCAACACATGAGAACACACACAGGTGAAAAACCATTTAATTGTTCAGTTTGTGGCAAAAGCTTCTCTCAAAATAGCTGTTTGACTCAACACATGAGAACACACACTGGTGAAAAACCATTTAAATGTTTAGTTTGTGGCAGAAGCTTTTCTCAAAATCGTCGTTTGACTCAACACATGAGAACACACACAGGTGAAAAACCATTTAATTGTTCAGTTTGTGGCAAAAACTTTTCTGTTAAGTGCAGTTTGATGAAACACATGAGAACACACAGACTGCGATAAGGTGGCGACTTTTCCAATCCGCCCGATGAAGCTGAGATAGGGAAAGTGAATAAGCGGTAACAAATGGATGGATGGAGGAGAACACACAGAGATGTAAAACCATATATGTGTTCAGTTTGTGGTAAAAGCTTTCCTTTTAACAGCTCTTTGTGTCGACACATGAGAACACACACTGGAGAAAAAAAACATTTAGTTGTTCAGTGTGCTGTAAAAGGTTCCCACATAATGCAGACACAGTAAAACACATGAGAACACACAAGGGAAAATAATCAATTAGCTGTTTAGTTTGTGGTATGTTGCTCATATGTGGCGACATCCACCCTACCCAGGACCTCCTCACTGCTTCTTTCACAAATATCTGAGGTATTCATACAAACTTGAACTATTTGGAGCATAATCTTATCCACTCATGACCCCATGTCTTCTCTGTATCTGAAACCTTCCTGAACAGTAAGATAGATGATGCTTCAAGTGCTTGGTTACTCCTTCTTCAGTCCAGGGACCTGGGGCCTCATGTGTCAAGTTTGTGCACGCTCAAAAACCTGCACTACACCAATTTTCACTGCAAAAGTGAGATGTATCAAAAATAATGTTGACGCATAAGTGATGCTGGGTAACTGTTTGCATAAAAAGTGCCAACTTTTACTCCTCAGACTGATTGATGTGCAAATCAGAGACATATGAACAATTAACCCCCAACACCCACAACCCAACCCCCACCTCCCTTGTCACTCGGTCGGGCATAACAGGTTTGAGATGAGTTTGCGAAGTGTAAAATTCAGCTGTATTTTAAAATGAAAGAAACTGCTGTTGTAAATGTGTCCACTGGATGTCGCAATAGTAATTCTGTTAGGCAAGCAAATGATTGCCAAGCAAGAGGTAAATGGTAATTGAGACTAATTGTAAGTTCTGTTTGCTTATTTTATTACGTCTGACGGCATTATATTTGGCATCGTTGGTAATGTGAAGAAGACGTGGCTGAAATAAATGTCTGTGAAAAAAACGAATGACTCGAACCTTGACTAAGACCCCGGAGGGAGTAACACTGATAATGGACAACAATTTACAGGTCAGTGATTTGATGAGTTAAAAAAAAAGTATGGGTTTCACCTAAGGCTGTCAATGTTAACGCATGTGATTATTAAAAATAATACATCACGTTACCATAAATGAATGATGATGAATCACAGTGTTGGTTCCGACCGGCGCAGGAAGACAGTGCGCATCACACAGGCAGCGATGACGTCACACACCAGTGGGAGGGGGTGTGCTCTGCGCCCACTTTCGCTTCAAAACAAACCTCGATGGAACTTCAGATAAAACTGAGGTTATTAGTCAGTAATGCAGCCACAAACTTTCTTATCATCGGCACACATCAATTTAAAGATTGAATCAAAGAATCAGGACGCACTTTGTCATGTATGTTTATTAAGTAAGTGGCCAACAGAGACCATTATTTCGTTTTCATGTTGGTGTCAAAAGAAAAAGGTAAATGTTGACGTCACAGGCCAGTTTGGACCCAGCAGTTTGGCTCCAGTTGCCAACACGCACCGAGCAGGCATCTTGTCAGTGCAGCAGATAACTAAAGTCAGTGTACAAAAGTGAAAGTAGAAGTCTTCTGCTGTCTATGGTTGCAATAAGAGCAATATTTATGTCAGCGTCTTTGTTTCCTCACCGAGTGCAGTTGGTCCGAGGTCGAGTACAAGTCATCCTTCAATGAGGATATTACTGATAAAAGTCAAGATTATAATGTTGAAAATGTATACTGGGGTAGTGTGGGGCCGTCTACGGAGCAGACGCCAGCGGTGTGATCGGAAACGCGGATGTCGAGCGGGGCTAAAAACAAAGCAGAAGGCTAATCCCCACAGTACACCACTTCCCTCCACCCTGAAGACGGATTTAGATGGAAAATGCGAGACTACTGGTCTGGGTAAGGAGTCAGTTAAATTAGAACAAGTTTTTTCTACTTTGAGTGTTTCAGAGTTGGACATGTGTCTTACTGAGGTGGCTAACTATGATGCGTGCAGTTTATCAAAGCAACAAACAAACAATCGGAAAATCCCCGTTACTGAGGAGGCTAACTATGATGCGTGCAGTTTATCAAAGCAACAAACAAACAATCGGAACATCCCCGTTACTGAGGTGGCTAACCATGATGCGTGCAGTTTATCAAAGCAACAATCAAACAATCGGAACATTCCCGTCGTATCAATTCCTAGATACGGTCGTAATTATACTGAATGCACTGGGCATAATAAACACAACATTATTAATATTGCTACTACGGATAATTTGATCAAAAATTCCCTAAAACAGCCCACTACCTATAATGTAGGTTTTTTAAACATAAGATCATTGTCTCCCAAAACGTTGTTAGTTAATGATATTATCAGAGACAACAATCTTAACGTCATCGGTCTCAGCGAAACCTGGCTTAAACCAAACGACTTTTTTGCGCTAAATGAGGCATGTCCTCCTAACTTTACACATGCGCATATTGCCCGTCCGCTTAAAAGGGGTGGGGGGGTCGCACTAATATACAACGAAAACTTTAACCTTAGTCCTAACATAAATAATAAATATAAATCGTTTGAGGTGCTTACTATGAGGTCTGTCACACCGCTGCCTCTACACCTGGCTGTTATCTACCGCCCCCCAGGGCCCTGTTCGGACTTCATCAATGAATTCTCAGAGTTCGTTGCTGATCTAGTGACACACGCCGATAATATAATCATAATGGGGGACTTTAATATCCACATGAATACCCCATCGGACCCACCGTGCGTAGCGCTCCAGAGTATAATTGATAGCTGTGGTCTCACACAAATAATAAATGAACCCACGCATCGCAACGGTAATACGATAGACCTAGTGCTTGTCAAGGGGATCACCGCTTCCAAAGTTACGATACTCCCGTATACTAAAGTATTGTCCGATCATTACCTTATAAAATTCGAGGTTCAGACGCATGTTCGTCAAACTAATAATAATAATAACTGCTATAGCAGCCGCAACATTAATGCTGCCACAACGACAACTCTTGCTGACCTACTGCCCTCGGTAATGGCACCATTCCCAAAGTATGTGGGCTCTATTGATAACCTCACTAACAATTTTAACGACGCCCTGCGCGAAACCATTGATAACATAGCACCGCTAAAGTTAAAAAAGGCTCCAAAAAAGCGCACCCCGTGGTTTACAGAAGAAACTAGAGCTCAGAAATTATTATGCAGAAAGCTGGAACGCAAATGGCGCACGACTAAACTTGAGGTGCACCATCAAGCATTTAGTGATGGTTTAATAACTTATAAACGCATGCTTACCTTAGCTAAAGCTAATTATTACTCAAATCTCATCCACCGTAATAAAAACGATCCTAAATTTTTGTTTAGTACGGTAGCATCGCTAACCCAACAAGGGACTCCTTCCAGTAGCTCCACCCACTCAGCTGATGACTTTATGCAATTCTTTAGTAAGAAAATTGAAGTCATTAGAAAGGAGATTAAAGACAATGCGTCCCAGCTACAACGGGGTTCTATTAACACTGACACGATTGTATATACGGCGGATACTGCCCTCCAAAATAGTTTCTCTCGTTTTGAGGAAATAACATTAGAGGAATTGTTACAACGTGTAAATGGAATAAAACAAACAACATGTTTACTTGACCCTCTTCCTGGGAAACTGATCAAGGAGCTCTTTGTATTATTAGGTCCATCAGTGCTAAATATTATAAACTTATCACTCTCCTCGGGCACTGTTCCCCTAGCATTCAAAAAAGCGATTATTCATCCTCTCCTTAAAAGACCTAACCTCGATCCTGACCTCATGGTAAACTACCGACCGGTGTCTCACCTTCCCTTCATTTCAAAAATCCTCGAAAAAATTGTTGCGGAGCAGTTAAATGAACACTTAGCGTCTAACAATCTATGTGAAACCTTTCAATCCGGTTTCAGGGCAAATCACTCGACGGAGACAGCCCTCGCAAAAATGACTAATGATCTATTGCTAACGATGGATTCTGATGCGTCATCTATGTTGCTGCTCCTCGATCTTAGCGCTGCTTTCGATACCGTCGATCATAATATTTTATTAGAACGTATCAAAACACGAATCGGTATGTCAGACTTAGCCCTGTCTTGGTTTAACTCTTATCTTACTGATAGGATGCAGTGTGTCTCCCATAACAATGTGACCTCGGACTACGTTAAGGTAACGTGTGGAGTTCCCCAGGGTTCGGTCCTTGGCCCTGCACTCTTCAGCATCTACATGCTGCCGCTAGGTGACATCATACGCAAATACGGTGTTAGCTTTCACTGTTATGCTGATGACACCCAACTCTACATGCCCCTAAAGCTGACCAACACGCCGGATTGTAGTCAGCTGGAGGCGTGTCTTAATGAAATTAAACAATGGATGTCCGCTAACTTTTTGCAACTCAACGCCAAAAAAACGGAAATGCTGATTATCGGTCCTGCTAGACACCGAACTCTATTTAATAATACAACTCTAACATTTGACAACCAAACAATTAAACAAGGCGACACGGTAAAGAATCTGGGTATTATCTTCGACCCAACTCTCTCCTTTGAGGCACACATTAAAAGCGTTACTAAAACGGCCTTCTTTCATCTCCGTAATATCGCTAAAATTCGCTCCATTCTGTCCACTAAAGACGCTGAGATCATTATCCATGCGTTTGTTACGTCTCGCCTCGACTACTGTAACGTATTATTTTCGGGTCTCCCCATGTCTAGCATTAAAAGATTACAGTTGGTACAAAATGCGGCTGCTAGACTTTTGACAAGAACAAGAAAGTTTGATCACATTACGCCTGTACTGTATATACCTTTATATACATATATACATACATATATACCTATACTGTATATACCTTTATATACATATATACATACATATATACCTGTACTGTATATACCTTTATATACATATATACATACATATATACCTGTACTGTATATACCTTTATATACATATATACATACATATATACCTATACTGGCTCACCTGCACTGGCTTCCTGTGCACTTAAGATGTGACTTTAAGGTTTTACTACTTACGTATAAAATACTACACGGTCTAGCTCCATCCTATCTTGCCGATTGTATTGTACCATATGTCCCGGCAAGAAATCTGCGTTCAAAGGACTCCGGCTTATTAGTGATTCCCAAAGCCCAAAAAAAGTCTGCGGGCTATAGAGCGTTTTCCGTTCGGGCTCCAGTACTCTGGAATGCCCTCCCGGTAACAGTTCGAGATGCCACCTCAGTAGAAGCATTTAAGTCTCACCTTAAAACTCATTTGTATGCTGTAGCCTTTAAATAGACTCCCTTTTTAGACCAGTTGATCTGCTGTTTCTTTTCTTTTTCTCCTATGTCCCACTCTCCCTTGTGGAGGGGGTCCGGTCCGATCCGGTGGCCATGTACTGCTTGCCTGTGTATCGCCTGGGGACATCTCTGCGCTGCTGATCCGCCTCCGCTTGGGATGGTTTCCTGGTGGCTCCGCTGTGAACGGGACTCTCTCTGCTGAGTTGGACCCGCTTTGGACTGGACTCTTGCGACTGTGTTGGATCCATTATGGATTGAACTTTCACAGTATCATGTTAGACCCGCTCGACATCCATTGCTTTCCTCCTCTCTAAGGTTCTCATAGTCATTATTGTCACCGACGTCCCACTGGGTGTGAGTTTTCCTTGCCCTTATGTGGGCCTACCGAGGATGTCGTGGTGGTTTGTGCAGCCCTTTGAGACACTAGTGATTTAGGGCTATATAAGTAAACATTGATTGATTGATTGATTGATAGTGTGACTTTCACTCTTTCACAAGACTTACTTTGTCAAACAACTTGCCGTTTGCTTGAACCCACTAAAAGACAGAATACAACATTGTCCATTTTCGTTTCATTTCTATCTCCAAAGTATTTTGATATCAAAAATGTTTTCGCGATAAGGAGCACTTCAATTATGAGCCAGAAATGTAAGAAAAGATGAAAAGGGACGCTAGTTATTTAAAAGGTATTTTATTTTTTAAAGTGCGGTTGTTGACCGGAAGTTGCACATTTCTGGCGCATGCGCAAACACATCGAACAGTGGTCCAAGTCCAAGATGGCGGACTAAGCGACGTGGCTTTTCGGAGAAGTTTCACATTTACGATCTTATAGATTCAAAAAGAGCATCAAATACCTCAACTATTTGCCACGAAATGGACTTTGAGTGTGGAGCGACGGAGTGTTACCTGAAGTGAAGATTGAAGACGTGATAGAAGATGGACGACTACTGCTATGCTAAGATGGTGACGTCATGTCAAAGAGAAAGTGAAAGAGAATCAGCGCCACCAACGGAGAACAATCTGAAAAGTGAAGATGAAGGTGAGTGTGTTGCGTTCCCTCATTTGAAATATATTTGACTTCCAAGCCCTAAAAACAGAAATTATCCGACTTTGTTGAACAATGTAAACAAAGAACCTCGATCCAAAATGGCGGAAATGTCTGTTAGAAGTTACCGCAGTAGTAAACAGTAGGCAAGCAACGATACTTGGTATAATCCTGCGTGAATCCGCCTGTGTTTTAATATTTTTCAATCAGACTTTTTGTTTGTGTCTGCAAAGTTTCTCATCCTCTGATACAACATGTACTAAAAAACTCTGCCAGGCAAGGGCAGGAAAAAAAGTGGTTCGATAGTTTAAATTTCTTGTTACTTTGATTTTTGTTTTTACGTGTTATTTATTTGTTACTAATGTATATCTGGTTGATCTTTTAGATTATATTTAAAATTCGATTGTAGCTGAGATAGGCACCAGCACCCCCCGCGACCCCTAAGGGAATAAGCGGTAGAAAATGGATGGATGGACAGTTTTGGTGGTACTGTTTTTACGTTTTCAAAATAATAAATAATTGTGTTATTTATTGTGATTCCAAAAATGCTCAAAATAATTGTGATTATTAAGTTTTGCCATAATTGCCCTAGAGGAGGTATTGGCAAGGACTCCACGATCAACTATGTATCACACTACTTGAGTCACGATACTGTAGTCTATTGTGATATTGTGACATGGAGTTTTACTGCCAATTTTGCAAAGTCACTGAAAAATGTAAAAATAAAACTGCTTAAAATAAATGTTGTACACTACATGCAAGTTACAACTTATTGCACAAATTGTGTGGAAAACAAATTGCAATTGTACACAAAGTGGATCCAATTTATTGCATTTAATATATAAAAAAAACGTCCTCTACTTCTTATCTACAGACTTCTTTGAAATAGATATTATCTTTTCGTATCCTAATGTCCATGGAAGCAGATGTTTTTTACTTTCTGTGATTCTAGCTGAACTTTTCTGAGTCTATGACAAGTCATGTAAACATTGATCCATCATTACAAATACAAATAATTTACTACCAGTACTAAACATATAGATACTTTTACAAATGCAGGGTACTAGGAAAATTGTCAATATTGGCTTTATTCTAAACAGAAAATCGTACACTTTAGCGGTTGCTTTAAAGGGGAACATTATCACAATTTCAAAAGGGTTAAAAACAATAAAAATCAGTTCCCAGGGGCTTGTTGTATTTTTTTAAGTTTTTTTCAAAATTTTACCGGTCTCGGAATATCCCTAAATAAAGCTTTAAAGTGCCTTATTTTCGCTCTCTGCGAAGACACTGGCCATTTCCCTGTGACGTCACACAGTGCTGCCAATGTAAACAAACAATGGGAATACCACAGCAAGATATAGTGACATTAGCTCGGATTCAAACTCGGATTTCAGCGTCTTAAGCGATTCAACAGATTACGCATGTATTGAAACAGATGGTTGGAGTATGAAAGTATTGAAGAAGAAACTGAAGCTATTGAGCGAATAGCTATTGACGCTATTCATAGCCATAGCATGGCCGAATAGCTGCGTTAGCATCCCCGGTAAAATGTGCGGACCAAACGATCAGGACTTTTGCATCTTGTGACACTGGAGCAACTTAAATCTGTCGATTGGTAAGTGTTTTTTTCGCATTAAATGTGGGTGGAAGGAAACGTAATATAGTTGCAAATGCATCTACAGGTTATCCATACATCTCTGTACCATGTCTGCTTTAGCACCGCCGGTAAATAGCATGTTAGCGTCGATTAGCGTAGCATGTTAGCATCGATTAGCTGGCGGTCAACATCAACAAAACTCACCTTTGTGATTGTGTTGACTTTATTGTTGCAAATGCATCTGCAGGTTATCCATACATCTCTGTGCCATGTCTGTCATCGCCGGTAAATAGCATGTTAGCATTGATTAGGGTAGCATGTTAGCATCGATTAGCTGGCAGTCAACATCAACAAAACTCACCTTTGTGATTTTGTTGACTTTATCGTTGCAAATGCATCTGCAGGTTATCCATACATCTCTGTGCCATGTCTGTCTTAGCATCGCCGGTCAAATGTGGAGACACTCTGGCACATTCAATGGGGGTCTGGCGGCAGACACTTTGGCATCTTCGGGCCAGTGGTGCAACTTGAATCCCTCCCTGTTAGTGTTGTTACACCCTCCGACAACACACCGACCAGGCATGATGTCTCCAAGGTTCCAAAAAATAGTCAAAAAAACGGAAAATAACAGCTGAGACCCGGTGTTTGTAATGTGTTGAAAATGAAAATGGTGGGTGTGTTACCTCGGCGACGTCACATTCTGACGTCATCGCCTCCAGCGCGATAAACAGAAAGGTGTTTAATTCGCCAAAATTCACCCATTTAGAGTTCGGAAATCGGTTAAAAAAAAGTGTGGTCTTTTTTCTGCACCATCAAGGTATATATTGACGCTTACATAGGTCTGCTGATAATGTTCCCATGCAGATGCATTTGCAACGATAAAGTCAACAAAATCACAAAGGTGAGTTTTGTTGATGTTGACTTATGTGCTAATCAGACATATTTGGTCACGGCGTGACTGCCAGCTAATCGACGCTAACATGCTATTTACCGGCGGTGCTAAAGCAGACATGGCACAGAGATGTATGGATAACCTGCAGATGCATTTGCAACTATATTACGTTTCCTTCCACCCACATTTAATGCGAAAAAAACACTTACCAATCGACGGATTTAAGTTGCTCCAGTGTCAAAAGATGCGAAAGTCCTGATCGTTTGGTCCGCACATTTTACCGGCGATGCTAACGCAGCTATTCGGCCATGCTATGGCTATGAATAGCGTCAATAGCTATTTGTTTAATAGCTTCAGTTTCTTCTTCAATATTTTCATACTCCAACCATCTGTTTCAATACATGCGTAATCTGTTGAATCGCTTAAGCCGCTGAAATCCGAGTTTGAATCCGAGCTAATGTCACTATATCTTGCTGTGGTATTCCCATTGTTTGTTTACATTGGCAGCACTGTGTGACGTCACAGGGAAATGGCCAGTGTCTTCGCAGAGAGACGAAAATAAGGCACTTCAAAGCTTCATTTAGGGATATTCCGAGACCGGTAAAATTTTGAAAAAAAATACAACATACCACTGGGAACTGATTTTTATTGTTTTTAGCCCTTTTGAAATTGTGATAATGTTCCCCTTTAAGTGACCCTCAGGAGATTTACAGCAGTCACTCATTCTCGTCTTTGACCGAATAAACCGCAAACATGTTTTTGTGTGTCAAAAGATACTTCAAGTTGTCTTGCTTTTGCGTTACAAACGCAACAACACAACATTAAACACTCACAGTCAAAGAACAATTGCACAAGGTTAGAATATAAATTAAAATGCATTAAACTTTTCTTGTTGCAGTCAAAGAACAATTTACAATTTTCCATATTACATATAGTCTGCTATAATCAAGGAGCAGATTAGAACATAAAGTTTTACTGACATTATATTCAATTATTGATGATTTATGGTTGCCACAGGATGTCGTTGTGGCTTTTGCAGCCCTTTGAGACACTCGTGATTTAGGGCTATATAAGTAAACATTGATTGATTGATTGATTGACTCCTGGTCTGTGCTTTAAGAAAAAATACAATTATTAATTAAGTACTAAAAACTAAACTGTGCATAAATGTACACAGATAAGCCATGTAGCAGCTAAAACACATTTATTGAAAACAAAACACAAATGGTAGGAATTTGTTACAAAATGTCGTCATTTGACTTGCATTAGTTGACTGCTAATTGGTCAGTTTTAACTGTGCTAATATTTGGCATCAAGTTCTACGTATCGACATGTGCACAGCAGGGGAGCTGGTTAACTTCTGAGAGTAGTATGTGTGTTTGTGACAATGTCAACCTGTTGTCTGAGTGACGTCAGTGAGTGAGTGGGCGAGTAAGGAGAGGTAGTGGTAGCATGTGCAGGAGTGTTAATAGCATGGTGGATGTCCGCTTGTGTCCTGTGGAAATAATAAATAAAGTGAGCAATAGCGCTGCAACTAACAACTAATTTGATAATCGATTAATGTGTTGATTATTACTTAGATTAATCAATTAATAATTATATAGCACTTTTCTCTAGTGACTCAAAGCACTTTACATAGTGAAACCCAATATCTAAGTTACATTTAAACCAGTGTGGGTGGCACTGGGAGCAGGTGGGTAAAGTGTCTTGCCCAAGGACACAACGGCAGTGACTAGGATGGCGGAAGCGGGAATCGAACCTGCAACCCTCAAGTTGCTGGCACGGCCACTCTACCAACCGAGCTATACCGCCCTAGCTTTGAATGAACACTTGATGCATATAATGACAGCAGTATGATGATTCTATGTGTCTACATTCAAACATTCTTCTTCATACTGCATTCATATATGCTACTTTTAAACTTTCATGCAGAGAGGGAAACCACAACTAAGTCAATTGACCAAAAGTGTATTTTTTAAACAGTATTAAGCAGTGGCACAAACATTCATGTCATTCCAGAACAGAAAGTGCAAGATTTTAAACCAAGCTATGAGTGCACTTTTGTGCATGATGTCACTAAGATGACACATCAAAACAACACTAAATTAAAGTGCACTTTTTGTACAGAACGCCACTACAATAGTTTAAAACAAATAAAGTGCACTTTTGTGCATGATGTCACTGAGATGACATATCAAAACAACACTAAATTAAAGTGCACTTTTTGTACTGAACACCACTACAATAGTTTAAAACAAATAAAGTGCACTTTTGTGCATGATGTCACACAAGATATTTCAATAAGTGTCAAATAAAAATGAGCTGCATAATAGGAAATCAAATAGTGTATGTCCTTCACTGTGTGGTAGGTTCCTGCGGACGTTATCTCCTTTTGTTGTTGTTTATTTCATACGGTGTTGATATGGAAATGTTTGCCTCGACATTTTTTGGCGTGGCACCAAACGGAGATGTTGACATGCGGAGTAAGCACTCTTCGTTCTTTAGCAAGTGACTTTTCAAATGATGCTACATATCAGCAGTAATGCTGCTTTTTTGTAGCAACGCTTTTGCCCCAAACTTGACAAATTACGGTTGTCTGTTCGACATTTTCCCGCTTGCAGCCAAACCACCGCCAGACGATGGACCCCCTGCTGTTTTTCTTGGGAATTAATTCTTCCTTCATTTGTTGCCAGATTCACACCTTCTTTCTCTCGTATTACCACTCGCACCACAGCTAGTGTTACCCATGCTGCTACCTCTCTGCTCCGCGAGGGCGTATAAGCATGTGACGTTTGACGTGACAGTATGTGACGTATGAGGCGACAGTATGTGACGTATGAGGTGACAGTATGTGAGGTGTGAGGTGACAGTATGTGAGGTGTGAGGTGACAGTATGTGACGTATGAGGCGACAGTATGTGACGTTTGACATGACAGTATGTGACGTATGAGGTGACAGTATGTGACGTATGAGGTGACAGTATGTGACGTATGAGGTGACAGTATGTGACGTGTGAGGTGACAGTATGTGACGTGTGAGGTGACAGTATGTGACGTTTGACATGACAGTATGTGACGTATGAGGCGACAGTATGTGACGTATGAGGCGACAGTATGTGACGTATGAGGTGACAGTATGTGACGTGTGAGGTGACAGTATGTGACGTATGAGGCGACAGTATGTGACGTTTGACATGACAGTATGTGACGTATGAGGCGACAGTATGTGACGTTTGACATGACAGTATGTGACGTATGAGGCGACAGTATGTGACGTTTGACATGACAGTATGTGACGTATGAGGCGACAGTATGTGACGTTTGACATGACAGTATGTGACGTATGAGGTGACAGTATGTGACGTTTGACATGACAGTATGTGATGTATGTAAGAAGGTGCGCTTGCTGTCTGTGAGAAGGAGAGACAAGAAAGAGTGGAAAGAGCCTGTCGTGTAATGCCAGCAGCTAAAAGCAACTGCGTGAGAACGAGGGTTGGGTATCGTTTGAATTCGAACGATTCTGATTCTTTGTTTCGATTCCGATTCCTGACGATTCTCGATTCCAATTCTTTCTTTAAAAAAAAAAAAGAAAAAAGGCAGGGTCAAAAAAAACTTTAGGATATTTTAAATGAGCTAGCTAACCTACAGTCTTTTTGAATGAAATAGTCTGACATTCTCCATTAATTTTGATTTGAATTATTTACTATAAGTTCCTCACAGGGCTGTTTTCAACTAGAACATAAATATCAAATCTATGAACTTGAATATAAATATTATAAATTATGAATACATTTTCATCGGGGTACACTTGCCTCAAGAGAGCTTTATTTTTGAAACCTCATGAAAACACATTTACACACACAAGTGTATGATGCTGCATGTACTTAAAGGGGAACATTATCAGCAGACCTATGTAAGCGTCAATATATACCTTGATGGTGCAGAAAAAAGACCATCTATTTTTTTAACCGATTTCCGAACTCTAAATGGGTGAATTTTGGCAAATTAAACGCCTTTCTGTTTATCGCGCTGGAGGCGATGACGTCCGAATGGGACGTCGCCGAGGTAACACAGCCACCATTTTCATTTTCAACACATTACAAAAGCCGGGTCTCAGCTCTGTTATTTTCCGTTTTTTGGACTATTTTTTGGAACCTTGGAGACATCATGCCTCGTCGGTGTGTTGTCGGAGGGTGTAACAACACTAACAGGGAGGGATTCAAGTTGCACCACTGGCCCCAAGATGCCAAAGTGTCTGCCGCCAGACCCCCATTGAATGTGCCAGAGTGTCTCCACATTTGACCGGCGATGCTAAGGCAGACATGGCACAGAGATGTATGGATAACCTGCAGATGCATTTGCAACGATAGTCAACGAAATCACAAAGGTGAGTTTTGTTGATGTTGACTGCCAGTTAATCGATGCTAACATGCTATGCTAATCGATGCTAACATGCTATTTACCAGCGATGCTAAGGCAGACATGGCACAGAGATGTATGGATAACCTGCAGATGTATTTGCAACGATAAAGTCAACGAAATCACAAATTTGAGTTTTGTTGATGTTGTTGACTTATGTGCTAATCAGACATATTTGGTCGCGGCGTGACTGCCAGCTAATCGATGCTAACATGCTACGCTAATCAATGCTAACATGCTATTTACCCTAGCTGTATGTACATTTGAAACTAGATACCCACATTTAATGTGAAACAAATACTTACCAATCAACGGATTTAAGTTGCTCCGGTGTCACAAGATGCGAAAGTCGTGATCGTTTGGTCCGCACATTTTACCGGCGATGCTAATAAGACAGCCATGCTATGGGCCACTTCATTAGGTACACCCATGCTATGGCCGAGTAGCGTCAATAGCTATTCACTCAATAGCTTCAGTTTCTTCTTCAAGTTGGTTTTCGCTATCTGCCTCCATACTCCAACCATCTGTTTCAATACATGCGTAATCTGTTGAATCGCTTAAGCCGCTGAAATCCGAGTCTGAATCCGAGCTGATGTCACTATATCTTGCTGTGCTATTCGCCATTGTTTGTTTACATTAGCAGCACTGTATGACGTCACAGGGAAATGGACAATCGCATCGCAAATAGCGAAAATAAAGCACTTTAAAGCTTTTTTTAGGGATATACCGGGAGATGTAAAATTTAAAAAAAAACTTCGAAAAATAAAACAAGCCACTGGGAACTGATTTTTATTGTTTTCAACCCTTTTGAAATTGTGATAATGTTCCCCTTTCACTTTAAAGGGGAACATTATCACCAGACCTATGTAACTACAATATATACCTTGATGTTGCAGAAAAAAGACCCCCTCATTAGACGCATGCACATAGCATAGATCCAACAAATTGGTGACTTAATTAATCACCAACTATCTTTGGAATCGATTTAATCGATTAGTTGTTGCAGGTTGTAACTAATCGGCGGCCTTGTCCTTCCGACCAAAGAGCGGAGTTGTTGTTGTGTCTATAGGCCCGGAGTCGCTCTGCAGGCAGTGCAAGCAAAGTTCAACTCCCGGGTGTTGTTGAGGAGGGAGGGAGGGTAGTCAGAGTGTCCCTCGCTGAGGTGTCCTTCGGGGATGTTTCCCAACAGCCTTTTTTCTGTTTTTGAGCAGCGTCAAGGCCATGCGAGGGAGTCAGATTGTAGATTAGGAATGTTGTTTTTCAAACTAGCAGACATTTTCATGGCCTGTCTGCTCTAATCGTCCATGTCAGCTCTCAATCCAGTTTTTTCCAATCCAGCAAGCCTCTCTATGATGTCATCCATCTTGCGATTTAGTTCAGAATCGCCACAGTCTGTGATCCCACAGCTCGACCCAGGCCTTCCATTGCCAGGGACAGCCTTTGTAAGTGAGTGGGCGAGTAAGGAGAGGTAGTGGTAGCATGTGCAGGAGTGTTAATAGCATGGTGGATGTCCGCTTGTGCCCTGTGGAAATAATAAATAAAGTGAGCAAGTTGTAACTAATCGACGGCCTCGTCCTTCCGACCAAAGAGCGGAGCTTTATGGACCCAGTGTTACCCCCGACAAAACATGGGCCCTGGAGGGAAGGTCTCCCCTGCGCTCCTCGACCACGGTCTGGGAGCCCACAAACAGGAAAGGTGTAAAGCAACCCTTGCAGAGCGGCGGCTCCCTGTTTAAAGTGTCACCTTTATTGTTAGTTTAGAAGCCCAAATACCTCCATATTGCACTTCACACACCCTCTTTATTAACCAGTAGAATTGTCCTTTGTTGCCTTTCTTCCTCTCCACGATGTTATTGCTTGTATGCACTTTGTGTGTGCGTTTTGACACACTCAACATCATGCGCCTCGGCCTGTAGTCACCACCACACAGCGGTTTCAGATGAAAGAACCATACCGGTACTATTCAAACGTGGTATAGTACTTATTTCAATTGATTAGTACCACGAAACTTTATTAGTAGCAGTATACTGTACAACCCTACTACACACACATACAGTACATAGAAGAACGTGTGTTTTTTTGTGTTTGTCTTACAGACATCCAGCAGCTGATGAGTAATCCCGAAGAAGTTTCCCCTCAGTCAGGGGGGAGCTCCACTTTGAAGCAGGAGACTCCACAACCACCCTGCATTAAAAAGGAAGAGGAGGAACTCTGCATCACTCAGGAGGGAGAGTGTCTTCTAGGACGAGAGGAAGCTGATTACACCAAGTTTCCACTGACTGTTGTCTCTGTGAAGACTGAAGATGATGAAGAGAAACCACAAGTAGACAACCTCTTAGCTCCACTATCAGATAGTGAGGCTGAAGACGAGGTTGAAGAACCTTTGAGCAGCGATACAGACTGTGAAGGTGATATGAGGACTCACACTGACAACAAACACTCTGAATGCTCTTCAAAGAAGAGAGGTAAAACATGTTTGAGCTGCTCAGTTTGTGCTGAAAGTTTTACTAACAAGAGCAATTTGACTCGACACATGAGAACACACACAGGAGATAAACCATTCAATTGTTCAGTGTGTTGCAAAAGCTTTTCTCGAAATTGCCGTTTGACTGAACACATGAGAACACACACTGGTGAAAAACCATTTAGTTGTTCAGTTTGTGGCAAAAGCTTTTCTCAAAACAGCTATTTGACTGAACACATGAAAATACACACTGGTGAAAAACCATTTAGTTGTTCAGTTTGTGGCAAAAGCTTTTCTCAAAATAGCTATTTGACTAAACACATGCGAACACACACTGGTGAAAAACCATTTAGTTGTTCAGTTTGTGGCAAAAGGGTTTCTCTAAATAGCAATTTGACTAAACACATGAGAACACACACTGGTGAAAAACCATTTAGTTGTTCAGTTTGTGACAAAAGCTTTTCTCGAAATAGCTATTTGACTGAACACTTGAAAACACACACAGGTGAAAAACCGTTTAATTGTTCAGTTTGTGACAAAAGTTTTTCTCGAAATAGCTCTTTGACTGATCACATGAGAACACACACAGGTGAAAAACCATTTCGCTGTTCGATTTGTGGTGAAAACTTCTCTATTAAGAACCGTTTGACTGAACATATGAGAACACACACAGGTGAAAAACCATTTAGTTGTTCAGTGTGCTGTAAAAGGTTCGCACATAATGCAGACGCAGCAAAACACATGAGAACACACGAGGGAAAATAAGCAATTAGCTGTTTAGTTTGTGGTATGTTGCTCATATGTGGCGACATCCACCCTACCCAGGACCTCCTCACTGCTTCTTTCACAAATATCTGAGGTATGAACATTGAGAGGAAAAGGTTGTTCTCTTTACTTTCACAAAATGTACAGAAAACAAACACAACTGTGGTCCCTCAACCAGGTACGGACTGAAGCGTGGGTTACCTGTTCCGTTACACCTCTAGTAAACACAATTTCAGATATGAACAAAAGGACATTTGTCAGCTGTGAGCATATATTACCTCCATTAAAGGCCTACTGAAATGAGATTTTCTTATTTAAACGGGGATAGCAGGTCCATTCTATGTGTCATACTTGATCATTTCGCGATATTGCCATATTCTTGTTGAAAGGATTTAGTAGAGAACATCGACCTCAAAGTTCTCAACTTTTGGTCGCTAATAAAAACGCCTTGACTATACTGGAAGTAGCAGAAAATGTGGGTGTGACGTCACGGGTTGTGGAGCTCCTCACATCCTCACATTGTTTACAATCATGGCCACCAGCAGCGAGAGCGATTCGGACCGAGAAAGCGACGATTTCCCTATTAATTTGAGCGAGGATGAAAGATTCGTGGATGAGGAAAGTGAGAGTGAAGGAATAGGAAAAAAAAAGGCGAGGGCAGTGGGAGAGATTCAGATGTTATTAGACACATTTACTTGGATAATTCTGGAATATCCCTTATCTGCTTATTGTGTTACTAGTGTTTCAGTGATATTATATGGTCTTACCTGTACAACCTGCAAGTCGGAGGGGTTTGTCCACGGGTGAAGCCACGTTTCTCGACGAGGAGAAGGCAGCCGGTCGGGCCGGGCTGGGTTTTTTTTTTTTCCTTCTTTCTCCGCAGTGGAAGTATCCGACGTTTGGGGGCGGCCGGTGGGAGGAGGCAAAAGAGTCCGCAGCTGCAAGAGGAACAACGTGAGCTCTCCGCTCATGTGTACAGTAAGAGCCGATTTATTAACACCATTTTCTCACCGAAACCTGCCGGTTGACATGTGGTAGGGAACCATGTTCGCTTGACCGCTCTGTTCCATAGTAAAGCTTCACCGTCATCTTTCGGGAATATAAATACGGAAACAAGGAAACTCCGGCTGTGTTTGTGTTGCTAAAGGCGGCCGCAATACACCGCTTCCCACCTACATCTTTCTTCTTTGACGTCTCCATTATTAATTGAACAAATTGCAAAAGATTCAGCAACACAGATGTCCAGAATACTGTGTAATTATGCGATTAAAGTAGATGACTTATAGCTGGGATCGGTGCTTGACCAAAACGTCCGATACAATCCGTGACGTCACACGCACGCGTCATCATATCGCGACGTTTTCAGCAGGATAATTTGCGCAAAATATAAAATTGCAGTGTAGTAAACTAAAAATGCCGTATTGTCATGTGTTGCAATGTTAATATTTCATCATTGATATATAAACTATCAGACTGTGTGGTCAGTAGTAGTGGCTTTCAGTAGGCCTTTAAACAAGGTGGAAATGTCTATTACAAGATACTGTGCTAGTAAATAGTAGGGATGCAACTGTACTCGCTGTTATCCTGCACGGGACAATCTGACTTTGATTTTTTTTTTTCAAGCTATATTATTCAGGATCAGGTGGTATGCAATATATAATCTTGATCATTTTTTGCCATATTGCCCAGTTTCAGCATTTGGGCAGTTTCTAAACAAATTAATTATGTTCATACTTTGTGTTTTTTATATAGCACTTGCAGTAGTGGTAATTGCTTGATCTGTTTGTCACTCAGCTTCTAAAACTTCTATCTCATCCTCCTTATATTCAGGCTCAAAAATATAAGGTTCTGGATCATAATTTGTCGCAAAGTCTTCTTTGATGGCACTCATGAAGTCTGCCTTTATTAGAAATAGTTGGTGGTGTTGTTGAAGGAAATAATGAGCGTTGTGATGCGTCTGTGAAAAAAATGTGCCGCCATTTGCTTAAAATGATGAAAATACGTAGATATTACATGTTATTATGAATGTGTCTGTTATTACATGACATATATACTTAAGTGTGTATATAAAAAGTTTTTTGAAGCTTCTGAATATTTTTAATAGGCGAAATAGAGTGCGTCCCCATTACCTGCATTGTTAGCTGACTTTTGCTAGCATTTATTTAGGAGTTAGAATCAGTGATGGGCAGTAGTGCACAACAAGTAGCGACGCTATGTATCTTAACTACAGTTCCCAGTAGCGTGGCGTTAGCCTCGCTCCTTTTTGAACCCGTATTTATTCCTGTAGCTTAGCTATTTTTCGACCCATGTAGTGACGTAACGTCCATCAAACACTACAAAGAGAGAAAATAGACTGCTAGTCAAGGGCTGGAAAAAAAAACGAAAAACATATTGCAATAATCATTTTAATGTATTATTACTATGATTGTTATTTTACGTGTTATTTTTTATTGTTACTATTGTATATGTGGTTGTTTTTTTAGATCATATTTAAAATTGAGTTTTGGTGGTACTGGTTTTACGTTTTCAAATTAATAAATAATTTTGTTCTTTATCGTGATTCTAAAATATCTCAAAATAATTGTGATTATTATGTTTTGCCATAATTGTCCAGCTCTAGACGAGGTATCGGAAAGGACTTCATAATAAACTATGTATCATGATACCTGAGTCATGATACAATAGTTTATTGCAATATTGTGACATAAAGTTTTACTGCCATTTTTACAGTCATTGTAAAATAAAATAAAAAATACTTAGAATACATGTATATAAATACACTTGATATGTCAAAAACAAGGTAAATAAAATGATCATTAAAATTGTACAGACAGTGGATCAAATTTCTTGCATTTGATATTTTAAAAAAAGTCCTCTACATTTAACTACAGACTTCTTTGAGATAGAAATTATATATTTTTTTGTGCGATGTATTTCAATATTGACTTTTACCCTACTGTTAGTTTGTAGTATCCTAATGTCCATGGAAGCAAATGTTTTCTACTTTCTGTGATTCTAGCTGAACTTCTCTGAGTCAATGACAAGTCATGTAAACATTGATCCATCATTCTGGCAAGGCACTAAATGAATGGCCATGAAACACTACACAAACATACAGTACATAGAAGAAAGTGTGTTTTTGTTGTTTGTGTCTTGCAGGCGTCCAGCAGCTGATTAGTAATCCAGAAGAAGTTTCCCCTCAATCAGGGGGGAGCTCCAATTTGAAGCAGGAGACTCCACAACCACCCTGCATTAAAAAGGAAGAGGAGGAACTCTGCATCACTCAGGAGGGAGAGTGTCTTCTAGGACGAGAGGAAGCTGATTACACCAAGTTGCAACTGACTGTTGTCTCTGTGAAGACTGAAGATGATGAAGAGAAACCACAAGTAGACAACCTCTTAGCTCCACTATCAGATAGTGAGGCTGAAGACGAGGTTGAAATAACTTTGAAAAGCGATACAGACTGTGAAGGTGATATGAGGACTCACACTGACAACAAACAATCTAAATGCTCCTTAAAGAAGAGAGGTAAAACATGTTTGAGTTGCTCAGTGTGTGCTGAAAGTTTTACTAAAAACAGCCGTTTGGCTCGACATATGAGAGTACACACAGGGGAAAAACCATTTAAATGTTCAGTTTGTGGCAAAAGCTTTTCTCAAAATAGCAATTTGACTCAACACATGAGGACACACACAGGTGAAAAACCATTTAGTTGTTCAGTTTGTGGCAAAAACTTTTCTGTTAAGAGAAATTTGACTCAACACATGAGAACACACACAGGTGAAAAACCATTTAATTGTTCAGTTTGTGGCAAAAGCTTTTCTCAAAAAAGCTGTTTGACTCAACACATGAGAACACACACTGGTGAAAAACCATTTAATTGTTCAGTTTGTGGCAAACAATTTTCTGTTAAGTGCAGTTTGATTAAACACATGAAAACACACAGACTGCGATGAGGTGGCAACTTCTCCAGGGTGTACCCCGCCTTCCGCCCGATTGGAGTTGAAAGTGAATAAGCGGTAGAAAATGGACGGATGGATGAGAACACACAGTGATGAAAAACCATATATGTGTTCAGTTTGTGGTAAAAGCTTTCCTTTTAACAGCTCTTTGTGTCGACACATGAGAACACACACTGGAGAAAAAAAACATTTAGTTGTTCAGTGTGCTGTAAAAGGTTCCCACATAATGCAGACACAGTAAAACACATGAGAACACACAAGGGAAAATAATCAATTAGCTGTTTAGTTTGTGGTATGTTGCTCATATGTGGCGACATCCACCCTACCCAGGACCTCCTCACTGCTTCTTTCACAAATATCTGAGGTATTCATACAAACTTGAACTATTTGGAGCATAATCTTATCCACTCATGACCCCATGTCTTCTCTGTATCTGAAACCTTCCTGAACAGTAAGATAGATGATGCTTCAAGTGCTTGGTTACTCCTTCTTCAGTCCAGGGACCTGGGGCCTCATGTGTCAAGTTTGTGTACAAGGTCAAAAACCTGCACTACACCCTTTTTTACTGCAAAGTTGAGATGTATCAAAAATAATGTTGACGCATAAGTGATGCTGGGTAACTGTTTGCATAAAAAGTGCCAACTTTTACTCCTCAGACTGATTGATGTGCAAATCAGAGACATATGAACAATTAACCCCCAACACCCACAACCCAACCCCCACCTCTCTTGTCACTTGGTCGGGCATAACAGGTTCGAGATGAGTTTGTGAAGTGTAAAATTTAGCTGTATTTTAAAATGAAAGAAACTGCTGTTGTAATTGTGTCCACTGGATGTCGCAATAGCAATTCTGTTAGGTAAGCAAATAATGGCCAAGCAGGAGGTAAATGGTAATTGGGTTATACTTGTATAGATATTTTCTACCTTCAAGGTACTCAAAGCGCTTAGACACTATTTCCACATTTACACATTCACACACTGATGGCTGGAGCTGCCATGCAAGGCCCTAACACCACAAATCAGGAGCAAGGGTGAAGTATCCTGCTCGAGGACACAACAGACGTGACGAGGTTGGTAAAAGTTGAGGATTGAACCAGGAACCCTCAGGTTGCTGGCACGGCCACTCTCCCAACTGCGCCACGCCGTCCCCAGGTACACAGTAAAGCGGGGCTGTGACTCCTCCCCCTCCAGCCAACGTAAAAGAGGAGTAAAATAATCAATCAGTAACCCCACTTCAAATGCAGCATGAGACACTGCACACTGATATAGTTCTGTGAAAATGATTGTCTTCTGTGCAAATGTAAAGAAAGTGAACAGTGTGTGATTTACTGCAATACTGTCACTCTTTCTACTTTTTATTTGTGCTCTGTAGAAACACTGAGATTAAGTCTAAGTTCATTGTGTTTTGATATGTTTGTGAAATATGTGTGTTTTCTTTTTCTGGATGTCAGACTAATTGTAAGTTTTGTTTGCTTATTTTATTACGTCTGACGGCAATATATTTGGCATCGTCGGTAACGTGAAGAAGACTTGGTTGAAATAAATGTCTGTGAGAAAAAGGAACGACTCGAGCCTTGACTAAGACCTCGGAGGGAGTAACACTGATAATGGACAACAATTTACAGGTCAGTGATTTGATGAGTTTTGAAAAAAAAAAAAGTATGGGTTGTCAATGTGAACACGTTAACGCATGTGATTATTATTATGAAAATATATATCACGTTACCATAAATGAATGATGATTTATCACAGTGGGGATTTTTTTTTTTTTTTTTTTGTCCTGTCCAGCTTCTCGGGCAAATCATATAGTTGATGTAGATGCATATAGTTGATGTAGATGCATATAGTTGATGTAGATGCATATAGTTGATGTAGATGCACATAGTTGATGTAGATGCATATAGTTGATGTAGATGCATATAGTTGATGTAGATGCATATAGTTGATGTAGATGCATATAGTTGATGTAGATGCATATAGTTGATGTAGATGCATATAGTTGATGTAGATGCATATAGTTGATGTAGATGCATATAGTTGATGTAGATGCATATAGTTGATGTAGATGCATATAGTTGATGTAGATGCATATAGTTGATGTAGATGCATATAGTTGATGTAGATGCATATAGTTGATGTAGATGCATATAGTTGATGTAGATGCATATAGTTGATGTAGATGCATATAGTTGATGTAGATGCATATAGTTGATGTAGATGCACATAGTTGATGTAGATGCATATAGTTGATGTAGATGCATATAGTTGATGTAGATGCATATAGTTGATGTAGATGCATATAGTTGATGTAGATGCATATAGTTGATGTAGATGCATATAGTTGATGTAGATGCATATAGTTGATGTAGATGCATATAGTTGATGTAGATGCATATAGTTGATGTAGATGCATATAGTTGATGTAGATGCATATAGTTGATGTAGATGCATATAGTTGATGTAGATGCATATAGTTGATGTAGATGCATATAGTTGATGTAGATGCATATAGTTGATGTAGATGCATATAGTTGATGTAGATGCCCATATCGGCTGTTCACATTTACTTTACAAAAGAGAAGTGTAGGATACTTCTCGTGTTGCCTTATTTGAATTTGACTTTATTAAATGTATTTATATTATCATTTGGTGCAGCCGGGCCGGAGCAGGAGGGGATAGAAAGAGAAAAAAAGGAAGACAAAGGGGGAAATTTGGGGAATAAGAGGGGGATTAGAGTGAGAGACAAAAACAACATCAGCAAACACAACAATAACAACAACAATAGAACAACAGCAGCACATACGATATGAACAAATATGATCGTAAAAGTGATAGCAAAGAAGCAGTGAGCGAAATAAATAATAATATAGAAATGACAATGAGCTGCGATGAGGTGGCGACTTGTCCAGGGTGTACCCCGCCTTCTGCCCGATTGCAGCTGAGATAGGCGCCAGCGCCCCCCGCAACCCCAAAAGGGAATAAGCGGTAGAAAATGGATGGATGGAAATGACAATGAGCATTTTTACACTACAACTGGAGCAATACAAATACCAATAGAAAAAGCGCTATTAAACATGAAAAATACCAATAATTTACTTCTATTATCAACAATACAGTTGTTCAAATGCAACAATACGTATACATAATGATGACTAGAAAGACAAAAAAAATAAAATAAATAAAAAAAGGAAAACCAAAAGATGGAGGGGAAGAGAGAGAGAGGCAACCTTTATTAATCTTGTAGATTGTTATAGTAACAATGGGTTAAGCTTTGTCAGTATGCCATGTTTTACCCAGTTTACCCTAGGGCAACAACGTTGACATATGACAAACTTTAATGATCCACAAGGGAAATTGTTCAACACAGTAGCTCAGTTACAATGATGGAAAGTGTAAGGATGGAAAGGACAATGCAGGTGTAAATAGACTAGGTATAGCAATGTAAAATATAACAAATCTGCGAATATATACAATATATACTTAATATGTGTACAGTATACAAATATAATATGTCTATAACATATATACAATATATAATAATTACTATGTACAATATTACAGTATATGTGGCAGCCCCAGCATAAAAAAGAGAGTAAATGTGTATATAATGCATGTCTGTATAAATGTAAGCCTATCATGCATGTCTTTAAAGGGGAACATTATCAGCAGACCTATGTAAGCGTCAATATATACCTTGATGGTGCAGAAAAAAGACCATATTTTTGTAAACGATTTCCGAACTCTAAATGGGTGAATTTTGGCGAATTAAACGCCTTTCTGTTTATCGGTCTGGAGGCGATGACGTCAGAATGTGACGTCGCCGAGGTAATACAGCCGCCATTTTCATTTTCAACACATTACAAACATTGGGTCTCAGCTCTGTTATTTTCCGTTTTTTCGACTATTTTTTGGAACCTTGGAGACATCATGCCTCGTTGGTGTGTTGTCGGAGGGTGTAACAACACTAACAGGGAGGGATTCAAGTTGCACCACTGGCCCCAAGATGCCAAAGTGTCTGCCGCCAGACCCCCATTGAATGTGCCGGAGTGTCTCCACATTTTACCGGCGATGACACACATGGCACAGAGATGTATGGATAACCTGCAGATGCATTTGCAATGATAAATTCAACAAAATCACAAAGGTGAGTTTTGTTGATGTTGACTTATTTGCTAATCAGACATATTTGGTTGCGGCGTGACTGCCAGCTAATCGATGCTAACATGCTACGCTAATTGACACTAACATGCTATTTACCGGCGGTGCTAAAGCAGACATGGCACAAAGATGAAGTGAAGTGAAGTGAATTATATTTGTATAGCGCTTTTCTCTAGTGACTCAAAGCGCTTTACATTGTGAAACCCAATATCGAAGTTACATTTAAACCAGTGTGGGTGGCACTGGGAGCAGGTGGGTAAAGTGTCTTGCCCAAGGACACAACGGCTGTGACTGGGATGGCAGAAGCGGGAATCGAACCTGCACCCCTCAAGTTGCTGACACGGCCGCTCCACCAACCGAGCTATACCGCCCAGATGCCAGAGCCGACTTATTTCACAGCGGCGGTGAAGAACTTTGAGATATAGTCTGCTCCTTCCTCGTCAGCTCCTCCTTCACAGATGATAATCTAAGTAGATTTCGCTCTTTTTTTGGTGTTTATTTTTGTAGCAATGCGATAGATGGATCGATAGATAGATAGTACTTTATTGATTCCTTCGGGAGAGTTCCTTCAGGACAATTAAAATTCCAGCAGCAGTGTACAGAGTTGAGATTCATTTAAAAAATAAAAAATAATAACAAATAATGGGGGTTTAAATGGAAACAAAATAGAGAAATGTTACAACAAGAATAAAAAATAAAAAGCAACAATTAATAAAGTTGGGGATTTCTGTGGTTTCTGGTCGTTTGCGAGGACACCAAAGGGACCTCAGAGGACAGCAGCCTGTTGTTGTTTTGGCTTTTTAAAAATTAGAAAGTTGATGAAAGATGTATGGATAACCTGTAGATGCATTTGTAACTATAAAGTCACAGTAATCACAAAGGTGAGTTTTGTTGATGTTGACTTATGTGCTAATCAGACATATTTGGTCACGGAGTGACTGCCACCTAATCGATGCTAACATGCTATTTACCGGCGGTGCTAAAGCAGACATGGCACAGAGATGTATGGATAACCTGTAGATGCATTTGCAACTATATTACGTTCCCTTCCACCCACATTTAATGCGAAACAAACACTTACCAATCGACGGATTTAAGATGCTCCAGTGTCACAAGATGCGAAAGTCCTGATCGTTTGGTCCGCACATTTTACCGGCGATGCTAACGCAGCTATTCGGCCATGCTATGGCTATGAATAGCGTCAATAGCTATTCGCTCAATAGCTTCAGTTTCTTCTTCAATACTTTCATACTCCAACCATCTGTTTCAATACATGCGTAACCTGTTGAATCGCTTAAGTCGCTGAAATCCGAGTTTGAATCCGAGCTAATGTCACTATATCTTGCTGTGGTATTCCCATTGTTTGTTTACATTGGCAGCACTGTGTGACGTCACAGGGAAATGGATAGTGGCATCGCAAATAGCGAAAATCAAGCACTTTAAAGCTTTTTTGGGGGATATTCGGAGACCGTTAAAATTTGTAAAAAAAAATTCAAAAAATACAACAAGCCACTGGGAACTGATTTTTATTGTTTTTAACCCTTTTGAAATTGTGATAATGTTCCCCTTTAAGTGTGCAGAGTGTGTATAGTTGTTCATGTATTAGCTGTGAGTGTAAATGCCGATGACGACAAGGGCCGGGATACGCAACAGGTGGGGAAATAGAAAGAGAAATACAGTAAATGAAAAGAAAAGAAGAGAGAGGTGGAATAAACAGTTAGTGAAAGAGGCGAAAGGAAAACCAGAAAGTAAAACAGTAAACATGTTGGTTTACCGAAAGAGAGTCAGTGTTGGTTCTGACCGGCGCAGGAAGACAGTGCGCATCACACAGGCAGCGATGACGTCACACACCAGTGGGAGGGGGTGTGCTCTGCGCCCACTTTCGCTTCAAAACAAACCTCGATGGAACTTCAGATAAAACTGAGGTTATTAGTCAGTAATGCAGCCACAAACTTTCTTATCATCGGCACACGTCAAATTTAAAATAGAATCAAAGAATCAGGACGCACTTTGTCCTGTATGTTTATTAAGTAAGTGGCCAACAGAGACCATTATTTAGTTTTCATGTTGGTGTCAAAGAAAAAGGTCAATGGTGACGTCACAGGCCAGTTTTGACCCAGCAGTTTGGCTCCAGTCGCCAACACGCACCGAGCAGGCATCTTGTCAGTGCAGCAGATAACTAAAGTCAGTGTACAAAAGTGAAAGTAGAAGTCTTCTGCTGTCTATGGTTGCAATAAGAGCAATATTTATGTCAGCGTCTTTGTTTCCTCACCGAGTGCAGTTGGTCCGAGGTCGAGTACAAGTCATCCTTCAATGAGGATATTACTGATAAAAGTCAAGATTATAATGTTGAACATGTATACTGGGGTAGTGTGACTTTCACACTTTCACAAGACTTACTTTGTCAAACAACTTGCCGTTTGCTTGAACCCACTAAAAGACAGAATACAACATTGTCCATTTTTGTTTCATTTCTATCTCCAAAGTATTTTGATACCAAAAATGTTTTCGCGATAAGGAGCACTTCAATTATGAGCCATAAATGTAAGTAAAGATTAAAAGGGCCGCTAGTTATTTAAAATATATTTTATTTTTCAAAGTGCAGTTGTCAACCGGAAATTGCTCATTTCTGGCGCATGCGCAAACACATCGAACAGTGGTCCAAGTCCAAGATGGCGGACTAAGCGACGCGGTTTCACATTTACGATCTTATAGATTCAAAAATAGCATCAAATACCTCAACTATTCGCTTTTTCTTAAGCCCACGAAACGGACTTTGAGTGTGGAGCGACGGCGTGTTACCTGAAGTGAAGATTGAAGACGTGATAGAAGATGGACGACTACTGCTATGCTAAGATGGCGACGTCATGTCAAAGAGAAAGTGAAAGAGAATCAGCGCCACCAACGGAGAACAATCTGAAAAGCGAAGATGAAGGTGAGTGTGTTGCGTTCACTCATTTGAAAGCTATTTGACTTCCAAGCCCTAAAAACAGAAATTAGCCCACTTTGTTGAACAATGTAAACAAAAAACCTCGATCCAAAATGGCGAAAATGTCTGTTAGAAGTTACCGCAGTAGTAAACAGTAGGCAAGCAACGATACTTGGTATAATCCCGTGTGGATCTGCCTTTATTGACTGTGAGGCTGTGTTTTAATATTTTTCTATCAGACTTTTTGTTTGTGTCTGCAAAGTTTCTCATCCTCTGATACAACATGTACTAAAAAAAACTCTGCCAGGCAAGGGCAGGAAAAAAAGTGCTTTAAAGGGGAACATTATCAGCAGACCTATGTAAGCGTCAATATATACCTTGATGGTGCAGAAAAAAGACCATCTATTTTTTTAACCGATTTCCGAACTCTAAATGGGTGAATTTTGGCGAATTAAACGCCTTTCTATTTATCGCTCTCGGAGCGATGATGTCAGAACGTGACGTCACCGAGGTAATAAAGCCGGCATTTTCTCAAACACATTACAAACACCAGCTCCCAGCTCCGTTATTTTCTTTTTTTTCGAATATTTTCTGGAACCTTGGAGACATCATGCCTCGTCGGTGTGTTGTCGGAGGGTGTAACAACACTAACAGGGAGGGATTCAAGTTGCACCACCGGCCTCAAGTTGCGAAAGTAGCAAGAAATTGGACGAAATTTATTCAAAATACGAGGGTGTGAGAAGCGGACGAAATGGTCAGTCATTTATTCGCACATTTTACCAACGAAAGCTATGCTACTACAGAGATGGCAAGATTGTGTGGATATCTTGCGACATTCAAAGCAGATGCATTTCCAACGATAAAGTCAAAGAAATCTGCCGCCAGACCCCCATTGAATGTGCCGGAGGGTCTGCACATTTTACCGGCGATGCTAAGGCAGACATGGCACAGAGATGTATGGATAACCTGCAGATGCATTTCCCACGATAAAGTCAACAGAATCACAAAGGTGAGTTTTGTTGATGTTGTTGACTTATGTGTTAATCAGACATATTTGGTCGCGGCATGACTGCCAGCTAATCGATGCTACATGCTATTTAGGCTAGCTGTATGTACATTTGTAGCTATATTTACATCCAGCGTTTTCCTCCACCCACATTTAATGCCAAACAAACACTTACCAATCGACTGATTTAAGTTGATACAGTGTCACAAGATGCGAAACTTCCGATCATTGGTCCGCACATTTTACCTGCGATGCTAAGGCAGACATGGCCGAATAGCGTCAATAGCTATTCGTTCAATAGCTTCAGTTTCTTATTCAATTTTGTTTTAAAACAAGTTATGAGTGCTCTTTTGTGCATGTTGTCACTAAGATGACATATCAAAACAACACTAAATTAAAGTGTACTTTTTGTACAGACACCACTACAGTAGTTTAAAACAAATAAAGTGCACTTTTGTGCATGATGTCACACAAGATATTTCAATAAGTGTCAAATAAAAATGAGCTGCATAATAGAAAAACAAATAGTGTTCGTCCTTCGCTATGTGGTAGTTTACTGCGAACATTATCTCCTTTTGTTGTTGACTATTTTTTTCATACGCTGCTGATCTGGAAATGTTTGCCACGGCATTTTTTGGCGTAGCACCGAACAGAGATGTTGATATGCGGAGTAAGCACTCTTCATTCACACCTTCTTTCTCTCGTATTACCACTCGCACCACCGCTAACGTTACCCATGCTGTTACCTCTCTGCTCCGCGAGGGCATATACGTATGTGACGTATGTAAGAAGTTGCGCTTGCTCTCTGTGAGAAGGAGAGGCAAGAAAAAGTGGAAAGAGTCCGTAGTGTAATGCCAGCAGCTAAAAGCAACTGTGTGAGAATGTATACTCCAATATCACCATATAGTCATTTTCTATATCGCACAGAGACAAACCCGCGATATATCGAGGGTATCCATATATCGCCCAGCCCTACACAATAGCAATAATTTTGCCTGGGGGAATTTTAAACCTGGCTACTACCTATTCCAACCATTCTGCAATGTTGGATGCTGAATGTCTTTCCTCTAGTGGCATGGCGGTAAGGCAGATTGACTTCATGTTCCATTCCTCTCCAATGTAATGGCATGTATTGCAAAGGTGGCTACACTTGTCCACACGTCAGTAGTGAGAGCAATTTTGCTCTGTTTGGCTTTTAGGTCAGTCTACACTGCTTGGAATGTCTGCTCGTACTTCCTCTCCATCACTCTGGTCAAGTGGGTCCTCGAGGGAAGAGTGTAAACAGCTAATGCGGGGTTGTTTCTCTCTGTAATGAGAAAAATCATTTCAAGAACGTTCATAGTAGCATCATTTACAGGTAACTTAATACATACCTAGTTGATTTATTTCATCAATTCTGACGTAAAAGGCAAATACGTCACCACATTAAAAAAAAAAGCTAAATTGAATAAATGGACATTGGGGGTTCAGCATACACCAATAATAACACAGAAATGTCACTCATCAGATCAGAACTGGATCAGATATTGTACACATTAATAATAAAGGATTCATTTTAGGCTGCCTCTGAATCACAGCATGAAATATTCCAGCACCTTCATAACGTTTAGTTACACTAAAGCATCACTATTTATATAACTTTACATCAATCCATTATGAAACCAACCTGAGATGTTTCTGTCCCCTACGTTTATTTCCAAATTGGTAACCGTGCGTTTTCTCTCTCAAAACGGAGTCAAATCAGCCGGAGACACATTATCAGCCCTGCGTTGCAACAAAGGGATAACGTTAACCTTTCTCACAAAAAAGAGCCGGCGTGCTGAACTGATGAATGCCTGTTGCCGCTCAAAACAACAAAGAAACTGAAGTCGTCGCACTCTCCAAAAAGTTCCCAACACTCTGAAAGTTAATACACAACAGTTGCTGCTGCACTTCCTTAAAGAAAATGTCCTCGTTAACAAAAGATTAAAAACACACGACAACGGTCACAAGGGGATCAATGTACTCGGAATATGGATTTAAAAAATTCCGTACCGTGAGTTCCCTTCATCCATGGCTCCAACATGTTTCCTCTTCATGTGCTCCCAGCGCAATGTTGTACTTCCTTGCCAGGCGAAGTCCACGCTGCACATTTTGCAGGAAACGCTCGTCTTTGAAGTCTTTAAAGAGGAACATTATCACAATTTCAAAAGGGTTAAAAACAATAAAAATCAGTTCCCTTTGAAATGTTGTATTTTTTGAAGTTTTTTTCAAAATTTTACCAGTCTCCGAATATCCCTAAAAAAAGATTTAAAGTGTTTGATTTTCGCTATTTGCGATGCCACTATCCATTTCCCTGTGACGTCATACAGTGCTGCCAATGTAAACAAACAATGGGAATACCACAGCAAGATATAGCGACATTAGCTCGGATTCAAACTCGGATTTCAGCCACTTAAGCGATTCAACAGATTACGCATGTATTGAAACAGATGGTTGGAGTATGAAAGTATTGAAGAAGAAACTGAAGCTATTGAGCGAATAGCTATTGACGCTATTCATAGCCATAGCATGGCCGAATAGCTGCGTTAGCATCGCCGGTAAAATGTGCGGACCAAACGATCAGGACTTTTGCATCTTGTGACACTGGAGCAACTTAAATCTGTCGATTGGTAAGTGTTTTTTTCGAATTAAATGTGGGTGGAAGGAAACGTAATATAGTTGCAAATGCATCTACAGGTTATCCATACATCTCTGTGCCATGTCTGCTTTAGCACCGCCGGTAAATAGCATGTTAGCATCGATTAGCGTAGCATGTTAGCATCGATTAGCTGGCAGTCAACATCAACAAAACTCACCTCTGTGATTTCTGTGACGTTATCGTTGCAAATGCATCTACAGGTTATCCATACATCTCTGTGCCATGTCTGCTTAAGCACCGCCGGTAAATAGCATGTTAGCGTCAATTAGCATAGCATGTTAGCATCGATTAGCTGGCCGTCACGCCGCCACCTAATATGTCTGATTAGCACATAAGTCAACATCAACAAAACTCACCTTTGTGATTTCGTTGACTATCGTTGCAAATGCATCTGCAGGTTATCCATACATCTCTGTGCCATGTCTGTCATCGCCGGTCAAATGTGGAGACACTTTGGTACATTCAATGGGGGTCTGGCGGCAGACACTTTGGCATCTTGGGGCCAGTGGTGCAACTTGAATCCCTCCCTGTTAGTGTTGTTACACCCTCCGACAACACACCGACGAGGCATGATGTCTCCAAGGTTCCAAAAAATAGTCGTAAAAACGGAAAATAATAGAGCTGAGACCCAATGTTTACAATGGGTTGAAAATGAAAATGGCGGCTGTATTACCTCGGCGACGTCACATTCTGACGTCATCGCCTCCAGAGTGATAAACAGAAAGGCGTTTAATTCGCCAAAATTCACCCATTTAGAGTTCGGAAATCGGTTAAAAAAATAGATGGTCTTTTTTCTGCACCATCAAGGTATATATTGACGCTTACATAGGTCTGCTGATAATGTTCCCCTTTAAAGTAAAGTGTCTGCACACTTTTGTGGACTTAGGTCGTACACTTTTCTCCAATGAAGCAATAACCTCAAGATGTCTCTTTGCTGAACTATCAGTACTGCTTTCCTCCATCATTTTTTGAATGTTTCCAGGCACAAAGACTATAAAAAGGGGAGCCATTAAAGGGGAACATTATCACAGTTTCAAAAGGGTTAAAACCAATAAAAATCAGTTCCCAGTGGCTTATTTTATTTTTTGAATTTTTTTTCAAAATGTTACCCGTCCCGGAATATCCCTAAAAAAGCTTTAAAGTGCCTTAATTTTCTATATCTTCGAAGCCACTATCCATTTTCCTGTGACATCATCCAGTGCAAACAGACAATGGCGAATAGCACAGCAAGATATAGCAACATTAGCTCGGATTCAAACTCGGATTTCAGCGGTTTAAGCGATTCAACAGATTATGCATGTATTGATGCGGATGGTTGGAGTATGGAGGCAGATAGCGAAAACGAAATTGAATAAGAAACTGAAGCTATTCAGCAAATAGCTATTGACGCTATTCGGCCATATTTGCCTTAGCATCGCCGGTAAAATGTGCAGACCAACGATCAGAAGTTTTGCATCTTGTGACACTGGATCAACTTAAATCTGTCGATTGGTAAGTGTTTGTTTGGCATTCAATGTAGGTGGAGGGAAAGGCTGGATGTAAATATAGTTTCAAATGTACATACAGCTAGCCTAACTAGCATGTTAGCATAGATTAGCTGGCAGTTACGCCGCGACCAAATATGTCTGATTTGCACATAAGTCAACAACATCAACAAAACTCACCTTGGTGATTCAGGGTCTGGGAGCCCACAAACAGGAAAGGTGTAAAGCAACCCTTGCAGAGCGGCGGCTCCCTGTTTAAAGTGTCACCTTTATTGTTAGTTTAGAAGCCCAAATACCTCCATATTGCACTTCACACACCCTCTTTATTAACCAGTAGAATTGTCCTTTGTTGCCTTTCTTCCTCTCCACGATGTTATTGCTTGTATGCACTTTGTGTGTGCGTTTTGACACACTCAACATCATGCGCCTCGGCTCTGTAGTCACCGCCACACAGCAGCATTCAGATGAAAGAACGGTACCGGTACTTTTCAAAGGTGCTACAGTACCGATTTCAATTAATTAGTACCACAATACTTTATTAGTAGCAGTATACTGTACAACACTACTACACACACATACAGTACATAGAAGAAAGTGTGTTTTTGTTGTTTGTGTCTTGCAGACGTCCAGCAGCTGATGAGTAATCCAGAAGAAGTTTCCCCTCAGTCAGGGGGGAGCTCCACTTTGAAGCAGGAGACTCCACAACCACCCTGCATTAAAAAGGAAGAGGAGGAACTCTGCATCACTCAGGAGGGAGAGTGTCTTCTAGGACGAGAGGAAGCTGATTACACCAAGTTTCCACTGACTGTTGTCTCTGTGAAGACTGAAGATGATGAAGAGAAACCACAAGTAGACAACCTCTTAGCTCCACTATCAGATAGTGAGGCTGAAGACGAGGTTGAAGAACCTTTGAGCAGCGATACAGACTGTGAAGGTGATATAAGGACTTACACTGACAACAAACACTTTGAAGGCTCTTCAAAGAAGAGAGGTAACAAATGTTTTAGCTGCTCGGTTTGTGCTGAAAGTTTTACTAACAAGAGCAATTTGACTCGACACATGAGAACACATACAAGAGATAAACCATTCAATTGTTCAGTGTGTGCTAAAAGCTTTTCTCAAAATAGCAATTTGACTAAACACATGAGAACACACACTGGTGAAAAACCATTTAGTTGTTCAGTTTGTGGCAAAAGCTTTGCTCAAAATAGCTATTTGACTGAACACATGAAAACACACACTGGTGAAAAACCATTTAGTTGTTCAGTTTGTGGCAAAAGCTTTGCTCAAAATATCTATTTGACTAACCACATGAGAACACACACTGGTGAAAAACCATTTAGTTGTTCAGTTTGTTGCAAAAGCTTTTCTCAAAATAGCAATTTGACTAAACACATGAGAACACACACTGGTGAAAAACCATTTTGTTGTTCAGTTTGTGGCAAACACTTCTCTCAAAATAGCTATTTGACTGAACACATAAAAACCCACGCAGGTGAAAAACCATTTAATTGTTCAGTTTGTGACAAAAGCTTTTCTCGAAATAGCTCTTTGACTGACCACATGAGAACACACACAGGTGAAAAACCATTTTGCTGTTCGATTTGTGGTGAAAACTTTTCTATTAAGAACCGTTTGACTGAACACATGAGAACACACACAGTTGAAAAACCATTTATTTTTTCAGTGTGCCGTAAAAGGTTCCCACATAAAGCAGACGCAGCAAAACACATGAGAATACACGAGGGAAAATAAGCAATTAGCTGTTTAGTTTGTGGTATGTTGCTCATATGTGGCGACATCCACCCTACCCAGGACCTCCTCACTGCTTCTTTCACAAATATCTGAGGTACAAACGTTGAGAGGAAAAAGGTTGTTCTCTTTACCTCCACAAAATGTACAGAAAACAAACAAAACTGTGGTTCTAAAACCAGGTATGGACCGAAGCGTGGGATACCTGTACCGTTACACCTCTAGTAAACACAATTATAGATATGAACAAAATGACAGTTGTCAGCTGTGAGCATATATTACCTCCATCAAACATGGCGGAAATGTCTGTTACAAGATACTGTGCTAGTAAATAGTCGGGATGCAACTGTACTCGCTGTTATCCTGCACGGGACAATCTGACTTAAAAAAAAATTTTTAAGTGATGTTAATCAGGATCAGGTGGTGTACAATATATAGTCTTGATCATATTTTTGCCATATTGCACAGCCATATTCCATCAGCACTCCAGCTCAGTTTTGGCATTTGGGGAGTTTCTACAGAAATTAGTTATGTTCATACTTTGTATTTTTTGTGTAGCACTTGCAGTAGTGCTAATTGCTTGATCTGCTTGTCACTCAGCTTTTAAAACTTGTAACTCATCCTCCTTATATTCGGGCTCAAAAATATAAGGTTTTGGATCATAAATTGTCCCAAAGTCTTCTTTGATGGCACTCATGAAGTCTGCCTTTATTAGTAATAGTTGGTGGTGGTGTTGAAGGAAATAACGAGCGTTGTGATGCGTCTGTGAAAAAAATGTGAAATTGTTTGCGTAAAATGATAAAAAATGATGAAAATACGTAAATATTACATATTTTTAAGAATATGTCTGTTTTAACATGACATATATTCTTAAAGGCCTACTGAAATGAGATTTTCTTATTTAAACGGCAGGTCCATTCTATGTGTCATACTTGATCATTTCGCGATATTGCCATATTTTTGCTGAAAAGATTTAGTAGAGAACATCCACGATAAAGTTCGCAACTGGAGAAAAGCCCCGCCTCTAACGGAAGTCGCAGACGATGACGTCACCCGTTGAGGGCTCCTCACATATTCACATTGTCTATAATGGGAGCCTCCAACAAAAAGTGCTATTCGGACCGAGAAAACGACAATTTCCCCATCAATTTGAGCGAGGATGAAAGATTCTTGTTTGAGGATATTGATAGCGACGGACTAGAATTTTTTTTTTTTTTTTTCAACGCGATTGCAATCGCGTTGCATTGAAACGGATTCAAATGTTTTTAGACACATTTACTAGGATAATTCTGGGAAATCCCTTATCTTTCTATTGTGTTGGTAGTGTTTTAGTGAGTTTAACAGTACCTGATAGTCGGAAGTGTACGTCCACGGCCGGATGTTAACGAGCAGTGTCTCGGGGAAGTCGACGGCAGCTGTATGGGAGGCACAAGCGCAGCTGATCTCGGGTAAGAAGCGACTTTTTAACCGCAATTTTCTCACCGAAACCTGCTGGTTGACAAGTGGTCGGGATCCATGTCCGCTGTGATCCATACTAAAGTTTCATCTCCGTGAATTTTAAACAAGGAATCACCGTGTGTTTGTGTGGCTAAAGACTAAAGCTTCCCAACTCCGTCTTTCTACTTTGACTTCTCCATTATTAATTGAACAAATTGCAAAGGATTCAGCAACACAGTTCTCCAAAATACTGTGTAATTATGCCTTTAAGCAGACGACATTTAGCTGTGTGTGTGTGCAGCGCTCATACTTCCTAAAAACCTGTGACGTCTTGCGTACACGTCATCATTACGCGAAGTTTTCAAGACGAAACTAACGGGAAATTTAAAATTGCAATTTAGTAAACTAAAAAGGCCGTATAGGCATTTGTTGCAATGTTAAGATTTCATCATTGATATATAAACTATTAGACTGCGTGGTCGCTAGTAGTGGCTTTCAGTAGGCCTTTAAAGGGGAACATTATCACCAAACCTATGCAAGCGTCAATATATACCTTGATGTTGCAGAAAAAAGACCATGTATTTTTTTAACCGATTTCTGAACTCTAAATGGGTGAATTTTCTGCCTTTCTGTTTATCGCTCTTTTAGCGATGACGTCAGAACGTGACGTCACCGAGGTAACACACCCACCATTTTCATTTTCAACACATTACAAACACCGGGTCTCAGCTCTGCTATTTTCCGTTTTTTCGACTATTTTTTGGAACCTTGGAGACATCATGCCTCGTCGGTGTGTTGTCGGAGGGTGTAACAACACTAACAGGGAGGGATTCAAGTTGCACCACTGGCAAGAAATCTGCCGCCTGCCCCCATTGAATGTACCAGAGTGTCTTCACATTTGACCGGCGATGCTAAGACAGACATGGCACAGAGATGTATGGATAACCTGCAGATGCATTTGCAACGATTAAGTCAACGAGATCACAAAGGTGAGTTTTGTTGATGTTGTTGACTCATGTGCTAATCAGACATTTAATCACGGCATGACTGCCAGCTAATCGATGCTAACATGCTATGCTAATCGATGCTAACATGCTATTTACGCTAGCTGTATGTACATTTGAAACTAGATACCCACATTTAATGCGAAACAAACACTTACCAATTGACGGATTTAAGTTGCTCCAGTGTCACAAGATGCAAAAGTCCTGATCGTTTGGTCCGCACATTTTACCGGCGATGCTAATAAGGAAGCCCTGTATGATGTCACAGGGAAATGGATAGTGGTTTCGAAGATAGCGAAAATAAGGCACTTTAAAGCTTTATTTAAGGATATTCCGGGACCGGTAAAATTTAGAAAAAAACTTTAAAAAAAATACAACAAGCCACTGGGAACTGATTTTTATTATTTTTAACCCTTTTGAAATTGTGATAATGTTCCCCTTTAAGTGTGTATATAAAAAGTTGTTGGAAGCTTTTGAATATTTTTTATAGGCGAAATAACGTGCATCACCATTACCTGCATTGTTAGCTGACTTTTGCTAGTGTTTATTTATGAGTTAGAATCAGTGATGGGCAGTAGTGCACAACAAGTAGCGACGCTATGTAGCTTAACTACAGTTCCCAGTAGCGCGGCGTTAGTCTTGCTCCTTTTTGAACCCGCAGTGATTCCTGTAGTTTAGCTTTATTTCGACCCATGTAGTGACGTAGCGTCCATCAAACGCTACAAAGATAGAAAATAGCTAATCAAGGGCTGGAAAAAAAACGAAATACATATTGCAAGAATCATTTTAATGTATTATTACTATGATTGTTACTTTACGTGTTATTTTTTTTGTTACTATTGTATATCTGGTTGTTCTTTTAGATTATATGTCAAATTGAGTTTTGGTGGTACTGTTTTTACGTTTTCAAATAAATAATTGTGTTCTTTATCTTGATTCCAAAAATCACTGAAAATAATTGTGATTATTATGTTTTGCCATAATTGTCCAGCTCTAGACAAGGTATCGGAAATGACTTCATAATAAACTATGTATCACACTACTTGGGTCACGATACAATAGTCTATTGTAATATTGTGACATGGAGTTTTACTGCCATTTTTACAAAGTCATTGTAAAAATTAAAAAAAAATGCTTAAAAGACATGTATATAAGTACACTCGATGTGTCAAAAACAAAGTAAATAAAATGATCATTACAATTGTACAGAAAGTGGATCAAATTTCTTGCATTTGGTATCTAAAAAAAAGTCCTCTACATTTAACTACAGACTTCTTTGAGATATAAATTATATATTTTTTTGTGCGATGTATTTCAATATTGACTTTTACCCTACTGTTAGTTTGTAGTAAGCTATTGTCCATGGAAGCAAATGTTTTCTACTTTCTGTGATTCTAGCTGAACTTTTCTGAGTCCATGACAAGTCATGTAAACATTGATCCATCATTCTGGCAAGGCACGAAATGAATGGCCATGAAACACTACACACACATACAGTACTTAGAAGAAAGTGTATTTTTGTTATTTGTGTCTTGCAGACGTCCAGCAGCTGATGGGTAATCAGGAAGAAGTTTCCCCTCAGTCAGGGGGGAGCTCCACTTTGAAGCAGGAGACTCCACAACCACCCTGCATTAAAAAGGAAGAGGAGGAACTCTGCATCACTCAGGAGGGAGAGTGTCTTCTAGGACGAGAGGAAGCTGATTACACCAAGTTTCCACTGACTGTTCTCTCTGTGAAGACTGAAGATGATGAAGAGAAACCACAAGTAGACAACCTCTTAGCTCCACTATCAGATAGTGAGGCTGAAGACGAGGCTGAAGAACCTTTGAGCAGCGATACAGACTGTGAAGGTGATATGAGGACTCACACTGACAACAAACACTATGAATGCTCGACAAAGAAGAGAGGTAAAACATGTTTGAGCTGCTCAGTTTGTGCTGAAAGTTTTACTGAAAAGAGCCGTTTGACTCGACACATGAGCACACACACAGGGGAAAAACCATTTAATTGTTCGGTTTGGGGCAAAATATTTTCTCAAAATAACAATTTGACTCAACACATGAGAACACACACAGGTGAAAAACCATTTAATTGTTCAGTATGTGGAAAAAGTTGTTCTGTTAAGAGAAATTTGACTGAACACATGAGAACACACACAGGTGAAACCCCTTTAATTGTTCAGTTTGTGGCAACAGCTTTTCTCAAATTAGCAATTTGACTCAACACATGACAACACACACTGTTAAAAAAACATTTAATTGTTCAGTTTGTGGCAAAAGCTTTTCTGTTAAGTGCAGTTTGATTAAACACATGAGAACACACTTAGATGAAAAACCATTAAAGTGTTAAGTTCTCATGCGTTTAGTCATGTCTTCGTGTCGACACACGAGAACACACACTGGAGAAAAAACGTTTAGTTGTTCAGTGTGCTGTAAAAGGTTCCCACATAATGCAGCCGCAGTAAAACACATGAGAACACACAAGCGAAAATAAGCAATTAGCTGTTTAGTTTGTGGTATGTTGCTCATATGTGGCGACATCCACCCTACCCAGGACCTCCTCACTGCTTCTTTCACAAATATCTGAGGTAATCATACAAACTTGGATTATTCGAATGATTGTCTTCCGTGCAAATGTAAAGAAAGTGAACAGTGTGTGATTTACTGCAATACTGTCAGTCTTTCAACGTTTTATTTGTGCTCTGTAGAAACACTGAGATTAAGTCTAAGTTTTGTTGTGTTCTGATATGTTTGTGAAATCTATGTGTTTTCTTTTTCTGGATATCAGACTAATTGTAAGTTCTGTTTGCTTATTTTATTACGTCTGACGGCATTATATTTGGCATCGTTGGTTACGTGAAGAAGACGTGGCTGAAATAAATGTCTGTGAGAAAAAGGAACGACTCGAGCCTTGACTAAGACCTCGGAGGGAGTAACACTGATAATGGACAACAATTTACAGGTCAGTGATTTGATGAGTTTTTTTTTTTTTTTAAGTATGGGTTTCAACTAAGGCTGTCAATGTTAACGCATGTGATTATTAAAAATAATATATCACATTACCATAAATGAATGATGATGAATCACAGTGTTGGTTTTGACCGGCGCAGGAAGGCAGTGCGCATCACACAGGCAGCGATGACGTCACACACCAGTGGGAGGGGGTGTGCTCTGCGCCCACTTTCGCTTCAAAACAAACCTCGATGGAACTTCAGACAAAACTGAGGTTATTAGTCAGTAATGCAGCCACAAACTTTCTTATCATCGGCACACATCAAGTTTAAAATAGAATCAAAGAACCAGGACGCACTTTGTCATGTATGTTTATTAAGTAAGTGGCCAACAGAGACCATTATTTCGTTTTCATGTTGGTGTGAAAGAAAAAGGTCAATGGTGACGTCACAGGCCAGTTTTGACCCAGCAGTTTGGCTCCAGTCGCCAACACGCACCGAGCAGGCATCTTGTCAGTGCAGCAGATAACTAAAGTCAGTGTACAAAAGTGAAAGTAGAAGTCTTCTGCTGTCTATGGTTGCAATAAGAGCAATATTTATGTCAGCGTCTTTGTTTCCTCACCGAGTGCAGTTGGTCCGAGGTCGAGTACAAGTCATCCTTCAATGAGGATATTACTGATAAAAGTCAAGATTATAATGTTGAACATGTATACTGGGGTAGTGTGACTTTCACTCTTTCACAAGACTTACTTTGTCAAACAACTTGCCGTTTGCTTGAACCCACTAAAAGACAGAATACAACATTGTCCATTTTTGTTTCATTTCTATCTCCAAAGTATTTTGATATCAAAAATGTTTTCGCGATAAGGAACACTTCAATTATGAGCCAAAAATGTAAGAACAGATGAAAAGGGACGCTAGTTATTTAAAAGGTATTTTATTTTTTAAAGTGCGGTTGTTGACCGGAAGTTGCAAATTTCTGGCGCATGCGCAAACATCGAACAGTGGTCCAAGTCCAAGATGGCGGACTAAGCGACATGGCTCTTCGGAGAAGTTTCACATTTACGATCTTATAGATTCAAAAATAGCATCAAATACCTCAACTGTTCGCCTTTTCTTAAGCCCACCACACGGACTTTGAGTGTGGAGCGACGGCGTGTTACCTGAAGTGAAGATTGAAGACGTGATAGAAGATGGACGACTACTGCTATGCTAAAATGGCGACGTCATGTCAAAGAGAAAGTGAAAGAGAATCAGCGCCACCAACGGAGAACAATCTGAAAAGCCAAGATGAAGGTGAGTGTGTTGCGTTCCTTAATTTATAAGCTATTTGACTTCCAAACCCTAAAAACTGAAATTATCCCACTTTGTTGAACAATGTAAACAAAGAACCTCGATCCAAAATGGCGGAAATGTCTGTTAGAAGTTACCGCAGTAGTAAACAGTAGGCAAGCAACGATACTTGGTATAATCCTGCGTGGATCCGCCTTTAAAAGCCTACTGAAATGAGATGTTCTTATTTAAACGGGGATAGCAGGTCCATTCTGTGTCATACTTGATCATTTTGCGATATTGCCATATTTTTGGTGAAAGGATTTAGTAGAGAACATCCACGATAATAATCACAACTGTTGGTCGCTAATAAAAAAGCCCTGCCTTTACCGGAAGTATGTGCGCGTGACGTCACGAGCTGAAGGGTTCCACACATATTCACATTGTTTTTAATGGGAGCCACCAGCAGTAAGAGCAATTTGGACCGAGAAAGCGACAATTTCCCCATTAGTTTGAGCGAGAATGAAAGATTTGTGAATTAGGATGTTGATAATGAATGTGGCTCCGAAATGACAACACTGGCACGGCTTCTTAAAGACGGGCTCTTTACTTGAGTTTATGCCGTGAAAACTACAGGACAAGACATGAAATACAATGGTTTTAGAAATAGTTCAGTCCCAGGCAAATAAGGTGCTAAACAGAATAGCTACCTCGCGGCCGCCTGCCACTTCGGAGGTTCTTGGGCAGCAAATATTTCAGTCTTGTGCAACTAAATGAGCGTACAAAAATTAAACCAATGCACTCCACAAATATACAGAACAATTCGACACAATATGACAAATACCTGGTTCAGCTAGCCAAATGTTCTTACTGCTGCTTAAAGTCTTTTGCATGTCTGCAACCCCAAATACTACACCAAAATCTCGCGAGAAAAGCGGTGTGACAAAGGAAATAAATTGCCCCTTTTATAGTAAACCAAATGTGTCTTATTTACAAAAAATATAACATGACTTCAAAACCATAACCCTTTTCAACAAAAAATGTTAACCCTTAAAACAAGAAATATTAAGTGTAAGTTTTCAACAACACTTACAGTGAAGGACTAGAAGAGGGAAAAAAGTGACGGCTCCAGGCGACGGCAGTGTGAGCGTTTCAGATGTAATTAGACACATTTACTAGGATAATTCTGGAAGATCCCTTATCTGCTTATTGTTTCAATAGTGTTTTAGTGAGATTTTAAAGATTAGAAAGGCATACCACGAGGTCGGATGGCTGCGGTGAACACGAAGTGTCTCAGAGAGAAGCCGAGGAGCCAAGATCACAGCTGCTTTTTAGACAGCTGCTGCAGGACGACGAATAATCCAATGATGTCTCCGGTAAAATATATATCTAAATTTCCCCATCCAAAAACATGCTGGTTGACGTCGAGAAAACATGTTGGTTTGACCGCTCTGCTTCACAACAAACAAAGAAACACCGGCTGTGTCTCGGTGCTAAAGGCAGCTGCAATCCACCGCTTACCACCAACAGCATTCTTCTTTATAGTCTCCATTATTAAATGGACAAATTGCAAAAGATTCAGCAACACAGATGTCCAAAATACTGTGTAATTATGCGGTTAAAGCAGACGACTTTTAGCCGCGAGTGGTGCAGCGCTAATATTTCTTACTCACAGTCAAAGAACAATTTTACAAGGATAGAATATAAATGAATACGCATTAAACTTTTCTTGTTGCACTCAAAGAACAATTTACAAGTTTCCATATTACTTATAGTCTGCTATAATCAAGGAATAGATTAGAACAAAAAGTTTTACTGACATTATATTCAATTATTGATGATTTATGGTTGCCACAGGATGTCTTTGTGGCTTGTGCAGCCCTTTGAGACACTCGATATTTAGGGCTATATAAGTAAACATTGATAGATTGATTGATTGACTCCTGGTCTGTGCTTTAAGAAAAAATACAATTATTAATTATTCATTAAGTACTAAAAACTAAACAAAGGATAAATGTACACAGATAAGCCATGTAGCAGCTAAAACACATTTATTAAAGACAAAACACCAATTGTAGGAATTTGTTACAAAATGTCGTCATTTGACTTGCATTACTTCAGTTTTTCTCAAATGGGGGTACTTGAAGGTATCCCAGGGGGAACATGAGATTTTTTTTAAATATTATAAAAATAGCAAAAATTCAAAAATCCTTTATAAATGTATTTATTCCATAATACTTCAATAAAGTATGAATTTAAGTTCAAAAAATGAACATCAAATCAAGTACTTGGCTATTCCATTAATTACCCTAACCCAGAGTTTCCCCCCCATGCCATGATGGTTTGTTCCTACCTGGCGGTGCCGCACGGCACCAACTGTCAATCAACTATCGATGGAGAAAACAATGGAGGCGTGGTTAAAGGGGAACATTATCACCAAACCTATGTAAGTGTCAATATATACCTTGATGTTGCAGAAAAAAGACCATGTATTTTTTTAACCGATTTCCGAACTCTAAACGGGTGAATTTTGGCAAATTAAACGCCTTTCTGTTTATCGGTCTTTTAGCGATGACGTCAGAACGTGACGTCACCGAGGTAACACCCCCCCCGCCATATTCATTTTCACATTACAAACACAGGGTCTCAGCTCTGTTATTTTCCGTTTTTTCGACTATTTTTTGGAACCTCAGAGACATCATGCCTCGTCGGTGTGTTGTCGGAGGGTGTAACAACACTAACAGGGAGGGATTCAAGTTGCAACACTGGCCCAAAGATGAGAAAGTGTCTGCCGCCAGACCCCCATTGAATGTACCAGAGTGTCTTCACATTTGAGCGGCGATGCTAAGACAGACATGGCACAGAGATGTATGGATAACCTGCAGATACATTTGCAACGATTAAGTCAACGAAATCACAAAGGTGAGTTTTGTTGATGTTGTTGACTTATGTGCTAATCAGACATATTTGGTCACGGCATGACTGCCAGCTAATCGATGCTAACATGCTACGCTAATCGATGCTGACATGCTATTTACGCTAGCTGTATGTAGATTTGAAACTAGATACCCACATTTAATGCGAAACAAACACTTACCAATCGACGGATTTAAGTTGCTCCAGTGTCACAAGATGCGAAAGTCCTGATCGTTTGGTCCGCACATTTTACCGGCGATGCTAATAAGGCAGCCATGCTATGGGCCACTTCATTAGGTACACCCACGCTATGGCCAAATAGCGTCAATAGTTATTCGCTCAATAGCTTCAGTTTCTTCTTCAATACTTTCATACTCCAACCATCTGTTTCAATACATGCGTAATCTGTTGAATCGCTTAAGACGCTGAAATCCGAGTCTGAATCCGAGCTAATGTCGCTATATCTTGCTGTGGTAACCGCCATGTTGTTTGTATTGGCAGCACTGTGTGACATCACAGGGAAATGGATAGTGGTTTCGAAGATAGTGAAAATGAGGCACTTTAAAGCTTTATTTAGGGATATTCCTGGAGGTGTAAAATTTTGAAAAAAAAATTAAAAAAATACAACAAGCCACTGGGAACTGATTTTTATTGGTTTTAACCCTTTTGAAATTGTGATAATGTTCCCCTTTAAAGCGTAGCAGTAATGCAGCTGAAAACGAGGAGGAACATGTGCCAAATAAGGCCAAACCAGAGCCGGCACAATTCAGACCGTCTTCCGAAGAAGGCACTCCGGCATATTCAGTTGTGGTCTATTTTCCAATATTGCAGATTTCTTTGACTTTATCGTTGGAAATGCATCTGCTTTGAGTGTCGCAGGATATCCACACATTCTTGCAATCTCTGTCGTAGCATAGCTGTCGTCGGTAAAATGTGCGGAACAAACTTTCGCATCTTTTTGAATCCGTCCCTGTTAGTGTTGTTACACCCTCCGACAACACACCGACGAGGCATGATGTCTCCAAGGTACGGGAAAACAGTCGAAAAAACAGAAAATAACAAAGCTGATTTGACCTGGTGCGTGAATTAAGATTGAGAAAATGGCGGATCGCTTCATGTTGTGACGTCACGGGTGAAAGGTCATCGCTCCAACAATTGAAATTAATTGATCAATTGATCAATTGAAAGGCGTTTAAATCGCCAAATTCACCCTTTTAGAGTTCTGAAATTGGTTAAAAAAAATATGGTCTTTTTTCTGCAACATCAAGGTATATATTGACGCTTACATAGGTCTGGTGTTATAAGGGGAACATTATCACAATTTCAAAAGGGTTAAAAACAATAAAAATCAGTTCCCAGTGGCTTGTTGTATTTTTTGAAGTTTTTTTCAAAATTTTACCGGTCTCGGAATATCCCTAAATAAAGCTTCGAAGTGCCTTATTTTCGATATCTTCGAAACCACTATCCATTTCCCTGTGACGTCACACAGTGCTGCCAAAACAAACAACATGGTGGATACCACAGCAAGATATAGCGACATTAGCTCGGATTCAAACTCGGATTTCAGCGTCTTAAGCGATTCAACAGATTACACATGTATTGAAACAGATGGTTGGAGTATGAAAGTATTGAAGAAGAAACTGAAGCTATTGAGCGAATAGCTATTGACGCTATTCATAGCCATAGCATGGCCGAATAGCTGCGTTAGCATCGCCGGTAAAATGTGCGGACCAAACGATCAGGACTTTCGCATCTTTTGACACTGGAGCAACTTAAATCCGTCAATTGGTAAGTGTTTTTTTCCGCATTAAATGTGGGTGGAAGGAAACGTAATAAAGTTGCAAATGCATCTACAGGTTATCCATACATCTCTGTGCCATGTCTGCTTTAGCACCGCCGGTAAATAGCATGTTAGCGTCGATTAGCGTAGCATGTTAGCATCGATTAGCTGGCAGTCATGCCGCGACCAAATATGTCTGATTGCACATAAGTCAACATCAACAAAACTCACCTTTGTGATTTCGTTGACTTTATCGTTGCAAATGCATCTGCAGGTTATCCATACATCTCTGTGCCATGTCTGTCAGTAAAACGTGGAGACACTCCCGCACATTCAATAAGGGTCTGGCGGCAGACACTTTGGCATCTTCGGGCCAGTGGTGCAACTTGAATCCCTCCCTGTTAGTGTTGTTACACCCTCCGACAACACACCGACGAGGCATGATGTCTCCAAGGTTCCAAAAAATAGTCAAAAAAACGGAAAATAACAGAGCTGTGACCCGGTGTTTGTAATGTGTTGAAAATGAAAATGGCGGCTGTATTACCTCGGCGACGTCACATTCTGACGTCATCGCCTCCAGCGCGATAAACAGAAAGGCGTTTAATTCGCCAAAATTCACTAATTTTTCCTGCACCATCAAGGCATATATTGACGCCTACATATGTCTGGTGATAATGTTCCCCTTTAAAGAAAATCTCCTTGTTAACAAAAGATTAAAAACACACGACGAAGGTCACAAGGGATCAATGTACCCGGACTATGGACTTAAAAAATTCCGTACCGTGAGTTCCCTTCATCCATGGCTCCAACATGTTTCCTCTTCATGTGCTCCCGCCGCAATGTTGTACTTTCTTGCCAGGCGAGGTCCACGCTGCACATTTTGCAGGAAACGCTCGTCTTTGAAGTCTTTAAAGTAAAGTGTCTGCACACTTTTGAGGACTTAGGTCGTACACTTTTCTCCACAGAAGCAATAAACCTCAAGATGTCTCTCCGCGGAACTATCAGTACTGCTTTCCTCTGTCATTTTTTGAATGTTTCTAGGCACAAAGACTATACAAATGTGAGTCATTAACCTCCCTGCTTGGCACCCAGCATCAAAAGTTGGAATTGTGGGTTAAATCACCAAATATGATTCCTGGGCGCGGCCACCGCTGCTGCTCACTGCTCCCCCCACCTCCCAGGGGGTGATCAAGGGTGATGAGTCAAATGCAGAGCATAATTTTGCCACACTTAGTGTGTGTGACTATCATTGTTACTTTAACTTTAAAGGAGACGGCGTGGTCACATGATCTGCACATGACACATCATTGGCTGGCTGACTCTCCCCTCATTAGACGTAGCCGCAGCGCATGTGCATAGCATAGATCCAACGAATTGGTGACTTAATTAATCGCCAACTCATTTTATAATTGATTTTAATCGATTTAATTGATTAGTTGTTGCTGGTTGTAACTAATCGGCGGCCTTGTCCTTCCGACCAAAGAGCGGAGTTGTTGTTGTGTCTATAGGCCCGGAGTCGCTCTGCAGGCAGTGCAAGCAAAGTTCAACTCCCGGGTGTTGTTGAGGAGGGAGGGAGGGTAGTCAGAGTGTCCCTCGCTGAGGTGTCCTTCAGGGATGTTTCCCAACAGCCTTTTTTCTGTTTTTGAGCAGCGTCAAGGAGTTAGATTGTAGATTAGGAATGTTTTTTTTCCAAGCGAGTGGACATTTTCATGGCCTGTCTGCTCTAATCGTCCATGTCAGGTCTCAAGCCAAATTTTTCAAATCCAGCAAGCCTCTCTTTGATTTCATCCATCTTGTGATTTAGTTCAGAAATGGCCACAGTCTGTGATCCCACAGCTCCACCCAGGCCTTCCATTGCCAGGGACAGCCTTTGTAAGTGAGTGGGCGAGTAAGGAGAGGTAGTGGTAGCATGTGCAGGAGTGTTAATAGCATGCTGGATGTCCGCTTGTGCCCTGTGGAAATAATAAATAAAGTGACCAAGTTGTAACTAATCGACGGCCTCGACCTTCCAACCAGAGAGCGGAGCTTTACGGACCCAGTGTTACCCCCGACAAAACATGGGCCCTGCAGGGAAGGTCTGCCCTACGCTCCTCGACCACGGTCTGGGAGCCCACAAACAGGAAAGGTGTTAAGCAACCCTTGCAGAGCGGCGGCTCCCTGTTTAAAGTGTCACCTTTATTGTTAGTTTAGAAGCCCAAATACCTCCATATTGCACTTCACACACCCTCTTTATTAACCAGTAGAATTGTCCTTTGTTGCCTTTCTTTCTCTCCACGATGTTATTGCTTGTATGCACTTTGTGTGTGCGTTTTGACACACTCAACATCATGCGCCTCGGCTCTGTAGTCACCGCCGCACAGCAGCATTCAGATGAAAGAACGGTACCTGTGAAGACTCTTCTTCGGCATGGTAATGCCGGTGTAGTTTTCCCGTGGATGCGTCGAAGCAGAACACAGCAAAGGTAAGATATAAGGTATTTATTTAATAACAAAAGGCTATGAACAAAAACACTGGTGTAAAGAGAAAAGGCAAACAAAAGACGCTAGCGTGAAAGCCAGGATAAAACACAAGGAAAACTAAAACTTGGTACGAGGACACAAAAGAGTGAACAAAAACATTCAGCATGAAAGCTGGAATATAAAGTGGCTTAGCGTGAGAGCTAGCGAGAAAATACATACGAAGGATGAGAGTCGTCACTGATGCGCGTGGGCAAATTAGGATCCGAGAATGAGTAAACAGAAAAGGTGAGCTTAAATAGGAGGGTGAAAATTAGTAGCAGGTGTGCGGGGCAAGACTAACAGGTGGACTGATGTGTAACCATAGTGATGGACAAAAACAGGAAATAAACAGGTCAGACTGAGAATGAAAAAACAAACATGTGAAGATCTGAGCAGCAGATCGCAACAGTACCAGTACTAGTCAAAGGTGGTATAGTACCGATTTCAATTGATTAGTACCACGATACTTTATTAGTAGCAGTATACTGTACAACCCTACTACACACACATACAGTACATAGAAGAACGTGTGTTTTTGTTGTTTGTGTCTTGCAGACGTCCAGCAGCTGATGGGTAATCCAGAAGAAGTTTCCCCTCAGTCAGGGGGGAGCTCCACTTTGAAGCAGGAGACTCCACAACCACCCTGCATTAAAAAGGAAGAGGAGGAACTCTGCATCACTCAGGAGGGAGAGTGTCTTCTAGGACGAGAGGAAGCTGATTACACCAAGTTTCCACTGACTGTTGTCTCTGTGAAGACTGAAGATGATGAAGAGAAACCACAAGTAGACAACCTCTTAGCTCCACTATCAGATAGTGAGGCTGAAGACGAGGTTGAAGAACCTTTGAGCAGCGATACAGACTGTGAAGGTGATATGAGGACTCACACTGACAACAAACACTCTGAATGCTCTACAAAGAAGAGAGGTAAAACATGTTTGAGCTGCTCAGTTTGTGCTGAAAGTTTTACTAACAAGAGCAATTTAAATCGACACATGAGAACACACACAGGAGATAAACCATTCAATTGTTTAGTTTGTGCTAAAAGCTTTTCTCAAAATAGCAATTTGACTAAACACATGAGAACACACACTGGTGATAAACCATTCAATTGTTCATTTTGTGCTAAAATATTTTCTGTTAAGTGGGGTTTGACTAAACACATGAGAACACACACTGGTGATAAACCATTCAATTGTTCAGTTTGTGCTAAAAGATTTTCTGTGAGGTGGGGTTTGACTCAACACATGAGAACACACACGGGTGAAAGAACATATAAATGTTCAGTTTGTGGCGTAAGCTTTTCTCAAAATGGCCATTTGATTCAACACATGAGAACACACACAGGTGAAAAAACATTTAAATGTTCAGTTTGTGGAAAAAGCTTTTCTCAAAATAGCATTTTGTTTCAACACATGAGAACACACACGGGTGAAAAACCATTTAAATGTTCAGTTTGTGGCGTAAACTTTTCTCAAAATGGCCATTTGACTCAACACATGAGAACACACACAGGTGAAAAAACATTTAAATGTTCAGTTTGTGGAAAAAGCTTTTCTCAAAATAGCTATTTCACTGAACACATGAGAACACACACAGGTGAAAAACCATTTAAGTGTTCTGTTTGTGGCAAAAGTTTTTCTCAAAATAACATTTTGTTTCAACACATGAGAACACACACAGGGGAAAAACCATTTAAATGTTCAGTTTGTGGCGTAAGCTTTTCTCAAAAAAGCCATTTGACTGTACACAAGAGAACGCACACGGGCGAAAAACCATTTAGTTGTTCAGTTTGTGGCAAAAGCTTTTCTGGTAAGAGCACTTTGATTGAACACATAAGAACACACACAGGTGAAACGCCATATAAGTGTTCAGTTTGTGGCAAAAGCTTTTCTAAAAATTGCCCACTGACGAGACACATGAGAACACACACAGGTGAAAAACCATTTAGTTGTTCAGTGTGCTGTAAAAGATTCACTCATAAAGCAGCCACAGTAAAACACATAAGAACACACAAGGGAAAATAAGCAAATAGCTGTTTAGTTTGTGGTATGTTGCTCATATGTGGCGACATCCACCCTACCCAGGACCTCCTCACTGCTTCTTTCACAAATATCTAAGGTATTCCTAAAAACTTGGATTATTGGAAGAATACTTTTATTTAGCTGCCAACTTTTCCTCCTCAGACTGATTGATGTGCAAATCAGAGACATATGAACAATTAACCCCCAACACCCTCAACCCAACCCCCACCTCCCTGGACTTTCGGGCATAACAGCTTCAATCAGGCCCGCGAGATGAGTTTGCGAAGTGTAAAAGTCGGCTGTATTTTTTAATGAAAGAAACTGCTGTTCTAATTGTGTCCACTGGATGTCGCAATAGTAAGTCTGTTGGCAAGCAAATAGTTTATACCGAGGCGAGCAAGTATACCAAGCAAGAAGTACACGGTAAAGCGGGGCTGTGACTCCTCCCCCTCCAGCCAACGTAAAAGAGGAGTAAAATAATCAATCAGTAACCCCACTTCAAATGCAGCATGAGACACTGCACACTGATATAATTCTGTGAAAATGATTGTCTTCTGTGCAAATGTAAAGAAAGTGAACAGTGTGTGATTTACTGCAATACTGTCAGTAAGTATCTTACTGCCATCAGCAGCACTAAGAACATTTGGCTAGCTGAACCAGGTATTTGTCATATTGTGTCGAATTGTTGTGTATATTTGTAAAGTACATTGGTTTCATTATTGTACGCTCATTTAGTTGCACAAGACTAAAATATTTGCTGCCCAAGAACCTCCGAAGTGGAAGACGGCCACGAGGTAGCTATTCTGTTTAGCACCTTATTTGCTTGTGACTATACTATTTCTAAAACCAATGTATTTCATGTCTTGTCCTGTAGTTTTCCCGGCATGAACTCAAGTAAAGAGCCCGTCTTTAAGAAGCCGTGCCAGTGTTGTCATTTCGGAGCCACGCTGTCAGTCTTTCAACTTTTTATGTGTGCTTTGTTGAAATTGTTCACACATTGCACTGCTTTTATTTTTCTGTCAATACACATTATGTCTAGAAGACAGGAAGTAACTCAACACTCTTGAATAGTTTCTACCTCAGTGTGTATGGTTTGTTGAGTTAGCACAGGATTAATATGTGGAAATGACAAGTGAGGTAGTTGATGTGAATTGTGAATTATATTTATATAGCGCTTTTCTCAAGTGACTCAAAGCGCTTTACATAGTGAAACCCAATATCTAAGTTACATTTAAACCAGTGTGGGTGGCACTGGGAGCAGGTGGGTAAAGCGTCTTGCCCAAGGACACAACGGCAGTAACTAGGATGGCACAAACGGGAATCGAACCTGCAACCCTCAAGTTGCTGGCACGGCCACTCTACCAACCGAGTTATGCCGCCCCTATAGAATAGTTTTTATTCATTTTTGTTTTGGTCTTCTCGATGGGTTTTTACTTAAAGTTCAGTTGCTTTAATATAATATATTAATTAATATAATATATAATTAATTAATATATTAATTAATTAAAGCACAATTAATTAGATCAATTGTGTTCTTCAGGGTGTCTTTAAATATGTACCTTTTTTTCTTCCTGTAAATGTTTAACCAACTTGAGGTGTTTTGTCAAGAGGATTATTTGTGATATGTACATTTTCAGAGTGTGCTTGTTCTATTTTGGGCCGAAATAAAATAAAGAAAACAATCTGAAGTTAGCTAAAATGAGTTTGACAGCCCTGCTGTAATCTGACTCATGTGAGCAGGTTACTGTATAAACACATTTTGTTATAAGTTATAAAAATGTGTTCAGTTCTCAGAGACACATCAATGTCAGGCTGACAATCGCTCTTCCGCTTTCTCCAAACACGAGAACAAAGCAGCTCCTACTGACTTGTGATTGGTCAGACCGTGCCGATCTTAATCACATGGCTAATTGCAATATAATAAATTGTGATGTAACACAATTGAATATCTTATATGCTCAGACAGTAATGTGTTTATATAAGTTTAGATTGTGTTATGATGTTTGTAATGGGGAAAGACGTTAATGTGTCTTGTTTTCATGTTTGCATTTAAGATAGTTGACATTTGTTAACTGGTGATTAGTGATGTTAAGTGCCTAAGATGGTAGTTATTGATTAGCAGTGCGATGAGGGCTTTCTGCTGGTGAGTGATTAGCACTACAGTTAGAGCCACCTATCGCCAGGTAGAAATGAGCAGTTTCACCAACATTTTGATGTGAAACCATATTACTAACTGTCTGCTGTTTTACAGGATTCATGGAAGTTTATTGTCATAGCAGCACACGATACACATGAGATGGCACACAATTTAGTAGCAGGTGAACAATAGGATTGGTCCTGGTGGAGATCTACACTCTTAGTGCTTTTCTTCTTCACTCAGAGTCATGATCTGACTTTCTAAAGGTTTTTAACTAAAACCACTAAGTAGGTTGAAAAATATTTGTGTGTTTCTTGTTGTGTTTAAAATGTATGATTTTTTTCTTCAATGTTTGCCCTTTTTCTGGTTTGAACAACAGCCATCGAAAAAGTCTGTGCACGTGCTTGTATATATATATCTATATATATATATATAGATATATATATATATATATATATATTTAATATTTTTTTTATTGTCAAAGAGTAGTTGTCGATTATTTAATGTGAGATACTTCTGCCATCTATTGTTTTAAAGCAAAATTCAATTGCCTTTATTTTGTAGTACAAAATGTATATCCTTAATCTGTTTTGGGTAACTTTCACCTAGATACATTGGGGAGGACACGACATGAGCGGTCAAGTCACACTGACCAAGTTGGGGGTTGACACCACATGGGACATTGAACATTGGACAATTGCGTAAGTTGTCATGAAAGGAATCAGGTCATCATGGAGTTTATAAAAAGGAGAGAAAGACCAACCCGGATGGGCTCTCTTAAAGGGGAACATTATCACAATTTCAAAAGGGTTAAAAACAATAAAAATCAGTTCCCAGTGGCTTGTTGTATTTTTTGAAGTTTTTTTTCAAAATTTTACCGGTCTCGGAATATCCCTAAATAAAGCTTTAAAGTGCCTTATTTTTGGCTCTCTGCGAAGACACTGGCCATTTCCCTGTGACGTCACACAATATATATATATACACACACACATACATATATACACACATACATATATGTATATACCTACATACATGTATATACATACGCGTATACATATATACATACTTACACACACACACACACACACACACACACATATATATGTATATATACATATATATGTATATATATATATATATGTATATATATATATATACACACACACACACACACACACACACACACACACAGGTATATATATATATATATATAATATATATATATATATATATATATATATATAT
>NC_084611.1:6517706-6764881 GCF_033978795.1 Nerophis ophidion | reverse complement strand
AAGTGGCCAACAGAGACCATTATTTAGTTTTCATGTTGGTGTCAAAGAAAAAGGTCAATGGTGACGTCACAGGCCAGTTTTGACCCAGCAGTTTGGCTCCAGTCGCCAACACGCACCGAGCAGGCATCTTGTCAGTGCAGCAGATAACTAAAGTCAGTGTACAAAAGTGAAAGTAGAAGTCTTCTGCTGTCTATGGTTGCAATAAGAGCAATATTTATGTCAGCGTCTTTGTTTCCTCACCGAGTGCAGTTGGTCCGAGGTCGAGTACAAGTCATCCTTCAATGAGGATATTACTGATAAAAGTCAAGATTATAATGTTGAACATGTATACTGGGGTAGTGTGACTTTCACTCTTTCACAAGACTTACTTTGTCAAACAACTTGCCGTTTGCTTGAACCCACTAAAAGACAGAATACAACATTGTCCATTTTTGTTTCATTTCTATCTCCAAAGTATTTTGATACCAAAAATGTTTTCGCGATAAGGAGCACTTCAATTATGAGCCATAAATGTAAGTAAAGATTAAAAGGGCCGCTAGTTATTTAAAATATATTTTATTTTTCAAAGTGCAGTTGTCAACCGGAAATTGCTCATTTCTGGCGCATGCGCAAACACATCGAACAGTGGTCCAAGTCCAAGATGGCGGACTAAGCGACGCGGTTTCACATTTACGATCTTATAGATTCAAAAATAGCATCAAATACCTCAACTATTCGCTTTTTCTTAAGCCCACGAAACGGACTTTGAGTGTGGAGCGACGGCGTGTTAGCTGAAGTGAAGATTGAAGACGTGATAGAAGATGGACGACTACTGCTATGCTAAGATGGCGACGTCATGTCAAAGAGAAAGTGAAAGAGAATCAGCGCCACCAACGGAGAACAATCTGAAAAGCGAAGATGAAGGTGAGTGTGTTGCGTTCACTCATTTGAAAGCTATTTGACTTCCAAGCCCTAAAAACAGAAATTAGCCCACTTTGTTGAACAATGTAAACAAAAAACCTCGATCCAAAATGGCGAAAATGTCTGTTAGAAGTTACCGCAGTAGTAAACAGTAGGCAAGCAACGATACTTGGTATAATCCCGTGTGGATCTGCCTTTATTGACTGTGAGGCTGTGTTTTAATATTTTTCTATCAGACTTTTTGTTTGTGTCTGCAAAGTTTCTCATCCTCTGATACAACATGTACTAAAAAAAACTCTGCCAGGCAAGGGCAGGAAAAAAAGTGCTTTAAAGGGGAACATTATCAGCAGACCTATGTAAGCGTCAATATATACCTTGATGGTGCAGAAAAAAGACCATCTATTTTTTTAACCGATTTCCGAACTCTAAATGGGTGAATTTTGGCGAATTAAACGCCTTTCTATTTATCGCTCTCGGAGCGATGATGTCAGAACGTGACGTCACCTAGGTAATAAAGCCGGCATTTTCTCAAACACATTACAAACACCAGCTCCCAGCTCCGTTATTTTCTTTTTTTTCGAATATTTTCTGGAACCTTGGAGACATCATGCCTCGTCGGTGTGTTGTCGGAGGGTGTAACAACACTAACAGGAGGGATTAGAAGTTGCACCACCGGCCTCAAGTTGCGAAAGTAGCAAGAAATTGGACGAAATTTATTCAAAATACGAGGGTGTGAGAAGCGGACGAAATGGTCAGTCATTTATTCGCACATTTTACCAACGAAAGCTATGCTACTACAGAGATGGCAAGATTGTGTGGATATCTTGCGACATTCAAAGCAGATGCATTTCCAACGATAAAGTCAAAGAAATCTGCCGCCAGACCCCCATTGAATGTGCCGGAGGGTCTGCACATTTTACCGGCGATGCTAAGGCAGACATGGCACAGAGATGTATGGATAACCTGCAGATGCATTTCCCACGATAAAGTCAACAGAATCACAAAGGTGAGTTTTGTTGATGTTGTTGACTTATGTGTTAATCAGACATATTTGGTCGCGGCATGACTGCCAGCTAATCGATGCTACATGCTATTTAGGCTAGCTGTATGTACATTTGTAGCTATATTTACATCCAGCGTTTTCCTCCACCCACATTTAATGCCAAACAAACACTTACCAATCGACTGATTTAAGTTGATACAGTGTCACAAGATGCGAAACTTCCGATCATTGGTCCGCACATTTTACCTGCGATGCTAAGGCAGACATGGCCGAATAGCGTCAATAGCTATTCGTTCAATAGCTTCAGTTTCTTATTCAATTTTGTTTTAAAACAAGTTATGAGTGCTCTTTTGTGCATGTTGTCACTAAGATGACATATCAAAACAACACTAAATTAAAGTGTACTTTTTGTACAGACACCACTACAGTAGTTTAAAACAAATAAAGTGCACTTTTGTGCATGATGTCACACAAGATATTTCAATAAGTGTCAAATAAAAATGAGCTGCATAATAGAAAAACAAATAGTGTTCGTCCTTCGCTATGTGGTAGTTTACTGCGAACATTATCTCCTTTTGTTGTTGACTATTTTTTTCATACGCTGCTGATCTGGAAATGTTTGCCACGGCATTTTTTGGCGTAGCACCGAACAGAGATGTTGATATGCGGAGTAAGCACTCTTCATTCACACCTTCTTTCTCTCGTATTACCACTCGCACCACCGCTAACGTTACCCATGCTGTTACCTCTCTGCTCCGCGAGGGCATATACGTATGTGACGTATGTAAGAAGTTGCGCTTGCTCTCTGTGAGAAGGAGAGGCAAGAAAAAGTGGAAAGAGTCCGTAGTGTAATGCCAGCAGCTAAAAGCAACTGTGTGAGAATGTATACTCCAATATCACCATATAGTCATTTTCTATATCGCACAGAGACAAACCCGCGATATATCGAGGGTATCCATATATCGCCCAGCCCTACACAATAGCAATAATTTTGCCTGGGGGAATTTTAAACCTGGCTACTACCTATTCCAACCATTCTGCAATGTTGGATGCTGAATGTCTTTCCTCTAGTGGCATGGCGGTAAGGCAGATTGACTTCATGTTCCATTCCTCTCCAATGTAATGGCATGTATTGCAAAGGTGGCTACACTTGTCCACACGTCAGTAGTGAGAGCAATTTTGCTCTGTTTGGCTTTTAGGTCAGTCTACACTGCTTGGAATGTCTGCTCGTACTTCCTCTCCATCACTCTGGTCAAGTGGGTCCTCGAGGGAAGAGTGTAAACAGCTAATGCGGGGTTGTTTCTCTCTGTAATGAGAAAAATCATTTCAAGAACGTTCATAGTAGCATCATTTACAGGTAACTTAATACATACCTAGTTGATTTATTTCATCAATTCTGACGTAAAAGGCAAATACGTCACCACATTAAAAAAAAAAGCTAAATTGAATAAATGGACATTGGGGGTTCAGCATACACCAATAATAACACAGAAATGTCACTCATCAGATCAGAACTGGATCAGATATTGTACACATTAATAATAAAGGATTCATTTTAGGCTGCCTCTGAATAATAGCATGAAATATTCCAGCACCTTCATAACGTTTAGTTACACTAAAGCATCACTATTTATATAACTTTACATCAATCCATTATGAAACCAACCTGAGATGTTTCTGTCCCCTACGTTTATTTCCAAATTGGTAACCGTGCGTTTTCTCTCTCAAAACGGAGTCAAATCAGCCGGAGACACATTATCAGCCCTGCGTTGCAACAAAGGGATAACGTTAACCTTTCTCACAAAAAAGAGCCGGCGTGCTGAACTGATGAATGCCTGTTGCCGCTCAAAACAACAAAGAAACTGAAGTCGTCGCACTCTCCAAAAAGTTCCCAACACTCTGAAAGTTAATACACAACAGTTGCTGCTGCACTTCCTTAAAGAAAATGTCCTCGTTAACAAAAGATTAAAAACACACGACAACGGTCACAAGGGGATCAATGTACTCGGAATATGGATTTAAAAAATTCCGTACCGTGAGTTCCCTTCATCCATGGCTCCAACATGTTTCCTCTTCATGTGCTCCCAGCGCAATGTTGTACTTCCTTGCCAGGCGAAGTCCACGCTGCACATTTTGCAGGAAACGCTCGTCTTTGAAGTCTTTAAAGGGGAACATTATCACAATTTCAAAAGGGTTAAAAACAATAAAAATCAGTTCCCTTTGAAATGTTGTATTTTTTTAAGTTTTTTTCAAAATTTTACCAGTCTCCGAATATCCCTAAAAAAAGATTTAAAGTGTTTGATTTTCGCTATTTGCGATGCCACTATCCATTTCCCTGTGACGTCATACAGTGCTGCCAATGTAAACAAACAATGGGAATACCACAGCAAGATATAGTGACATTAGCTCGGATTCAAACTCGGATTTCAGCCACTTAAGCGATTCAACAGATTACGCATGTATTGAAACAGATGGTTGGAGTATGAAAGTATTGAAGAAGAAACTGAAGCTATTGAGCGAATAGCTATTGACGCTATTCATAGCCATAGCATGGCCGAATAGCTGCGTTAGCATCGCCGGTAAAATGTGCGGACCAAACGATCAGGACTTTTGCATCTTGTGACACTGGAGCAACTTAAATCTGTCGATTGGTAAGTGTTTTTTTCGAATTAAATGTGGGTGGAAGGAAACGTAATATAGTTGCAAATGCATCTACAGGTTATCCATACATCTCTGTGCCATGTCTGCTTTAGCACCGCCGGTAAATAGCATGTTAGCATCGATTAGCGTAGCATGTTAGCATCGATTAGCTGGCAGTCAACATCAACAAAACTCACCTCTGTGATTTCTGTGACGTTATCGTTGCAAATGCATCTACAGGTTATCCATACATCTCTGTGCCATGTCTGCTTAAGCACCGCCGGTAAATAGCATGTTAGCGTCAATTAGCATAGCATGTTAGCATCGATTAGCTGGCCGTCACGCCGCCACCTAATATGTCTGATTAGCACATAAGTCAACATCAACAAAACTCACCTTTGTGATTTCGTTGACTATCGTTGCAAATGCATCTGCAGGTTATCCATACATCTCTGTGCCATGTCTGTCATCGCCGGTCAAATGTGGAGACACTTTGGTACATTCAATGGGGGTCTGGCGGCAGACACTTTGGCATCTTGGGGCCAGTGGTGCAACTTGAATCCCTCCCTGTTAGTGTTGTTACACCCTCCGACAACACACCGACGAGGCATGATGTCTCCAAGGTTCCAAAAAATAGTCGTAAAAACGGAAAATAATAGAGCTGAGACCCAATGTTTACAATGGGTTGAAAATGAAAATGGCGGCTGTATTACCTCGGCGACGTCACATTCTGACGTCATCGCCTCCAGAGTGATAAACAGAAAGGCGTTTAATTCGCCAAAATTCACCCATTTAGAGTTCGGAAATCGGTTAAAAAAATAGATGGTCTTTTTTCTGCACCATCAAGGTATATATTGACGCTTACATAGGTCTGCTGATAATGTTTCCCTTTAAAGTAAAGTGTCTGCACACTTTTGTGGACTTAGGTCGTACACTTTTCTCCAATGAAGCAATAACCTCAAGATGTCTCTTTGCTGAACTATCAGTACTGCTTTCCTCCATCATTTTTTGAATGTTTCCAGGCACAAAGACTATAAAAAGGGGAGCCATTAAAGGGGAACATTATCACAGTTTCAAAAGGGTTAAAACCAATAAAAATCAGTTCCCAGTGGCTTATTTTATTTTTTGAATTTTTTTTCAAAATGTTACCCGTCCCGGAATATCCCTAAAAAAGCTTTAAAGTGCCTTAATTTTCTATATCTTCGAAGCCACTATCCATTTTCCTGTGACATCATCCAGTGCAAACAGACAATGGCGAATAGCACAGCAAGATATAGCAACATTAGCTCGGATTCAAACTCGGATTTCAGCGGTTTAAGCGATTCAACAGATTATGCATGTATTGATGCGGATGGTTGGAGTATGGAGGCAGATAGCGAAAACGAAATTGAATAAGAAACTGAAGCTATTCAGCAAATAGCTATTGACGCTATTCGGCCATATTTGCCTTAGCATCGCCGGTAAAATGTGCAGACCAACGATCAGAAGTTTTGCATCTTGTGACACTGGATCAACTTAAATCTGTCGATTGGTAAGTGTTTGTTTGGCATTCAATGTAGGTGGAGGGAAAGGCTGGATGTAAATATAGTTTCAAATGTACATACAGCTAGCCTAACTAGCATGTTAGCATAGATTAGCTGGCAGTTACGCCGCGACCAAATATGTCTGATTTGCACATAAGTCAACAACATCAACAAAACTCACCTTGGTGATTCAGGGTCTGGGAGCCCACAAACAGGAAAGGTGTAAAGCAACCCTTGCAGAGCGGCGGCTCCCTGTTTAAAGTGTCACCTTTATTGTTAGTTTAGAAGCCCAAATACCTCCATATTGCACTTCACACACCCTCTTTATTAACCAGTAGAATTGTCCTTTGTTGCCTTTCTTCCTCTCCACGATGTTATTGCTTGTATGCACTTTGTGTGTGCGTTTTGACACACTCAACATCATGCGCCTCGGCTCTGTAGTCACCGCCACACAGCAGCATTCAGATGAAAGAACGGTACCGGTACTTTTCAAAGGTGCTACAGTACCGATTTCAATTAATTAGTACCACAATACTTTATTAGTAGCAGTATACTGTACAACACTACTACACACACATACAGTACATAGAAGAAAGTGTGTTTTTGTTGTTTGTGTCTTGCAGACGTCCAGCAGCTGATGAGTAATCCAGAAGAAGTTTCCCCTCAGTCAGGGGGGAGCTCCACTTTGAAGCAGGAGACTCCACAACCACCCTGCATTAAAAAGGAAGAGGAGGAACTCTGCATCACTCAGGAGGGAGAGTGTCTTCTAGGACGAGAGGAAGCTGATTACACCAAGTTTCCACTGACTGTTGTCTCTGTGAAGACTGAAGATGATGAAGAGAAACCACAAGTAGACAACCTCTTAGCTCCACTATCAGATAGTGAGGCTGAAGACGAGGTTGAAGAACCTTTGAGCAGCGATACAGACTGTGAAGGTGATATAAGGACTTACACTGACAACAAACACTTTGAAGGCTCTTCAAAGAAGAGAGGTAACAAATGTTTTAGCTGCTCGGTTTGTGCTGAAAGTTTTACTAACAAGAGCAATTTGACTCGACACATGAGAACACATACAAGAGATAAACCATTCAATTGTTCAGTGTGTGCTAAAAGCTTTTCTCAAAATAGCAATTTGACTAAACACATGAGAACACACACTGGTGAAAAACCATTTAGTTGTTCAGTTTGTGGCAAAAGCTTTGCTCAAAATAGCTATTTGACTGAACACATGAAAACACACACTGGTGAAAAACCATTTAGTTGTTCAGTTTGTGGCAAAAGCTTTGCTCAAAATATCTATTTGACTAACCACATGAGAACACACACTGGTGAAAAACCATTTAGTTGTTCAGTTTGTTGCAAAAGCTTTTCTCAAAATAGCAATTTGACTAAACACATGAGAAGACACACTGGTGAAAAACCATTTTGTTGTTCAGTTTGTGGCAAACACTTCTCTCAAAATAGCTATTTGACTGAACACATAAAAACCCACGCAGGTGAAAAACCATTTAATTGTTCAGTTTGTGACAAAGCTTTTCTCGAAATAGCTCTTTGACTGACCACATGAGAACACACACAGGTGAAAAACCATTTGGCTGTTTGATTTGTGGTGAAAACTTTTCTATTAAGAACCGTTTGACTGAACACATGAGAACACACACAGTTGAAAAACCATTTATTTTTTCAGTGTGCCGTAAAAGGTTCCCACATAAAGCAGACGCAGCAAAACACATGAGAACACACGAGGGAAAATAAGCAATTAGCTGTTTAGTTTGTGGTATGTTGCTCATATGTGGCGACATCCACCCTACCCAGGACCTCCTCACTGCTTCTTTCACAAATATCTGAGGTACAAACGTTGAGAGGAAAAAGGTTGTTCTCTTTACCTCCACAAAATGTACAGAAAACAAACAAAACTGTGGTTCTAAAACCAGGTATGGACCGAAGCGTGGGATACCTGTACCGTTACACCTCTAGTAAACACAATTATAGATGTGAACAAAATGACAGTTGTCAGCTGTGAGCATATATTACCTCCATCAAACATGGCGGAAATGTCTGTTACAAGATACTGTGCTAGTAAATAGTAGGGATGCAACTGTACTCGCTGTTATCCTGCACGGGACAATCTGACTTAAAAAAAAATTTTTAAGTGATGTTAATCAGGATCAGGTGGTGTACAATATATAGTCTTGATCATATTTTTGCCATATTGCACAGCCATATTCCATCAGCACTCCAGCTCAGTTTTGGCATTTGGGGAGTTTCTACAGAAATTAGTTATGTTCATACTTTGTATTTTTTGTGTAGCACTTGCAGTAGTGCTAATTGCTTGATCTGCTTGTCACTCAGCTTTTAAAACTTGTAACTCATCCTCCTTATATTCGGGCTCAAAAATATAAGGTTTTGGATCATAAATTGTCCCAAAGTCTTCTTTGATGGCACTCATGAAGTCTGCCTTTATTAGTAATAGTTGGTGGTGGTGTTGAAGGAAATAACGAGCGTTGTGATGCGTCTGTGAAAAAAATGTGAAATTGTTTGCGTAAAATGATAAAAAATGATGAAAATACGTAAATATTACATATTTTTAAGAATATGTCTGTTTTAACATGACATATATTCTTAAAGGCCTACTGAAATGAGATTTTCTTATTTAAACGGCAGGTCCATTCTATGTGTCATACTTGATCATTTCGCGATATTGCCATATTTTTGCTGAAAAGATTTAGTAGAGAACATCCACGATAAAGTTCGCAACTGGAGAAAAGCCCCGCCTCTAACGGAAGTCGCAGACGATGACGTCACCCGTTGAGGGCTCCTCACATATTCACATTGTCTATAATGGGAGCCTCCAACAAAAAGTGCTATTCGGACCGAGAAAACGACAATTTCCCCATCAATTTGAGCGAGGATGAAAGATTCTTGTTTGAGGATATTGATAGCGACGGACTAGAATTTTTTTTTTTTTTTTTCAACGCGATTGCAATCGCGTTGCATTGAAACGGATTCAAATGTTTTTAGACACATTTACTAGGATAATTCTGGGAAATCCCTTATCTTTCTATTGTGTTGGTAGTGTTTTAGTGAGTTTAACAGTACCTGATAGTCGGAAGTGTACGTCCACGGCCGGATGTTAACGAGCAGTGTCTCGGGGAAGTCGACGGCAGCTGTATGGGAGGCACAAGCGCAGCTGATCTCGGGTAAGAAGCGACTTTTTAACCGCAATTTTCTCACCGAAACCTGCTGGTTGACAAGTGGTCGGGATCCATGTCCGCTGTGATCCATACTAAAGTTTCATCTCCGTGAATTTTAAACAAGGAATCACCGTGTGTTTGTGTGGCTAAAGACTAAAGCTTCCCAACTCCGTCTTTCTACTTTGACTTCTCCATTATTAATTGAACAAATTGCAAAGGATTCAGCAACACAGTTCTCCAAAATACTGTGTAATTATGCCATTAAAGCAGACGACATTTAGCTGTGTGTGTGTGCAGCGCTCATACTTCCTAAAAACCTGTGACGTCTTGCGTACACGTCATCATTACGCGAAGTTTTCAAGACGAAACTAACGGGAAATTTAAAATTGCAATTTAGTAAACTAAAAAGGCCGTATAGGCATTTGTTGCAATGTTAAGATTTCATCATTGATATATAAACTATTAGACTGCGTGGTCGCTAGTAGTGGCTTTCAGTAGGACTTTAAAGGGGAACATTATCACCAAACCTATGCAAGCGTCAATATATACCTTGATGTTGCAGAAAAAAGACCATGTATTTTTTTAACCGATTTCCGAACTCTACATTGGTGAATTTTGGCAAATTAAACGCCTTTCTGTTTATCGCCCTTTTAGCGATGACGTCAGAACGTGACGTCACCGAGGTAACACACCCGCCATTTTCATTTTCAACACATTACAAACACCGGGTCTCAGCTCTGTTATTTTCCGTTTGTTCTACTATTTTTTGGAACCTTGGAGACATCATGCCTTGTCGGTGTGTTGTCGGAGGGTGTAACAACACTAACAGGGAGGGATTCAAGTTGCACCACTGGCAAGAAATCTGCCGCCAGACCCCCATTGAATGTGCCAGAGTGTCTTCACATTTGACCGGCGATGCTAAGACAGACATGGCACAGAGATGTATGGATAACCTGCAGATGCATTTGCAATGATTAAGTCAACGAGATCACAAAGGTGAGTTTTGTTGATGTTGTTGACTCATGTGCTAATCAGACATTTAATCACGGCATGACTGCCAGCTAATCGATGCTAACATGCTATGCTAATCGATGCTAACATGCTATTTACGCTAGCTGTATGTACATTTGAAACTAGATACCCACATTTAATGCGAAACAAACACTTACCAATTGACGGATTTAAGTTGCTCCAGTGTCACAAGATGCAAAAGTCCTGATCGTTTGGTCCGCACATTTTACCGGCGATGCTAATAAGGAAGCCCTGTATGATGTCACAGGGAAATGGATAGTGGTTTCGAAGATAGCGAAAATAAGGCACTTTAAAGCTTTATTTAAGGATATTCCGGGACCGGTAAAATTTAGAAAAAAACTTTAAAAAAAATACAACAAGCCACTGGGAACTGATTTTTATTATTTTTAACCCTTTTGAAATTGTGATAATGTTCCCCTTTAAGTGTGTATATAAAAAGTTGTTGGAAGCTTTTGAATATTTTTTATAGGCGAAATAACGTGCATCACCATTACCTGCATTGTTAGCTGACTTTTGCTAGTGTTTATTTAGGAGTTAGAATCAGTGATGGGCAGTAGTGCACAACAAGTAGCGACGCTATGTAGCTTAACTACAGTTCCCAGTAGCGCGGCGTTAGTCTTGCTCCTTTGTGAACCCGCAGTGATTCCTGTAGTTTAGCTTTATTTTGACCCATGTAGTGACGTAGCGTCCATCAAACGCTCCAAAGATAGAAAATAGCTAATCAAGGGCTGGAAAAAAAACGAAATACATATTGCAAGAATCATTTTAATGTATTATTACTATGATTGTTACTTTACGTGTTATTTTTTTTGTTACTATTGTATATCTGGTTGTTCTTTTAGATTATATGTCAAATTGAGTTTTGGTGGTACTGTTTTTACGTTTTCAAATAAATAATTGTGTTCTTTATCTTGATTCCAAAAATCACTGAAAATAATTGTGATTATTATGTTTTGCCATAATTGTCCAGCTCTAGACAAGGTATCGGAAAGGACTTCATAATAAACTATGTATCACACTACTTGGGTCACGATACAATAGTCTATTGTAATATTGTGACATGGAGTTTTACTGCCATTTTTACAAAGTCATTGTAAAAATTAAAAAAAAATGCTTAAAAGACATGTATATAAGTACACTCGATGTGTCAAAAACAAAGTAAATAAAATGATCATTACAATTGTACAGAAAGTGGATCAAATTTCTTGCATTTGGTATCTAAAAAAAAGTCCTCTACATTTAACTACAGACTTCTTTGAGATATAAATTATATATTTTTTTGTGCGATGTATTTCAATATTGACTTTTACCCTACTGTTAGTTTGTAGTAAGCTATTGTCCATGGAAGCAAATGTTTTCTACTTTCTGTGATTCTAGCTGAACTTTTCTGAGTCCATGACAAGTCATGTAAACATTGATCCATCATTCTCGCAAGGCACGAAATGAATGGCCATGAAACACTACACACACATACAGTACTTAGAAGAAAGTGTATTTTTGTTATTTGTGTCTTGCAGACGTCCAGCAGCTGATGGGTAATCAGGAAGAAGTTTCCCCTCAGTCAGGGGGGAGCTCCACTTTGAAGCAGGAGACTCCACAACCACCCTGCATTAAAAAGGAAGAGGAGGAACTCTGCATCACTCAGGAGGGAGAGTGTCTTCTAGGACGAGAGGAAGCTGATTACACCAAGTTTCCACTGACTGTTGTCTCTGTGAAGACTGAAGATGATGAAGAGAAACCACAAGTAGACAACCTCTTAGCTCCACTATCAGATAGTGAGGCTGAAGACGAGGCTGAAGAACCTTTGAGCAGCGATACAGACTGTGAAGGTGATATGAGGACTCACACTGACAACAAACACTATGAATGCTCGACAAAGAAGAGAGGTAAAACATGTTTGAGCTGCTCAGTTTGTGCTGAAAGTTTTACTGAAAAGAGCCGTTTGACTCGACACATGAGCACACACACAGGGGAAAAACCATTTAATTGTTCGGTTTGGGGCAAAATATTTTCTCAAAATAACAATTTGACTCAACACATGAGAACACACACAGGTGAAAAACCATTTAATTGTTCAGTATGTGGAAAAAGTTGTTCTGTTAAGAGAAATTTGACTGAACACATGAGAACACACACAGGTGAAACCCCTTTAATTGTTCAGTTTGTGGCAACAGCTTTTCTCAAATTAGCAATTTGACTCAACACATGACAACACACACTGTTAAAAAAACATTTAATTGTTCAGTTTGTGGCAAAAGCTTTTCTGTTAAGTGCAGTTTGATTAAACACATGAGAACACACTTCGATGAAAAACCATTAAAGTGTTAAGTTCTCATGCGTTTAGTCATGTCTTCGTGTTGACACACGAGAACACACACTGGAGAAAAAACGTTTAGTTGTTCAGTGTGCTGTAAAAGGATCCCACATAATGCAGCCGCAGTAAAACACATGAGAACACACAAGCGAAAATAAGCAATTAGCTGTTTAGTTTGTGGTATGTTGCTCATATGTGGCGACATCCACCCTACCCAGGACCTCCTCACTGCTTCTTCCACAAATATCTGAGCTATTCATACAAACTTGGATTATTCGAATGATTGTCTTCCGTGCAAATGTAAAGAAAGTGAACAGTGTGTGATTTACTGCAATACTGTCAGTCTTTCAACGTTTTATTTGTGCTCTGTAGAAACACTGAGATTAAGTCTAAGTTTTGTTGTGTTCTGATATGTTTGTGAAATCTATGTGTTTTCTTTTTCTGGATATCAGACTAATTGTAAGTTCTGTTTGCTTATTTTATTACGTCTGACGGCATTATATTTGGCATCGTTGGTTACGTGAAGAAGACGTGGCTGAAATAAATGTCTGTGAGAAAAAGGAACGACTCGAGCCTTGACTAAGACCTCGGAGGGAGTAACACTGATAATGGACAACAATTTACAGGTCAGTGATTTGATGAGTTAAAAAAAAAGTATGGGTTTCACCTAAGGCTGTCAATGTTAACGCATGTGATTATTAAAAATAATACATCACGTTACCATAAATGAATGATGATTAATCACAGTGTTGGTTTTGACCGGCGCAGGAAGACAGTGCGCATCACACAGGCAGCGATGACGTCACACACCAGTGGGAGGGGGTGTGCTCTGCGCCCACTTTCGCTTCAAAACAAACCTCGATGGAACTTCAGATAAAACTGAGGTTATTAGTCAGTAATGCAGCCACAAACTTTCTTATCATCGGCACACATCAATTTAAAGATTGAATCAAAGAATCAGGACGCACTTTGTCATGTATGTTTATTAAGTAAGTGGCCAACAGAGACCATTATTTCGTTTTCATGTTGGTGTCAAAAGAAAAAGGTAAATGTTGACGTCACAGGCCAGTTTTGACCCAGCAGTTTGGCTCCAGTCGCCAACACGCACCGAGCAGGCATCTTGTCGGTGCAGCAGATAACTAAAGTCAGTGTACAAAAGTGAAAGTAGAAGTCTTCTGCTGTCTATGGTTGCAATAAGAGCAATATTTATGTCAGCGTCTTTGTTTCCTCACCGAGTGCAGTTGGTCCGAGGTCGAGTACAAGTCATCCTTCAATGAGGATATTACTGATAAAAGTCAAGATTATAATGTTGAACATGTATACTGGGGTAGTGTGACTTTCACTCTTTCACAAGACTTACTTTGTCAAACAACTTGCCGTTTGCTTGAACCCACTAAAAGACAGAATACAACATTGTCCATTTTTGTTTCATTTCTATCTCCAAAGTATTTTGATATCAAAACTGTTTTCGCGATAAGGAACACTTCAATTATGAGCCAAAAATGTAATTTAATATGAAAAGGGCTGCCAGTTATTTAAAAAGTATTTTATTTTTTAAAGTGCAGTTGTTGACCGGAAGTTGCAAATTTCTGGCGCATGCGCAAACATCGAACAGTGGTCCAAGTCCAAGATGGCGGACTAAGCGACATGGCTCTTCGGAGAAGTTTCACATTTACGATCTTATAGATTCAAAAATAGCATCAAATACCTCAACTGTTCGCCTTTTCTTAAGCCCAGGAAACGGACTTTGAGTGTGGAGCGACGGCGTGTTAGCTGAAGTGAAGATTGAAGACGTGATAGAAGATGGACGACTACTGCTATGCTAAGATGGCGACGTCATGTCAAAGAGAAAGTGAAAGACAATCAGCGCCACCAACGGAGAACAATCTGAAAAGCCAAGATGAAGGTGAGTGTGTTGCGTTCCCTCATTTGAAAGCTATTTGACTTCCAAACCCTAAAAACTGAAATTATCCCACTTTGTTGAACAATGTAAACAAAGAACCTCGATCCAAAATGGCGGAAATGTCTGTTAGAAGTTACCGCAGTAGTAAACAGTAGGCAAGCAACGATACTTGGTATAATCCTGCGTGGATCCGCCTTTAAAAGCCTACTGAAATGAGATGTTCTTATTTAAACGGGGATAGCAGGTCCATTCTGTGTCATATTTGATCATTTTGCGATATTGCCATATTTTTGGTGAAAGGATTTAGTAGAGAACATCCACGATAATAATCACAACTGTTGGTCGCTAATAAAAAAGCCCTGCCTTTACCGGAAGTATGTGCGCGTGACGTCACGAGCTGAAGGGTTCCACACATATTCACATTGTTTTTAATGGGAGCCACCAGCAGTAAGAGCAATTTGGACCGAGAAAGCGACAATTTCCCCATTAGTTTGAGCGAGAATGAAAGATTTGTGAATTAGGATGTTGATAATGAATGTGGCTCCGAAATGACAACACTGGCACGGCTTCTTAAAGACGGGCTCTTTACTTGAGTTTATGCCGTGAAAACTACAGGACAAGACACGAAATACAATGGTTTTAGAAATAGTTCAGTCCCAGGCAAATAAGGTGCTAAACAGAATAGCTACCTCGCGGCCGCCTGCCACTTCGGAGGTTCTTGGGCAGCAAATATTTCAGTCTTGTGCAACTAAATGAGCGTACAAAAATTAAACCAATGCACTCCACAAATATACAGAACAATTCGACACAATATGACAAATACCTTGTTCAGCTAGCCAAATGTTCTTACTGCTGCTTAAAGTCTTTTGCATGTCTGCAACCCCAAATACTACACCAAAATCTCGCGAGAAAAGCGGTGTGACAAAGGAAATAAATTGCCCCTTTTGTAGTAAACCAAATGTGTCTTATTTACAAAAAATATAACATGACTTCAAAACCATAACTCTTTTCAAGAAAAAATGTTAACCCTTTAAACAAGAAATATTAAGTGTAAGTTTTCAACAACACTTACAGTGAAGGACTAGAAGAGGGAAAAAAGTGACGGCTCCAGGCGACGGCAGTGTGAGCGTTTCAGATGTAATTAGACACATTTACTAGGATAATTCTGGAAGATCCCTTATCTGCTTATTGTTTCAATAGTGTTTTAGTGAGATTTTAAAGATTAGAAAGGCATACCTCGAGGTCGGATGGCTGCGGTGAACACGAAGTGTCTCAGAGAGAAGCCGAGGAGCCAAGCTCACAGCTGCTTTTTAGACAGCTGCTGCAGGACGACGAATAATCCAATGATGTCTCCGGTAAAATATATATCTAAATTTCCCCATCCAAAAACATGCTGGTTGACGTCGAGAAAACATGTTGGTTTGACCGCTCTGCTTCACAACAAACAAAGAAACACCGGCTGTGTCTCGGTTGCTAAAGGCAGCTGCAATCCACCGCTTACCACCAACAGCATTCTTCTTTATAGTCTCCATTATTAAATGGACAAATTGCAAAAGATTCAGCAACACAGATGTCCAAAATACTGTGTAATTATGCGGTTAAAGCAGACGACTTTTAGCCGCGAGTGGTGCAGCGCTAATATTTCTTACTCACAGTCAAAGAACAATTTTACAAGGTTAGAATATAAATGAATACGCATTAAACTTTTCTTGTTGCACTCAAAGAACAATTTACAAGTTTCCATATTACTTATAGTCTGCTATAATCAAGGAATAGATTAGAACAAAAAGATTTACTGACATTATATTCAATTATTGATGATTTATGGTTGCCACAGGATGTCTTTGTGGCTTGTGCAGCCCTTTGAGACACTCGATATTTAGGGCTATATAAGTAAACATTGATAGATTGATTGATTGACTCCTGGTCTGTGCTTTAAGAAAAAATACAATTATTAATTATTCATTAAGTACTAAAAACTAAACAAAGGATAAATGTACACAGATAAGCCATGTAGCAGCTAAAACACATTCATTAAAGACAAAACACCAATTGTAGGAATTTGTTACAAAATGTCGTCATTTGACTTGCATTACTTCAGTGTTTCTCAAATGGGGGTACTTGAAGGTATCCCAGGGGGAACATGAGATTTTTTTTAAATATTATAAAAATAGCAAAAATTCAAAAATCCTTTATAAATGTATTTATTCCATAATACTTCAATAAAGTATGAATTTAAGTTCAAAAAATGAACATCAAATCAAGTACTTGGCTATTCCATTAATTACCCTAACCCAGAGTTTCCCCCCCATGCCATGATGGTTTGTTCCTACCTGGCGGTGCCGCACGGCACCAACTGTCAATCAACTATCGATGGAGAAAACAATGGAGGCGTGGTTAAAGGGGAACATTATCACCAAACCTATGCAAGCGTCAATATATACCTTGATGGTGCAGAAAAAAGACCATGTATTTTTTTAACCGATTTCCGAACTCTAAACGGGTGAATTTTGGCAAATTAAACGCCTTTCTGTTTATCGGTCTTTTAGCGATGACGTCAGAACGTGACGTCACCGAGGTAACACCCCCCCCCCGCCATATTCATTTTCACATTACAAACACAGGGTCTCAGCTCTGTTATTTTCCGTTTTTTCGACTATTTTTTGGAACCTTGGAGACATCATGCCTCGTCGGTGTGTTGTCGGAGGGTGTAACAACACTAACAGGGAGGGATTCAAGTTGCACCACTGGCCCAAAGATGAGAAAGTGTCTGCCGCCAGACCCACATTGAATGTACCAAAGAGTCTTCACATTTGACCGGCGATGCTAAGACAGACATGGCACAGAGATGTATGGATAACCTGCAGATGCATTTGCAACGATTAAGTCAACGAAATCACAAAGGTGAGTTTTGTTGATGTTGTTGACTTATGTGCTAATCAGACATATTTGGTCACGGCATGACTGCCAGCTAATCGATGCTAACATGCTACGCTAATCGATGCTAACATGCTATTTACGCTAGCTGTATGTAGATTTGAAACTAGATACCCACATTTAATGCGAAACAAACACTTACCAATCGACGGATTTAAGTTGCTCCAGTGTCACAAGATGCGAAAGTCCTGATCGTTTGGTCCGCACATTTTACCGGCGATGCTAATAAGGCAGCCATGCTATGGGCCACTTCATTAGGTACACCCACGCTATGGCCAAATAGCGTCAATAGCTATTCGCTCAGTAGCTTCAGTTTCTTCTTCAATTTCGTTTTTGCTATCTGCCTCCATACTCCAACCATCTGTTTCAATACATGCGTAATCTGTTGAATCGCTTAAGCCGCTGAAATCCGAGTCTGAATCCGAGCTAATGTCGCTATATCTTGCTGTGGTAACCACCATGTTGTTTGTATTGGCAGCACTGTGTGACGTCACAGGGAAATGGATAGTGGTTTCGAAGATAGTGAAAATGAGGCACTTTAAAGCTTTATTTAGGGATATTCCTGGAGGTGTAAAATTTTGAAAAAAAAATTAAAAAAATACAACAAGCCACTGGGAAGTGATTTTTATTGGTTTTAACCCTTTTGAAATTGTGATAATGTTCCCCTTTAAAGCGTAGCAGTAATGCAGCTGAAAACGAGGAGGAACATGTGCCAAATATGGCCAAACCAGAGCCGGCACAATTCAGACCGTCTTCCGAAGAAGGCACTCCGGCATATTCAGTTGTGGTCTATTTTCCAATATTGCAGATTTCTTTGACTTTATCGTTGGAAATGCATCTGCTTTGAGTGTCGCAGGATATCCACACATTCTTGCAATCTCTGTCGTAGCATAGCTGTCGTCGGTAAAATGTGCGGAACAAACTTTCGCATCTTTTTGAATCCGTCCCTGTTAGTGTTGTTACACCCTCCGACAACACACCGACGAGGCATGATGTCTCCAAGGTACGGGAAAACAGTCGAAAAAACAGAAAATAACAAAGCTGATTTGACCTGGTGCGTGAATTAAGATTGAGAAAATGGCGGATCGCTTCATGTTGTGACGTCACGGGTGAAAGGTCATCGCTCCAACAATTGAAATTAATTGATCAATTGATCAATTGAAAGGCGTTTAAATCGCCAAATTCACCCTTTTAGAGTTCTGAAATTGGTTAAAAAAAATATGGTCTTTTTTCTGCAACATCAAGGTATATATTGACGCTTACATAGGTCTGCTGTTATAAGGGGAACATTATCACAATTTCAAAAGGGTTAAAAACAATAAAAATCAGTTCCCAGTGGCTTGTTGTATTTTTTGAATTTTTTTTCAAAATTTTACCGGTCTCGGAATATCCCTAAATAAAGCTTCGAAGTGCCTTATTTTCGATATCTTCGAAACCACTATCCATTTCCCTGTGACGTCACACAGTGCTGCCAAAATAAACAACATGGCGGATACCACAGCAAGATATAGCGACATTAGCTCGGATTCAAACTCGGATTTCAGCGTCTTAAGCGATTCAACAGATTACGCATGTATTGAAATGGATGGTTGGAGTATGAAAGTATTGAAGAAGAAACTGAAGCTATTGAGCGAATAGCTATTGACGCTATTCATAGCCATAGCATGGCCGAATAGCTGCGTTAGCATCGCCGGTAAAATGTGCGGACCAAACGATCAGGACTTTCGCATCTTTTGACACTGGAGCAACTTAAATCCGTCAATTGGTAAGTGTTTTTTTCCGCATTAAATGTGGGTGGAAGGAAACGTAATAAAGTTGCAAATGCATCTGCAGGTTATCCGTACATCTCTGTGCCATGTCTGCTTTAGCACCGCCGGTAAATAGCATGTTAGCGTCGATTAGCGTAGCATGTTAGCATCGATTAGCTGGCAGTCATGCCGCGACCAAATATGTCTGATTGCACATAAGTCAACATCAACAAAACTCACCTTTGTGATTTCGTTGACTTTATCGTTGCAAATGCATCTGCAGGTTATCCATACATCTCTGTGCCATGTCTGTCAGTAAAACGTGGAGACACTCCCGCACATTCAATAAGGGTCTGGCGGCAGACACTTTCGCATCTTCGGGCCAGTAGTGCAACTTGAATCCCTCCCTGTTAGTGTTGTTACACCCTCCGACAACACACCGACGAGGCATGATGTCTCCAAGGTTCCAAAAAATAGTCAAAAAAACGGAAAATAACAGAGCTGTGACCCGGTGTTTGTAATGTGTTGAAAATGAAAATGGCGGCTGTATTACCTCGGCGACGTCACATTCTGACGTCATCGCCTCCAGCGCGATAAACAGAAAGGCGTTTAATTCGCCAAAATTCACTAATTTTTCCTGCACCATCAAGGCATATATTGACGCCTACATATGTCTGGTGATAATGTTCCCCTTTAAAGAAAATCTCCTTGTTAACAAAAGATTAAAAACACACGACGAAGGTCACAAGGGATCAATGTACCCGGACTATGGACTTAAAAAATTCCGTACCGTGAGTTCCCTTCATCCATGGCTCCAACATGTTTCCTCTTCATGTGCTCCCGCCGCAATGTTGTACTTTCTTGCCAGGCGAGGTCCACGCTGCACATTTTGCAGGAAACGCTCTTCTTTGTAGTCTTTAAAGTAAAGTGTCTGCACACTTTTGAGGACTTAGGTCGTTCACTTTTCTCCACAGAAGCAATAACCTCAAGATGTCTCTCCGCGGAACTATCAGTACTGCTTTCCTCTGTCATTTTTTGAATGTTTCTAGGCACAAAGACTATAAAAATGTGAGTCATTAACCTCCCTGCTTGGCACCCAGCATCAAAAGTTGGAATTGGGGGTTAAATCACCAAATATGATTCCTGGGCGCGGCCACCGCTGCTGCTCACTGCTCCCCCCACCTCCCAGGGGGTGATCAAGGGTGATGAGTCAAATGCAGAGCATCATTTTGCCACACTTAGTGTGTGTGACTATCATTGTTACTTTAACTTTAAAGGAGACGGCGTGGTCACATGATCTGCACATGACACATCATTGGCTGGCTGACTCTCCCCTCATTAGACGTAGCCGCAGCGCATGTGCATAGCATAGATCCAACGAATTGGTGACTTAATTAATCGCCAACTCATTTTATAATTGATTTTAATCGATTTAATTGATTAGTTGTTGCTGGTTGTAACTAATCGGCGGCCTTGTCCTTCCGACCAAAGAGCGGAGTTGTTGTTGTGTCTATAGGCCCGGAGTCGCTCTGCAGGCAGTGCAAGCAAAGTTCAACTCCCGGGTGTTGTTGAGGAGGGAGGGAGGGTAGTCAGAGTGTCCCTCGCTGAGGTGTCCTTCGGGGATGTTTCCCAACAGCCTTTTTTCTGTTCTTGAGCAGCGTCAAGGAGTTAGATTGTAGATTAGGAATGTTTTTTTTCCAAGCGAGTGGACATTTTCATGGCCTGTCTGCTCTAATCGTCCATGTCAGGTCTAAGCCAAATTTTTCAAATCCAGCAAGCCTCTCTTTGATTTCATCCATCTTGTGATTTAGTTCAGAAATGGCCACAGTCTGTGATCCCACAGCTCGACCCAGGCCTTCCATTGCCAGGGACAGCCTTTGTAAGTGAGTGGGCGAGTAAGGAGAGGTAGTGGTAGCATGTGCAGGAGTGTTAATAGCATGATGGATGTCCGCTTGTGCCCTGTGGAAATAATAAATAAAGTGAGCAAGTTGTAACTAATCGACGGCCTCGACCTTCCAACCAGAGAGCGGAGCTTTATGGACCCAGTGTTACCCCCGACAAAACATGGACCCTGGAGGGAAGGTCTCAACTGCGCTCCTCGACCACGGTCTGGGAGCCCACAAACAGGAAAGGTGTAAAGCAACCCTTGCAGAGCGGCGGCTCCCTGTTTAAAGTGTCACCTTTATTGTTAGTTTAGAAGCCCAAATACCTCCATATTGCACTTCACACACCCTCTTTATTAACCAGTAGAATTGTCCTTTGTTGCCTTTCTTTCTCTCCACGATGTTATTGCTTGTATGCACTTGGTGTGTGCGTTTTGACACACTCAACATCATGCGCCTCGGCTCTGTAGTCACCGCCACACAGCAGCATTCAGATGAAAGAACGGTACCTGTGAAGACTCTTCTTCGGCATGGTAATGCCGGTGTAGTTTTCCCGTGGATGCGTCGAAGCAGAACACAGCAAAGGTAAGATATAAGGTATTTATTTAATAACAAAAGGCTATGAACAAAAACACTGGTGTAAAGAGAAAAGGCAAACAAAAGACGCTAGCGTGAAAGCTAGGATAAAACACAAGGAAAACTAAAACTTGGTACGAGGACACAAAAGAGTAAACAAAAACATTCAGCATGAAAGCTGGAATATAAAGTGGCTTAGCGTGAGAGCTAGCGAGAAAATACATACGAAGGATGAGAGTCGTCACTGATGCGCGTGGGCAAATTAGGATCCGAGAATGAGTAAACAGAAAAGGTGAGCTTAAATAGGAGGGTGAAAATTAGTAGCAGGTGTGCGGGGCGAGACTAACAGGTGGACTGATGTGTAACCATAGTGATGGACAAAAACAGGAAATAAACAGGTCAGACTGAGAATGAAAAAACAAACACGTGAAGATCTGAGCAGCAGATCGCAACAGTACCAGTACTATTCAAAGGTGGTATAGTACCAATTTCAATTGATTAGTACCACAATACTTTATTAGTAGCAGTATACTGTACAACACTACTACACACACATACAGTACATAGAAGAACGTGTGTTTTTGTTGTTTGTGTCTTGCAGACGTCCAGCAGCTGATGAGTAATCCAGAAGAAGTTTCCCCTCAGTCAGGGGGGAGCTCCACTTTGAAGCAGGAGACTCCACAACCACCCTGCATTAAAAAGGAAGAGGAGGAACTCTGCATCACTCAGGAGGGAGAGTGTCTTCTAGGACGAGAGGAAGCTGATTACACCAAGTTTCCACTGACTGTTGTCTCTGTGAAGACTGAAGATGATGAAGAGAAACCACAAGTAGACAACCTCTTAGCTCCACTATCAGATAGTGAGGCTGAAGAGGAGGCTGAAGAACCTTTGAGCAGCGATACAGACTGTGAAGGTGATATGAGGACTCACACTGACAACAAACACTCTGAATGCTCTGCAAAGAAGAGAGGTAAAACATGTTTGAGCTGCTCAGTTTGTGCTGAAAGTTTTACTAACAAGAGCAATTTAAATCGACACATGAGAACACACACAGGAGATAAACCATTCAATTGTTTAGTTTGTGCTAAAAGCTTTTCTCAAAATAGCAATTTGACTAAACACATGAGAACACACACTGGTGATAAACCATTCAATTGTTCATTTTGTGCTAAAATATTTTCTGTTAAGTGGGGTTTGACCAAACACATGAGAACACACACTGGTGATAAACCATTCAATTGTTCAGTTTGTGCTAAAAGATTTTCTGTGAGGTGGGGTTTGACTCAACACATGAGAACACACACGGGTGAAAGAACATATAAATGTTCAGTTTGTGGCGTAAGCTTTTCCCAAAATGGCCATTTGATTCAACACATGAGAACACACACAGGTGAAAAAACATTTAAATGTTCAGTTTGTGGAAAAAGCTTTTCTCAAAATAGCATTTTGTTTCAACACATGAGAACACACACGGGTGAAAAACCATTTAAATGTTCAGTTTGTGGCGTAAACTTTTCTCAAAATGGCCATTTGACTCAACACATGAAAACACACACAGGTGAAAAAACATTTAAATGTTCAGTTTGTGGAAAAAGCTTTTCTCAAAATAGCTATTTCACTGAACACATGAGAACACACACAGGTGAAAAACCATTTAAGTGTTCTGTTTGTGGCAAAAGTTTTTCTCAAAATAACATTTTGTTTCAACACATGAGAACACACACAGGGGAAAAACCATTTAAATGTTCAGTTTGTGGCGTAAGCTTTTCTCAAAAAAGCCATTTGACTGTACACAAGAGAACGCACACGGGCGAAAAACCATTTAGTTGTTCAGTTTGTGGCAAAAGCTTTTCTGGTAAGAGCACTTTGATTGAACACATAAGAACACACACAGGTGAAACGCCATATAAGTGTTCAGTTTGTGGCAAAAGCTTTTCTAAAAATTGCCCACTGACGAGACACATGAGAACACACACAGGTGAAAAACCATTTAGTTGTTCAGTGTGCTGTAAAAGATTCACTCATAAAGCAGCCACAGTAAAACACATAAGAACACACAAGGGAAAATAAGCAAATAGCTGTTTAGTTTGTGGTATGTTGCTCATGTGGCGACATCCACCCTACCCAGGACCTCCTCACTGCTTCTTTCACAAATATCTAAGGTATTCCTAAAAACTTGGATTATTGGAAGAATACTTTTATTTAGCTGCCAACTTTTCCTCCTCAGACTGATTGATGTGCAAATCAGAGACATATGAACAATTAACCCCCAACACCCTCAACCCAACCCCCACCTCCCTGGACTTTCGGGCATAACAGCTTCAATCAGGCCCGCGAGATGAGTTTGCGAAGTGTAAAAGTCGGCTGTATTTTTTAATGAAATAAAACTGCTGTTCTAATTGTGTCCACTGGATGTCACAATAGTAAGTCTGTTGGCAAGCAAATAGTTTATACCGGGGCGAGCAAGTATACCAAGCAAGAGGTACACGGTAAAGCGGGGCTGTGACTCCTCCCCCTCCAGCCAACGTAAAAGAGGAGTAAAATAATCAATCAGTAACCCCACTTCAAATGCAGCATGAGACACTGCACACTGATATAGTTCTGTGAAAATGATTGTCTTCTGTGCAAATGTAAAGAAAGTGAACAGTGTGTGATTTACTGCAATACTGTCAGTAAGTGTCTTACTGCCATCAGCAGCACTAAGAACATTTGGCTAGCTGAACCAGGTATTTGTCATATTGTGTCGAATTGTTGTGTATATTTGTAAAGTACATTGGTTTCATTATTGTACGCTCATTTAGTTGCACAAGACTGAAATATTTGCTGCCCAAGAACCTCCGAAGTGGCAGACGGCCACGAGGTAGCTATTCTGTTTAGCACCTTATTTGCTTGTGACTGTACTATTTCTAAAACCAATGTATTTCATGTCTTGTCCTGTAGTTTTCCCGGCATGAACTCAAGTAAAGAGCCCGTCTTTAAGAAGCCGTGCCAGTGTTGTCATTTCGGAGCCACGCTGTCAGTCTTTCAACTTTTTATGTGTGCTTTGTTGAAATTGTTCACACATTGCACTGCTTTTATTTTTCTGTCAATACACATTATGTCTAGAAGACAGGAAGTAACTCAACACTCTTGAATAGTTTCTACCTCAGTGTGTATGGTTTGTTGAGTTAGCACAGGATTAATATGTGGAAATGACAAGTGAGGTAGTTGATGTGAATTGTGAATTATATTTATATAGCGCTTTTCTCAAGTGACTCAAAGCGCTTTACATAGTGAAACCCAATATCTAAGTTACATTTAAACCAGTGTGGGTGGCACTGGGAGCAGGTGGGTAAAGCGTCTTGCCCAAGGACACAACGGCAGTAACTAGGATGGCACAAACGGGAATCGAACCTGCAACCCTCAAGTTGCTGGCACGGCCACTCTACCAACCGAGTTATGCCGCCCCTATAGAATAGTTTTTATTCATTTTTGTTTTGGTCTTCTCGATGGGTTTTTACTTAAAGTTCAGTTGCTTTAATTAATATATTAATTAATTAAAGCACAATTAATTAGATCAATTGTGTTCTTCAGGGTGTCTTTAAATATGTACCTTTTTTTCTTCCTGTAAATGTTTAACTAACTTGAGGTGTTTTGTCAAGAGGATTATTTGTGATATGTACATTTTCAGAGTGTGCTTGTTCTATTTTGGGCCGAAATAAAATAAAGAAAACAATCTGAAGTTAGCTAAAATGAGTTTGACAGCCCTGCTGTAATCTGACTCATGTGAGCAGGTTACTGTATAAACACATTTTGTTATAAGTTATAAAAATGTGTTCAGTTCTCAGAGACACATCAATGTCAGGCTGACAATCGCTCTTCCGCTTTCTCCAAACACGAGAACAAAGCAGCTCCTACTGACTTGTGATTGGTCAGACCGTGCCGATCTTAATCACATGGCTAATTGCAATATAATAAATTGCAACATAATTGAATATCTTATATGCTCAGACAGTAATGTGTTTATATAAGTTTAGGTTGTGTTATGATGTTTGTAATGGGGAAAGACGTTAATGTGTCTTGTTTTCATGTTTGCATTTAAGATAGTTGACATTTGTTAACTGGTGATTAGTGATGTTAAGTGCCTAAGATGGTAGTTATTGATTAGCAGTGCGATGAGGGCTTTCTGCTGGTGAGTGATTAGCACTACAGTTAGAGCCACCTATCGCCAGGTAGAAATGAGCAGTTTCACCAACATTTTGATGTGAAACCATATTACTAACTGTCTGCTGTTTTACAGGATTCATGGAAGTTTATTGTCATAGCAGCACACGATACACATGAGATGGCACACAATTTAGTAGCAGGTGAACAATAGGATTGGTCCTGGTGGAGATCTACACTCTTAGGGCTTTTCTTCTTTATTCAAAGTCATGATTTGACTTTCTAAAGGTTTTTAACTAAAACCACTAAGTAGGTTGAAAAATATTTGTGTGTTTCTTGTTGTGTTTAAAATGTCTGATTTTTTTCTTCAATGTTTGCCCTTTTTCTGGTTTGAACAACAGCCATCGAAAAAGTCTGTGCATGTGCTTGTATATATATATATATATATATATATATATATATATATATATATTTAATATTTTTTTTATTGTCAAAGAGTAGTTGTCGATTATTTAATGTGAGATACTTCTGCCATCTATTGTTTTAAAGCAAAATTCAATTGCCTTTATTTTGTAGTACAAAATGTATATCCTTAATCTGTTTTGGGTAACTTTCACCTAGATACATTGGGGAGGACACGACATGAGTGGTCAAGTCACACTGACCAAGTTGGGGGTTGACACCACATGGGACATTGAACAGTGGACAATTGCGTAAGTTGTCATGAAAGGAATCAGGTCATCATGGAGTTTATAAAAAGGAGAGAAAGACCAACCCGGATGGGCTCTCTTAAAGGGGAACATTATCACAATTTCAAAAGGGTTAAAAACAATAAAAATCAGTTCCCAGTGGCTTGTTGTATTTTTTGAAGTTTTTTTTCAAAATTTTACCGGTCTCGGAATATCCCTAAATAAAGCTTTAAAGTGCCTTATTTTCGCTCTCTGCGAAGACACTGGCCATTTCCCTGTGACGTCACACAGTGCTGCCAATGTAAACAAACAATGGGAATACCACAGCAAGATATAGCGACATTAGCTCGGATTCAAACTCGGATTTCAGCGACTTAAGCGATTCAACAGATTACGCATGTATTGAAACAGATGGTTCGAGTATGAAAGTATTGAAGAAGAAACTGAAGCTATTGAACAAATAGCTATTGACGCTATTCATAGCCATAGCATGGCCGAATAGCTGCGTTAGCATCGCCGGTAAAATGTGCGGACCAAACGACCAGGACTTTCGCATCTTTTGACACTGGAGCAACTTAAATCCTTCGATTGGTAAGTGTTTGTTTCGCATTAAATGTGGGTGGAAGGAAACGTAATATAGTTGCAAATGCATCTGCAGGTTATCCATACATCTCTGTGCCATGTCTGCTTTAGCACCGCCGGTAAATAGCATGTTAGCATCGATTAGGTGGCAATCAACATCAACGAAACTCACCTTTGTGATTTTGTTGACTATCGTTGCAAATGCATCTGCAGGTTATCCATACATCTCTGTGCCATGTCTGTCATCGCCGGTCAAATGTGGAGACACTCTGGCACATTCAATGGGGGTCTGGCGGCAGACACTTTGGCATCTTGGGGCCAGTGGTGCAACTTGAATCCCTCCCTGTTAGTGTTGTTACACCCTCCGACAACACACCGACGAGGCATGATGTCTCCAAGGTTCCAAAAAATAGTCAAAAAAACGGAAAATAACAGAGCTGAGACCCGGTGTTTGTAATGTGTTGAAAATGAAAATGGTGGGTGTGTTACCTCGGCGACGTCACATTCTGACATCATCGCCTCCAGCTCGATAAACAGAAAGGCGTTTAATTCGCCAAAATTCACCCATATAGAGTTCGGAAATCGGTTAAAAAAATAGATGGTCTTTTTTCTGCACCATCAAGGTATATATTGACGCTTACATAGGTCTGCTGATAATGTTCCTCTTTAAAGGCCTACTGAAAGCCACTACTAGCCACCACGCAGTCTGATAGTTTATATATCAATGATGAAATATTAACATTGCAACACATGCCAATACGGCATTTTTAGTTTACTAAATTACAATTTTAAATTTCCCGCGAAGTATCCTGTTGAAAACGTCGCGGAATGCTGACGCTTATGTTGACGCGTGTTTGTGACGTTATTGGTTGGAGGGGACATTTCAGCCCAGCACCACACACGGCTAAAAGTTGTCTCTTTTCATCGCATAATTACACAGTCTTTTGGACATCTGTCTTGCTGAATCTTTTGCAATTTGTTCAATTAATAATGGAGACTATAAAGAAGAATGCTGTTGGTGGAAAGCGGTGGATTGCAACTGCCTTTAGCAACCCAAACACAGCCGGTGTTTCTTTGTTTGTTGTGAAGCTTTAACACAGAGCGGTCAAGCGAACATGTTTCTCTACCACATGTCAACCAATTGTGATATTAAGTCGGCTCTTACCGGAGACTTCAGCGGATTATGCGACCTCCTCCTGCAGAAGTTGTCAAAAAGGCAGCTGTGATCTTGGCTCCTCCATTGGCTTCTCTCAGAGACACTGGCGTTCACCGCAGCCCCCCGACTTCCAGGTATGACTTTATAATCTCACTAAAACACTAGTAACACAATAAGCAGATAAGGTATTTTCCAGAATTATCCTAGTAAATGTGTCTAATAACTTCTGAATCGCTCTCACTGCCTTTTTTTTTTTTTTTCCTAGTGCTTCACTCTAACTTTCCATATCCACGAATCTTTCATCCTCGCTCAAATTAATGGGAAAATCGTCGCTTTCTCGGCCCAAATTGCTCCTGCTGCTGGTGGCTATGATTATAAACAATGTGAGGATGTGAAGAGCCCTACAACCCGTGACGTCACGCGCACTTTTTTTACTTCCGGTACAGGCAAGGCTTTTTAATTAGCGACCAAAAGTTGCAAACTTTATCGTGGATGTTCTCTACTAAATCCTTTCAGCAAAAATATGTCAATATTTTCATGTGATGTGATTGTTACATTCTTATTTCAGAGTAACCACGCAGCGGCATGACCATTTCAACAAGGACAGAATACACAACCTCTGGATTCATGGAACTTCTCTGCATATATTGTTTGAAATATTCAATACATTTTACATAAATATATTAAACATCTTTTTTTTTTTTGTTCAAAAAAGTTTCCTCATGACTTATTATTCATATACTTTTCAATGTTTCTTGTAGTCAGACAATAGATATCGTTTGTCCAAAACTATAGTTTAAGTTAATATGTTAACCCCTAATATAAATACAATAATCATAAGACAAAACATTGTGTAGCACAAACAATTGGGACAAGTTTAGGGAGATTTTGACAAAGTGTGTGTGGTGGGGGGAGGGGGGAAGGGGCTGATGACATCACTAGCCAGAACATGTATTTTAAAATAACTTAAAAACCTCAATGGTAGAAACTAATGTTTACAGCACAAACATGTTGCAGTGTTATTTTGATATTTGCAATAATAAAGTGGGAAACTTCATTCAGGTCCGTGTAACAGGTTCTTTTTTTATTTATTTTTTCACAAAATGTTTAAACAAAACCTTAATTCGCAGAATATACTGCACAAGTCAAGAAAACATTTTAACAAACCATTTAATTCCCATGTTGTTGTTACGGCTCAGATTACTGCCAACATCGCTCATCTAATTGACCCTGTTACACTGGGGTAGTGTGACTTTCACACTTTCACAAGACTTACTTTGTCAAACAACTTGCCGTTTGCTTGAACCCACGAATACATTGGTCCCCATCCTTTTTGTATCTGCGGACCGGTCAACGCTTAATAATTTGTCCCGCGGGCCAGGGGGGGGGTCCTTTTTTTTTTTTTCTTCTTCTTTGTCATGAAAAAGGGGACGTTTTTGGTTTTTGTCATGAAAAAGGGAGGTTTCTGTGGTTGGTGCACTAATTGTAAGTGTATATTGTGTTTTTTATGTTGATTTAATAATAATAAAATATATATATATATATATATAGAAAATTCTTCTGCGGCCCGGTACCAATAGTGCCACTGCACTAATAGACAGAATACAAACATTGTCCATTTTTGTTTAATTTCTATCTCCAAAGTATTTCGATTTCAAAAATGTTTTCGTGATGAAGAGCACTTCAATTATTAGCCATAAATGTAAGAAAAGAGGAAAAGGGCCGTTAGTTATTTAAAAGGTATTTTATTTTTTCAAGTGCAGTTGTCGACCCGAAGATGCTAATTTCTTGCACATGCGCAAACACATCGAACAGTGGTCCAGTCCAAGATGGCGGACTAAGCGATGTCGCTTTCCGGAGAAGTTTCACATTTATGATCTTATAGATTCAAAAAGAGCATCAAATACCTCACACCAAACGGACTTTGAGTGTGGAGCGACGGCGTGTTACCTGAAGTGAAGATTGAAGACGTGATAGAAGATGGACGACTACTGCTATGCTAAGATGGTGACGTCATGTCAAAGAGAAAGTGAAAGAGAATCAGCGCCACCAACGGAGAACAATCTGAAAAGCCAAGATGAAGGTGAGTGTGTTGCGTTCCCTCATTTGAAAGTTATTTGACTTCCAAGCCATGAAAACAGAAATTAGCCGACTTTGTTGAACAATGTAAACAAAGAACCTCGATCCAAAATGGCGGAAATGTCTGTTAGTAAACAGTACACTGTAAAAAAAAATCTGCAAAAAAAAACGGTCAACTACTGGCAGTTACGGCTGCCAAACGAAAACCATAAAATTAAAGTAAAATATTGTAAACCAAAAGATAAAAAACATCATATTTACAGAAATTTTCATGAAACGTTTTGTGGAAAACTATCCTAATATTACAGATTTTTACAAAATTATTAACATCAACCTCCTTTAATAAAGTGACGATGCAAACAGTTCTGCAGAAAAATACCTTTATTCTACAGAGTTTTACCAAATTATTATGATCAACTAACTTTAATGAAGTGACAATGCTGGCATTATTTGACAGATTTTTTCTGAATTGTTAAGATCAGGGGTCTCAAACTCAATTTACTTGGGGGCCACTGGATGCAGAAACTACCTGATAAGTGGATTCACCTTCTTTGAATGGCTATCCCGACCTAGCAACATACTTGCCAATCCTCCCGAGAGACTTCCTGTGACCCCTCGTGAAGGATTGTCCCGACGTTCGCCCGGACAAGTATTTAAAGGGCGTGCACTGCCTTCATCGTCCTAGACAACCTTTCATTCATCACACAAACAGCATGCCGACTGAGACACATGTCGTATAAGGTTTAGTTGGACATACAATAGTGACTGCAAGACATACTTGATCAACAGCCATACAGGTCACAAAGAAATTTAACACTGTTACAAATATGCGCCACACTGTGAACCCACATCAAACAAGTAAGACAATCACATTTCGGGAGAACATCTCAACGTAACACAACATAAACACAAAAGAACAAAAACCCAGAATCTCATGCAGCGCTACTCTTCTGGGCTACACCCCCGTCACCACTCCACATCACCGCCGGATGAGGTGGGCGGGGTTTGGTGGTTGCGGGGGTGTAGCCCAAAAGAGTAGCGCTGCATGGGATTCCGGGTTTTTGTTCTTTTGTGTTTGTGTTGTGTTACGGTAAAGACGTTCTCCCGAAATGTGTTTGTCATTCTTGTTTGATGTGGGTTCACAATGTGGCGCATATTTGTAACAGTGTTACATTTGATTGTACGGCCACCGTCAGTGTAACCTGTGTGGCTGTTGGCTGTGATCAAGTATGTCTTGCAGTCACCAACGTGTGTCATATTACAGAGAAAAATGTTCGATTGTTAGTAGGAGCATAAACGTTTATATAACAGGCTACATATATTTTTTAACTTGAATATAAAAGTACATATAAATATTTAAAAAATAAGATTTACCTTAAAATTACATATAAAACTGTTGAATTGTTATTATGAACATAGACTTTTATATAACAAGCTACATATTAAAAGAAAGATAATTACTGTAATATTACATGCATTTGAAAGTAATTTGAGAAAACAGAAAATGATATGTATAATTAATTCGGTATTTTTTGTAAAAAAAAAATACAAATATACATAGTTTGTCATTACTGGCATATTACTTAAAGGGGAACATTATCACAATTCTAAAGGGGTTAAAAACAATAAAAATCAGTTCCCAGTGGCTTGTTGTATTTTTTGAATTTTTTTTTTTTAATTTTACCGGTCCCGGAATATCCCTAAATAAAGCTTTAAAGTGCCTGATTTTCACCATCGGTAAATCCACCCGTCTAATGTCCTGTGACGTCACTGCGTGAAGCCAATACAAACAAACATGGCGGTTAGAACAGAGAGGTATAGCGACATAAGCTCGGATTCAGACTCGGATTTCAGCGGTTTACGCGATTCAACAGATTACGCATGTATTGAAACAGATGGTCGGAGTATGGAGGCAGATAGCGAAAACGAAATTGAAGAAGAAATTGAAGCTATTGAGCGAATGGCTACTGACGCTATTCGGCCATAGCATGGGTGTACCTAATGAAGTGGCCCATAACATGGCTGCCTTATTAGCATCGCCGGTAAAATGTGCGGACCAAACGATCAGGACTTTCGCATCTTGTGACACTGGAGCAACTTAAATCCGTCGATTGGTAAGTGTTTGTTTCGCATTAAATGTGGGTATCTAGTTTCAAATGTACATACAGCTAGCGTAAATAGCATGTTAGCATCGATTAGCGTAGCACGTTAGCATCGATTAGCTGGCAGTCATGCCGTGACCAAATATGTCTGATTAGCACATAAGTCAACAACATCAACAAAACTCACCTTTGTGATTTCGTTGACTTAATGGTTGCAAATGCATTTACAGGTTATCCATACATCTCTGTGCCATGTCTGTCTTAGCATCGCCGGTCAAATGTGCAGACACTCTGGTACATTCAATGGGGGTCTGGCGGCAGACACTTTGGCATCTTCGGGCCAGTGGTGCAACTTGAATCCCTCCCTGTTAGTGTTGTTACACCCTCCGACAACACACCAACGAGGCATGATGTCTCTGAGGTTCCAAAAAATAGTCGAAAAAACGGAAAATAACAGAGCTGAGACCCGGTGTTTGTAATGTGTTGAAAATGAATATGGTGGGTGTGTTACCTCGGCGACGTCACATTCTGACGTCATCGCTAAAAGAGCGATAAACAGAAAGGCGTTTAATTAGCCAAAATTCACCAATTTAGAGTTCGGAAATCGGTTAAAAAAATACATGGTCTTTTTTCTGCAACATCAAGGTATATATTGACGCTTACATAGGTCTGGTGATAATTAGGTCAGGATTACTAAAAATAAAAGACATTGTAGAATTGAATACACTATTAATGATGTTCAAAGCGAGAAATAAAGTTCTTCCGAAGGACATACAAAAGTTATTTGTGTTCACATCTGAAGATGAGAACCACAGAAGGCCGTACGACTTTAAACATCCAAGAGCGCGAACAAATTTGAAACAAATGTGCTTGTCTGTTGTTGGTGTGAAAGCATGGAATTCTCTAAACAAAGACTTAAAAAGCTGTAAGAATATATTTGTATTGAAAAAAAGTTATAAAAAGAGAAAACTGAAATGATATCAAACTGAGTTTTGATTTAGATTGGACGTGTCATTGTGAAAGTGCTTCAAGGAAAATGGAAAAGTATGTTGGAGTTTGGGTGTTGCTGATCCGCTTGAGATGGTTTCCTGTGGACGGGACTCTCGCTGCTGTCTTGGATCCGCTTGAACTGAACTCTCGCGGCTGTGTTGGAGCCACTATGGATTGAACTTTCACAGTATCATGTTAGACCCGCTCCACATCCATTGCTTTCGGTCCCCTAGAGGGGGGGGGGGGGGGGTTGCCCACATCTGAGGTCCTCTCCAAGGTTTCTCATAGTCAGCATTGTCACTGGCGTCCCACTGGATGTGAATTCTCCCTGCCCACTGGGTGTGAGTTTTCCTTGCCCTTTTGTGGGTTCTTCCGAGGATGTTGTAGTCGTAATGATTTGTGCAGTCCTTTGAGACATTTGTGATTTGGGGCTATATAAATAAACATTGATTGATTGATGATTGATTGAACAGTTATAATTCATCTAAAATACTGTAATTTGTGTTAAAAAAGGGGCAGATAAATATAAGAATATAATTCTTCCATCTGCTCCTTTCTGATCATGGAAATGTTTAAAAAGAAAAACAAAAAAAACAATGACAGTGTCAATTGTACGTGGCTTGTAAATATGCATTTTCATGAAAGGAATACAAATAAATGATGATGATAATGTTCCCCTTTAAAATAACAGGCAGTTTGTTTATTTACAGATAATGTCTTCAATTCAACAGTGTTATAACCTATTAAAAAAAATTAGAAAAATTACAGTAGAAATTTAGAGTAAATCAACCATAAAAATAGGATTTTTTTTACAGTGTAGGCAAGCAATGATACTTGGTATAATCCTGCCTGGATCCGCCTTTATTGACCGATCAGACTTTTGGTTTGTGTCTGCAAAGTTTCTCATGCTCTGATACAACATGTACTAAAACACTCTGCCAGGCAAAGGCAGGAAAAAAAGTGCTTTTAATAATTTTAATTTATTGTTACTTTGTTAGGTTTTTTTTACGTGTTGTTTATTTGTTACTAATGTATACCTGGTTGACCTTTTAGATTACCGTAGCTCCTTGAATAGCCGCCGGGGCGCTAATTAATTTAAAACCTCTTCTCACTCCTGTGAAGTGAAGTGAATTATATTTATATAGCGCTTTTCTCTAGTGACTCAAAGCGCTTTACATGGTGAAACCCAATATCTAAGTTCCATTTAAAGCAGTGTGGGTGGCACTGGGAGCAGGTGGGTAAAGTGTCTTGCCCAAGAACGCAACGGCAGTGACTAAGATGGCGGAAGCGGGGATCAAACCGGGAACCCTCAAGTTACTGGCACGGCAACTTTGCTTATTCAAGGCATGTGGTAAAAGTAAGCAGGCACTAATAATTTTAAAACCTCTTCTCACCCCTGCGCTTGCCAATGGCATGCGATTAAAAATTGAGTGTGATAAAAAAAAATTAATAAAAAATGATTCCGTGGCCCGGTGGTTGGGGACCACTGTTCTACAACATGTCATCACGCCCACCTTTCCACCATGCTATCTGCGTGCCAGCATGACTTTTTGCATTTCGCTGCTCCTCATACCAGATTGCAATGCATACGTGGTCAGAAGCCATGCCTTTTACACTGACGGTAGTAATGTGAACAGCTTTGGCACTCTTGCTGGTGTGTGCCGCACTCTGGGGGCCCGCGCCGGGCGGGAGTGGCAGGCGCGGGCCCGGTTCGCAGCCGAGTGTGAAGCGACCGGAATGATAATCAGCACCTCCAAGTCCGAGTCCATGGTTCTCGCCCGGAAAAGGGTGGAATGCCATCTCCGGGTTGGGGAGGAGACCCTGCCCCAAGTGGAGGAGTTCAAGTACCTAGGAGTCTTGTTCACGAGTGAGGGAAGAGTGGATCGTGAGATCGACAGGCGGATCGGTGCGGCGTCTTCAGTAATGCGGACGTTGTACCGGTCCGTTGTGGTGAAGAAGGAGCTGAGCCGGAAGGCAAAGCTCTCAATTTACCGCTCGATCTACGTTCCCATCCTCACCTATGGTCATGAGCTTTGGGTCATGACCGAAAGGATAAGATCACGGGTACAAGCGGCCCAAATGAGTTTGGGTCTCTCCCTTAGAGATAGGGTGAGAAGCTCTGCCATCCGGGAGGAACTCAAAGTAAAACCGCTGCTCCTCCACATCGACAGGAGCCGGATGAGGTGGTTCGGGCATCTGGTCAGGATGCCACCCGAACGCCTCCCTAGGGAGGTGTTTAGGGCACGTCCTACCGGTAGGAGGCCACGGGGAAGACCCAGGACACGTTGGGAAGACTATGTCTCCCGGCTGGCCTGGGAACGCCTCGGGATCCCCCGGGAAAAGCTGGACGAAGTGGCTGGGGAGAGGGAAGTCTGGGCTTCCCTGCTTAGGCTGCTGCCCCCGCGACCCGACCTCGAATACGCGGAAGAAGATGGATGGATGGATGGATGTTTTTACGTTTTCAAAATAATAAATAATAGCGTTATTTATTGTGATTCCAAAATATAATATTAAGTTTTGCCATAATTGTCCAGCCCTAGATGAGGTATTGGCAAGGTCTTTACGATCAATCAATCAATCAATCAATCATCCATCCATTTTCTACCGCTTATTCCCTGTTGGGGTCGTGGGGGGCGCTGGCGCCTATCTCAACTACAATCGGGCGGAAGGCGGGGTACACCCTGGACAAGTCGCCACCTCATTGCAGGGCCAACACAGATAGACAGACAACATTCACACTCACATTCACACACTAGGGACCATTTAGTGTTGCCAATCAACCTATCCCCAGGTGCATGTCTTTGGAAGTGGGAGGGGCCTATCCCCAGGTGCATGTCTTTGGAAGTGGGAGGAAGCCGGAGTACCCGGAGGGAACCCACGCAGTCACGGGGAGAACATGCAAACTCCACACAGAAAGATCCCGAGCCTGGATTTGAACCCGGGACTGCAGGACTTTCGTATTGTGAGGCAGACGCACTAACCCCTCTGCCACCGTGAAGCCCATCAATCAATCAATCAATGTTTCTTTATATAGCCCTAAATAACTTTGGACCCCCTGTAAAAAGCTTCTTCTAGCTTATTTGGGGGACCCTTTCACGTACCAACATCTTTAAATGATGACATTCACCACTATTGTAATTGTTATATGGGATTGTGAAGAAACTTGAAACTTAAAGCAACCCTTGCAGAGCGGCGGCTCCCTGTTTAAAGTGTCACCTTTATTGTTAGTTTAGAAGCCCAAATACCTCCATATTGCACTTCACACACCCTCTTTATTAACCAGTAGAATTGTCCTTTGTTGCCTTTCTTCCTCTCCACGATGTTATTGCTTGTATGCACTTTGTGTGTGCGTTTTGACACACTCAACATCATGCGCCTCGGCTCTGTAGTCACCGCCACACAGCAGCATTCAGATGAAAGAACGGTACCGGTACTTTTCAAAGGTGGTATAGTTCTGATTTCAATTAATTAGTACCACAATACTTTATTAGTAGCAGTATACTGTACAACCCTACTACACACACATACAGTACATAGAAGAACGTGTGTTTTTGTTGTTTGTGTCTTGCAGACGTCCAGCAGCTGATGGGTAATCCAGAAGAAGTTTCCCCTCAGTCAGGGGGGAGCTCCACTTTGAAGCAGGAGACTCCACAACCACCCTGCATTAAAAAGGAAGAGGAGGAACTCTGCATCACTCAGGAGGGAGAGTGTCTTCTAGGACGAGAGGAAGCTGATTACACCAAGTTGCAACTGACTGTTGTCTCTGTGAAGACTGAAGATGATGAAGAGAAACCACAAGTAGACAACCTCTTAGCTCCACTATCAGATAGTGAGGCTGAAGACGAGGTTGAAGAACCTTTGAGCAGCGATACAGACTGTGAAGGTGATATGAGGACTCACACTGACAACAAACACTCTGAATGCTCTTCAAAGAAGAGAGGTAAAACATGTTTGAGCTGCTCAGTTTGTGCTGAAAGTTTTACTAACAAGAGCAATTTAAATCGACACATGAGAACACACACAGGAGATAAACCATTCAATTGTTTTGTTTGTGCTAAAAGATTTTCTGTTAAGTGGTATTTGACTGAACACATGAGAACACACACTGGTGAAAAACCATTTAGTTGTTCAGTTTGTGGCAAAAGCTTTTCTCAAAATAGCAATTTGACTCAACACATGAGAACACACACAGGTGAAAAAACATTTAAATGTTCAGTTTGTGACAAAAGTTTTTCTCAAAATAACTATTTGACTCAACACATGAGAACACACACAGGTAAAAAAACATTTAGTTGTTCAGTTTGTGGCAAAAGCTTTTTACGAAATAGCTATTTGACTAAACACATGAGAACGCACACAGGTGAAAGACCATTTAATTGTTCAATTTGTGGAAAAAGTTTTTCTCAAAATAGCATTTTGATTCAACACATGAGAACACACACGGGTGAAAAACCATTTAAATGTTCAGTTTGTGGCGTAAGCTTTTCTCAAAAGAGCCATTTGACTGTACACAAGAGAACACACACAGGAGAAAAAACATTTAACTGTTCAGTTTGTGTCAAAAGCTTTTTTGGTAAGATTAATTTGACTGAACACATGAGAACACACACAGTTGAAAAACTGTTTAGTTGTTCAGTTTGTTGCAAAAGCTTTTCTGGTAAGAGCAATTTAGCAGAACACATGAGAACGCACACAGGTGAAAAACCATTTAGTTGTTCAGTTTGTGGCCAAAGCTTTTCTGTTAAGAGCACTTTGATTGAACACAAGAGAACACACACGGGTGAAAAACCATTTAAGTGTTCAGTTTGTGGAAAAAGCTTTTCTGCTAAGAGCAATTTAACTAAACACATGAGAACACACACAGGGGAAAAGCCATGTAAGTGTTCAGTTTGTGGCAAAAGGTTTTCTAAAAATTGCCCATTGACTAGACACATGAGAACACACACAGGTGAAAAACCATTTAGTTGTTCAGTGTGCTTTAAAAGGTTCACACATAATTCAGCTGCAGTAAAACACATGAGAACACACAAGGGAAAATAAGCAATTAGTTGTTTGGTTTGTGGTATGTTGCTCATATGTGGCGACATCCACCCTACCCAGGACCTCCTCACTGCTTCTTTCACAAATATCTTAGTGCAGCAATACAGACTGTGAAGGTGATATGAGGACTCACACTGACAACAAACACTCTGAATGCTCTACAAAGAAGAGAGGTAAAACATGTTTGAGCGGCTCACTTTGTGCTGAACTTTTTACTAAAAAGTGGCATTTGACTCAACACATGAGAACACACAGAGGTGGAAAACCATTCAGTTGTTAAGTTTGTGGCAAAAGCTATTCTCAAAATTGTCTTTTGACTGAACACATGAGAACACACACAGGTGAAAAGGCATTTAAAGGCCTACTGAAATGAGATTTTCTTATTTAAACGGGGATAGCAGCTCCATTCTATGTGTCATACTTGATCATTTCGCGATATTGCCATATTTTTGCTGAAAGGATTTAGTAGACAACATCCATGATAAATTTCGCAACTTTTGGTCTCTAATAAACAAGCCTTGCCTCTACCGGAAGTAACAGACAATGTGCGTGTGACGTCACGGGTTGTAGGGCTCCTCACGTTGTTTACAATCATGGCCACCAGCAGCGAGAGCAATTCGGACCGAGAAAGCGACGATTTCCCCATTTATTTGAGCGAGGATGAAAGATTCATGGATGAGGAAAGTGAGAGTGAAGGACTAGGGGGAAAAAAAACAGCAGAGCGATTCAGATGTAATTAGACAAATTTACTAGGATAATTCTGGAAAACCCCTTATCTGCTTATTTTGTTTCTAGTGTTTTAGTGAGATTATATGGTCGTACCTGAACAATCTGAAAGTCAGAGGGGTGTGGCCACGGGTGTGGTGACCGCCAGTGTCTCCGAGGGAAGCCACGTTACTCGACGAGGCGAGAGCAGCCGTTGGGGCAGGGCATAGAAGTGTTTCCCCCCTCCTCCACGGTGGAAGCATCCAACCGTCGGGGGCGGCCGGTGGGAGGAGACAAGAGACCGGTGGGACGGCGTGGCGCAGTGGTGGAGTGGCCGTGTGCAACCCGAGGGTCCCTGGTTCAATTCCTACCTAGTACCAACCTCGTCACGTCCGTTGTGTCCTGAGCAAGACACTTCACCCTTGCTCATGATGGGTGCTGGTTAGCGCCTTGCATGGCAGCTCCCTCCATCAGTGTGTGAATGGGTGTGTGAATGGGTAAATGTGGAAGTAGTGTCAAAGCGCTTTGAGTACCTTGAAGGTAGAAAAGCGCTATACAAGTACAACCCATTTAAGAGAGTCGCAGCTGCCTCTTTGTCAGGTGCAGGAGGAACGATGAAAGCTCTCCCCTCATGTCTACAGTAAGAGCCAACTTATTACCACCATTTTCTCACCAAAACCTGCCGGTTGACATGTGGTAGGGAACCATGTTAGCTTGACCGCTCTGTTCCATAGTAAAGCTTCACTTGCATCTTTCGGGAATGTAAACAAGGAAACACCGGCTGTGTTTGTGTTGCTAAAGGCAACCGCAATACACCGCTTCCCACCTACATCTTTCTTCTTTGACGTCTCCATTATTGATTGAGCAAATTGCAAAAGATTCAGCAACACAGATGTCCAGAATACTGTGGAATTATGCGATGAAAACAGACGACTTATAGCTGTGAACGGTGCTGGACCAAAATGTCCTCTACAATGCGTGACGTCACGCGCACGATTCATCATACCGCGACGTTTTAGCATGATATTTGATACATGATACTCTTAAGACGAAACTCATGCCAATACAGCTTTTTTAGTTTACTAAATTACAATTTTAAATTTCCCGGGAGTTTCGTCTTAAAAACGTTGTGTAATGATGACGTGTACGCGTGACGTCACAGGGTTTCAGGAAGTATGAGCGCTGCACACACACACAGCTAAAAGTCGTCTGCTTTAATGGCATAATTAAACAGTATTTTGGACATCTGTGTTGCTGAATCTTTTGCAATTTGTTCAATTAATATTGAAGAAGTCGCAGTAGAAAGATGGAGTTGGGAAGCTTTAGCCTTTAGCCACACAAACACACGGTGATTCCTGGTTTAAAATTCCCGGAGGTGAAAATTTACTATGGATCAGAGCGCGGTCAAGCAAACATGAATCCAGACCAAATGTCAACCAGAAGGTTTCGGTGAGAAAATTGTGGGTAAAAAGTCAGTTCTTACCGGATAAAACTTGAGCTTGTGCCGTCCATAAAGCTGCCGTCGACTCCCCTGAGACACTGCACGTCAACACCCGGCTGTGGACACACCCCTCCGACTATCAGGTAATATTAAACTCACTAAAACACTAGCAACACAATAGAAAGATAAGGGATTTCCCAGAATTATCCTAGTAAATGTGTCTAAAAACATCGGAATATGTCCCAATGCTATCGCGTTTTTTTTTTTCTAGTCTGTCGCTATCAATATCCTCAAACACAAATCTTTCATCCTCGCTCAAATTAATGGGGTAATTGTCGTTTTCTCGGTCCTAACAACTGTTTTTGTTGGAGACTCCCGTTAATATCAATGTGAATATGTGAGGAGCCATCAACATGTGACGTCATCGTCTGCGACTTCCGGTAAAGGCGAGGCTTTTTCAGGAAGTACCAAAAGTGGCGAACTTTATCGTGGATGTTCTCTACTAAATCCTTTCAGCAAAAAATATGGCAATATCGCGAAATGATCAAGTATGACACATAGAATGGACCTGCTATCCCCGTTTAAATAAGAACATCTCTTTTCAGTAGGCCTTTAAAGGGGAACATTATCACAATTTCAAAAGGGTTAAAAACAATAAAAATCAGTTCCCGGTCGCCTGTTGTATTTTTTGAATTTTTTTTCAAAATTTTACCGGTCCCCGAATATCCCTAAAAAAGCTATAAAGTGCTTGATTTTCGCTATTTGCGATGCCACTATCCATTTCCCTGTGACATCACACAGTGCTGCCAATGTAAACAAACAATGGGAATACCACAGCAAGATATAGCGACATTAGCTCGGATTCAAACTCGGATTTCAGCGACTTAAGCGATTCAACAGATTACGCATGTATTGAAACAGATGGTTGGAGTATGAAAGTATTGAAGAAGAAACTGAAGCTATTGAGCGAATAGCTATTGACGCTATTCATAGCCATAGCATGGCCGAATAGCTGCGTTAGCATCGCCGGTAAAATGTGCGGACCAAACGATCAGGACTTTCACATCTTTTGACACTGGAGCAACTTAAATCCGTCGATTGGTAAGTTTTTTTTGGCGTTAAATGTGGGTGGAAGGAAACGTAATATAGTTGCAAATGCATCTGCAGGTTATCCATACATCTCTGTTCCATGTCTGCTTTAGCACCGCCGGTAAATAGCATGTTAGCGTCAATTAGCGTAGCATGTTAGCATTGATTAGTTGGCAGTCACGCCGCAACCAAATATGTCCGATTAGCACATAAGTCAACATCACAAAAACTCACCTTTGTGATTTCGTTGACTTAATCGTTGCAAATGCATCTGCAGGTTATCCATACATCTCTGTGCCATGTCTGCCTTAGCATCGCCGGTCAAATGTGGAGACACTCTGGCACATTCAATGGGGGTCTGGCGGCAGACATTTTGGCATCTTCGGGCCAGTGGTGCAACTTGAATCCCTCCCTGTTAGTGTTGTTACACCCTCCGACAACACACCGACGAGGCATGATGTCTCCAAGGTTCCAAAAAATAGTCAAAAAAACGGAAAATAACAGAGCTGAGACCCGGTGTTTGTAATGTGTTGAAAATGAAAATGGTGGGTGTGTTACCTCGGCGACGTCACATTCTGACGTCATCCCCTCCAGAGTGATAAACAGAAAGGTGTTTAATTCGCCAAAATTCACCCATTTAGAGTTCGAAAATCGGTTAAAAAAATATATGATCTTTTTTCTGCACCATCAAGGTATATATTGACGCTTACATAGGTCTGCTGATAATGTTCCCCTTTAAAGTCCTACTGAAAGCCACAACTAGCGACCACACAGTCTGATAGTTTATATATCAATGATGAAATATTAACATTGCAACACGTGCCAATACGGCCTTTTTAGTTTACTAAATTGCAACTTAAAATTTCCCGCGAAGTGTCGTGTTGAAAACGTCGCGGTATGATGACTCGTATGATGACGCGTGCATTTGATGTCTCGGGTTGTAGCGGACATTATTTTCCAGCCCGATCCAAGCTATAAGTAGTCTGCTTTATTCGCATAATCACACAGTATTCTGGACATCTGTGTTGCTGAATCTTTTGCAATTTGTTCAATTAATAATGGAGAAGTCAAAGTAGAAAGATGGAGGTGGGAAGCCTTTAGCCTTTAGCCACACAAACACAGCCGGTGTTTACTTGTTTAAAATTCCCGAAGGTGAAGCTTTAATATGGAACAGAGCGGTCAAGCGAACATGGATCCCGACCACATGTCAACCGGCAGTTTTCGGTGAGAAAATTGTGGTAATAAATCGGCTCTTACCGCAGACATCAGCGGAGCTTTTGTCCTGCTGCACCAGCGTGACTTCCCTCAGAGACACTCGCGGTCAACACACCCGTGGACACACCCATCAGACTTTCAGGTACTATTTAATCTCACTAAAACACTAGCAACGCAATAGGCAGATAAGGGATTTTCCAGAATTATCCTAGTGAACGTCTCTAATAACATCTGAATCGCTTCCACTGCAATCGCCTTTCTTTTTTACCTTTTTTTTTGTATTCCTTCACTCCAAATTTCCTCATCCACGAATCTTTCATCCTCGCTCAGATTAATGGGGAAATCGTCGCTTTCTCGGTCCGAATCGCTCTTGCTGCTGGAGGCTATGATTATAAACAATGTGAGGATGTGAAAAGCCCTACAACCCGTGACATCACGACCACATCGTCTGCTACTTCCGGTACAGGCAAGGCTTTTTTATTAGCGACCAAAAGTTGCGAACTTTATCTTCGATGTTCTCTACTAAATCTTTTCGGCAAAAATATGGCAATATCGCGAAATGATCAAGTATGACACATACAATGGACCTGCTATCCCCGTTTAAATAAGAAGATCTCATTTCAGTAGGCCTTTAAGTAAGTGGAAATGACAAATGAGGTAGTTGATACATAGAATATTTTTTATTCATTTTTGTTTTGGTCTTCTCGATGGGTTTTAACTTAAAGTTTAGTTGCTTTAATTAATTATTGATTAAAGCAAAATTAATAAGATTAATTGTGTTCTTCAAAGTGTCTTTAAAATTGTACCATTTTTTTCTTCCTGTAAATGTTTAACTAACTTGGGGTGTTTTGTCAAGAGGATTATTTGTGATATGTACATTTTCAGAATGTGCTTGTTCTATTTTGGGCCAAAATAAAATAAAGACAACAATCTGAAATTAGCTAAAATGAGTTTGACAGCCCTGCTGTAATCTGACTCATGTGAGCAGGTTACTGTATAAACACATTTTGTTATAAGTTATAAAAATGTGTTCAGTTCTCAGAGACACATCAATGTCAGGCTGACAATCGCTCTTCCGCTTTCTCCAAACACGAGAACAAAGCAGCTCCTACTGACTTGTGATTGGTCAGACCGTGCCGATCTTAATCACATGGCTAATTGCAATATAATAAATTGCAACACAATTGAATATCTTATATGCTCAGACAGTAATGTGTTTATATAAGTTTAGATTGTGTTATGATGTTTGTAATGGGGAAAGACGTTAATGTGTCTTGTTTTCATGTTTGCATTTAAGATAGTTGACATTTGTTAACTGGTGATTAGTGATGTTAAGTGCCTAAGATGGTAGTTATTGATTAGCAGTGCGATGAGGGCTTTCTGCTGGTGAGTGATTAGCACTACAGTTAGAGCCACCTATCGCCAGGTAGAAATGAGCAGTTTCACCAACATTTTGATGTGAAAGAGTTGGGACACGATGGACAGATTCCGGCCAGAGAATCCTTTAATCATCCTTATTGCTGAAAGGTAGATGTAATTTGTGTGTGTGTGTGTTTGTGTGTTTGTGTGTGTGTGTGTGTGTGTGTGTGTGTGTGTGTGTGTGTGTGTGTTTGTGTGTGTGTGTGTGTGTGTGTGTGTGTGTGTGTGTGCGTGCGTGCGTGCGTGCGTGCGTGCGTGCGTGCGTGTGTGCGTGTGTGTGTGTGGTCTAAACAGAGAAAAGAGGAACAATTACAATCATCTTTCGGTATTCCTTCTTTTTTTTTTTTTTCATTTATTTATTTATTTTTATTATCTTTCTAGTTATCATTATGTATACATATTGTTGCATTTGAACAACTGTATTGTTGATAATAGAGGTAAACTATTGGTTTTGTTCATGATCAATAGCGCTTTTTCTAATGGTATTTGTTTTGCTCCAGTTTTAGTGTAAAAATGCTCATTGTCATTTCTATATTATTATTTATTTCACTAACTGCTTCTTTGCTATCACTTTTACGATAATATTTGTACATATCGTATGTGCTGCTGTTGTTCTATTGTTGTTGTTGTATTTGCTGTTGTTGTCTCTCCGTCTAATCCCCCTCTTATCCCCACAATTTCCCCCTCTGTCTTCCTTTTTTTCTCTTTCTATCCCCGGCTGCACCAAATGAAAATATAAATACATTTAATAAAGTCAAATACAAATAAGGCAACAAGAGAAGTATCCTACACTTCTCTTTTGTAAAGTAAATCTGAACAGCCGATATAAGCACCTACATCAACTATATGATTTGCCTGAGAAGCTGGACAGGGCAAAAAAAAAACAAAAAAACAATCCAATTATATACAGAACAATATGTAGCAATACATAAATGTGCATACATCATATAATATAAAGGTGTGCATAATAACAAAAATAAATTCCACTTAACTGTTCTTGAACTTCAACAAGTTCTAGGCTTCAGAAAACATAAATGGCGATTTGGTCTCTGTCGCCATCTAGAGGCCAAACGAATCCATCGCAGTTGCAATGAGCGTGAATGGAAACGCCGTCAAAAGAGACTTATTATCTCTTGATTGACCCAAAAATACCTGAACTTAGCATAAAATGCACCAAACGTGCAGAATTAGTAACTTGAGGGTTGGAGGTTCGATCCCCGCTTCAGCCATCCTAGTCACTGCCGTTGTGTCCTTGGGCAATACTCTTTACCCAGCTGCTCCCAGATCCACCCACACTGGTTTAAATGTAAAAATTAGATATTGGGTTTCACTATGTAAAGCGCTTTGAGCCACTAGAGAAAAAGCGCTATATAAATATAATTCACTTCACTTCAACTTAACTTTCGTCGTCAACGCACACAAGGCAGGCTGCCACCATTGATTGAAACCGGCTGTTCTGACAAAGACGTAATTTAAAGCGGAAATGACGTCACAGATTGGCCTATGAACTTAAAGGCACGGGAAAATTACAAAACTGTTTGACGGCACACAATAGTACATTACTGCTGTTTTACAGGATTCATGGAAGTTTATTGTCATAGCAGCACACGATACACATGAGATGGCACACAATTTAGTAGCAGGTGAACAATAGGATAGAACATCCAACCACTATTCATAATGTAAAAAAGGGCCACCAGACTGATACATAACACAGGACCCCGAGAACACACTAATGGATTATGCATAAAAACATTTGATTTAAAACTACCAGATCTCATCCAACTCAAGACTGCCCAAATGATTTATAAAGCAAGTAAAGATTTACTTCCAACAGGGTTACAGAGAACATTTTTACAAAGAGAAGGGAATTATCATTTAAGAGGAGAACTACTTTTTAAGATCCAATATTGTAGAACAACGCAGAAACGAATGAGTATAACAATAGCAGGGGTTAAAATATGGAACTGTTTAAAGGAGGAAATAAAACACAGCACCAACATAAACCAGTTTAAAAAGCTTTTTAAATCATGTATCATTAGTAAATATAAGAAAGAAGAGCAAACATTGTTTTAGAAAGACAATAATATATATGTATATAGATACAATTTATGATTTCATAATTATACATATAGGTTATATTAAAATGTATATATTACCACTTTATATGGAATTTAAATAAATTGTGGATATATATAATATATATATATGTATATATATATATATATATATATATATGTATATATATATATATATAAGTGTACAAATGTATATGTTTGATTTAAATGTTAAACTGTGTATATGAGACGTGTGCTACATATATGTTGCTTATATATTGTTTAAAAAACAAAGTAATATAAGTGAAGCATGTTTTAGATTTTATATATTTTGAACCTTGTTCTTGTTGTGATGGGGTAGGTTTATATAAGCGTTGCTTCAACCTGCACCCTTTCGGCCTAATCATTGCTCAAATGAGTGTTTTTTTTTTTTTTTCTTTCTTTTCTTGTTGTTGTTCTTTGTTTTATGTGAAGATTGCCGAAATAAAATACATTGATTGATTGGTCCTCTTAGTGCTTAACTAAAAGAACTAAGTGGTTTGAAAAATATTTCTGTGTTTCTTGTCGTATTTAAAATGTATGATTTTTTTCTTCTTCTATGTATGCCCTTTTTCTGGTTTGAACAACAGCAATCGAAAATGTCTCTGCACGTGCTTGTATATATTTAGGGCCCGCATGGCAATGGGCCACGCGGGCCCTAAAGGACCTATTGAATTTCGTGCGTTTTATTATTCTTTATTATTATTATTATTATTATTCCGCCGCCTCTTTGAACTGTAATTTCACCCCCTGACCATGCTTCAAAACTCACCAAATTTCACACACTCATCAGAACTGGCGAAAATTGCCATCTAATAAAAAAAACAAACCCCAAAAATAAAAAATGCGCTCTAGCGCCCCCCTACGAAAAAAAACCAAAACAGACAGCTTGTAACTTCCGTTAGCAATGTCGTAGAGACATGAAACCAAAACCTTTATGCAGGACTGACTTAGACCTACATTTCATAATTTTACTTTAAACGGCAAAAATAAAAATAAAAATGGCAAAAACCCCTTCAAAGCAAAATTTGCCTAAAAAAATGTTATTTTTGCCTCATTGCGCTGTATTTTGACCCTCTCAAAATGCTTCAAAACTCACCAAACTTGACACACACATCAGGACTGGCAAACATTGCGATCTAGTTATTTTTATTATTTTTTTCGGAGTAGTTGTCAGTTATTTAATGTGAGATACTTCTGCCATTTATTGTTTAAAAGCAAGAGTCAATTGCCTTTATTTTGAAAAACAAGTGTTGTAGAGTAGAAAAACGGAAGTGTCTGGCTTCTAGCGCATGCGCAAATGTACTTGAAACGAAGCAAAAAGACGATGACCGCATGCTATGGTTGTTTGGAGACTTTTTGAATTGACTAATGATTCACAGCAAATATAGCAACAAAACATCGTAATTCGCATTTCCCAAAGCCATGAAACGTGCATTGAGTTTGGAGCGATACCTGAAGTGAAGATTGAAGACGTGATAGAAGATGGACGACTACTGCTATGCTAAGATGGCGACGTCATGTCAAAGAGAACATGGAAGAGAATCACCAACGGAGATAAAGACCAAAGATGAAGGTGAGTGACTTGACGTTTTGTCATTTGCAAAGTATTTCAAACCCTGAAAAAAATTTTCCGATGAAAATTTAGCCGACTTTTCAACAATGTAAACAAAGAGCCGCCATGATTGTTAGCTTGAACTTGGCACGATCATAACATTTGTAGCCTAAAAAAAGATGAACGTGCGTGCAAATTATTGAGCCTGTAAGAGTTAAAAGGATGAGTGAGCGTATGATTGGGGAAAAAAAAGACCATGTGTGTTAATATTGTGGGTGTGAGTCAATAACCAGGCCAGGTGATGAAGTGAGGTCTCTTTCCTTCAGACTTCAGAACAGACTCACACACTTGCCGCCAGGTGGCGCAATACAACCTCAATCGTCGGCCAACCAGAAAATGACCACAGCACACTTTATCCAATATTCACCAGGAGATGGCAACAAATTACTTAGATCACTCTATTACACTCCCTCCCTTTTAGAAATGTAGAAGTTACTCAAAAACAAAAAACAACTCAACCAAAAAATGCAGTCCTTAAGCCATATTCTCTTTTTTTTGTACTGCACTCTTAACCCTTATTTGTAAACAAGAACATACATATTATATAAACAGTATTTGTACACCTTCCACTGAAATTTATATACTGTCTTCAGAGACTCAGTTTTTGTGGTGGTGCTCAAAACCTTTCTGGGTACCTGCGGATCACTGGCGAGGTTTTTCTGGTGGGTGATCTGGGTTCTGGTGATGGCAACTCAGCAGCCCTTGAATCTGGTTCAGTGATGAGAGCAGTTTGTGTCTGACTCACTGATGGTCCTGGTGTTGGAACTGAAACAGCAGTGACCAGTTGTACTGATTGCACATTTCCTGCAACTGGTGGAGACAAGATAACTGGCAGTCTCTCCATGTTTTCCCGCCATGGTAACATGTGATCCACATGCACTGTGCGCTGTCTCTGTCCCTCTTGGGTCAGGTAAGTGACAGTTCCCAGTCATTTCAGTGTGTTTGCCTGAGTCCATTTTTCCTGAAACTTCTGATGCAAACCACCTCTCCCTCCAGGAAAAAGAAAACAGGGGGAGCCCTTTTGTTTTGATGATGCTTCTGCGCTGCTTCTTTTCCTTGGATCTGTCTGCCAAGCTCCGGCTTGAGCAAACTGAAAGGAGTTCTCAACTGGCGTTTCAGGAATAACTCAGCTGGAGTACGTCCCATCCTGTGTGGGGTGTGCTGCGCTACATGAGAAGGAAATTTGCAAGTCTGTGACCGAGTGGAGAGTAGGGTTGGGTATCGAGTATCGTTTGGACCCGGGACTAACTTTCCGATTCTCCCGGAATCGTTCAAAAGTTTAAATTTCGATTCCTAGTTTCGATACCCAGTCCGCCGACCGGAAGAAGAAGCCGCTGAACACCAACGAAGAAGCGCCCACCGCCGGAAGTGTTAGCATAGCCGAGCCTATGTAGCCGAGCGAGTCAGACAAGCATGGATAGCGGGCGTCGACGGTCAAAAGTGTGGCTTTATTTTACTAAAAGAAAGGAAATATCGGCGACATGTAACACGTGCGACAGGAGGGTGCACGTCGAACATGATGAAGCACCTCTGAGTTCATGGAGTACAAATAAATGCGTGTCCTGTCTTCGACGCGCTGCGCCGACCGTCTTCCTCTGCCTCTTCCTCTGGCTCCGGCTCCGACGCCCAGCCTGGCACCTCGGTGACTGCACTGCAGTCCGAATCCGGTAAGTAAAACAATATATATGCAGTAAATAATGGGTTTTGCGCCAACGTTGAGGCAGCTAACAAATTAGCCCGCGTATATTTTCATAGACAATTTACAATCAATCAATCAATCAATGTTTACTTATATAGCCCTAAATCACTAGTGTCTCAAAGGGCTGCACAAACCACTACGACATCCTCGGTAGGCCCACATAAGGGCAAGGAAAACTCACACCCAGTGGGACGTCGGTGACAATGATGACTATGAGAACCTTGGAGAGGAGGAAAGCAATGGATGTCGAGCGGGTCTAACATGATACTGTGAAAGTTCAATCCATAATGGATCCAACACAGTCGCGAGAGTCCAGTCCAAAGCGGATCCAACACAGCAGCGAGAGTCCCGTTCACAGCGGAGCCAGCAGGAAAACATCCCAAGCGGAGGCGGATCAGCAGCGCAGAGATGTCCCCAGCCGATACACAGGCAAGCAGTACATGGCCACCGGATCGGACCGGACCCCCTCCACATAGGAGAGTGGGACATAGGAGAAAAAGAAAAGAAACGGCAGATCAACTGGTCTAAAAAGGGAGTCTATTTAAAGGCTAGAGTATACAAATGAGTTTTAAGGTGAGACTTAAATGCTTCTACTGAGGTGGCATCTCGAACTTTTACCGGGAGGACATTCTGGATACTGGAGCCCGAAATGAAAACGCTCTATAGCCCGCAGACTTTTTTTGGGCTTTGGGAATCACTAATAAGACGGAGTCCTTTGAAGGCAGATTTCTTGCCGGGACATATGGTACAATACAATCGGCAAGATAGGATGGAGCTAGACCGTGTAGTATTTTATACGTAAGTAGTAAAACCTTAAAGTCACATCTTAAGTGCACAGGAAGCCAGTGCAGGTGAGCCAGTATAGGTATATATGTATGTATATATGTATATAAAGGTATATAAAGTATATGTATATATGTATGTATATATGTATATAAAGGTATATACAGTATAGGTATATATGTATGTATATATGTATATAAAGGTATATACAGTATAGGTATATATGTATGTATATATGTATATAAAGGTATATACAGTACAGGCGTAATGTGATCAAACTTTCTTGTTCTTGTCAAAAGTCTAGCAGCCGCATTTTGTACCAACTGTAATCTTTTAATGCTAGACATGGGGAGACCCGAAAATAATACGTTACAGTAATTGAGGCGAGACGTAACCCTCTAGACAGGCTCCGTGATGTGCAATGGCAACGGGGAAGATGTCGGTGCCACAGACGGAAGAGTGCCACAGAAAGGTCACTGCACACATAATCAAAAGACTGCATCCCTTTTCAGAAGTGGAATCTCCAACAATGAGGTTAGTTAAGCAATAACGTTAGAGCTAAGCTAATTGATACTGGGCTAAACAGTAACAGCAACATTACATGTTTGTTTACGTTTGCAGGGTACTCAAACTCTAAACCCAAAATACATTCCACCTTCCAGGGACTACCTGGCAAACACATGGTACAAGAAGAATCGGAATCGAGAATCGTCAGGAATCGTAATCGTGACAAAGAATCGGAATCGTTCAAATTCAAACGATACCCAACCCTAGTGGAGAGGAAGACTTGCTGTCTTCTTCCAGCACATTCTTCCTCAGAGCCCGTTTCAGGATTTGTACCGATCTCTCTGCTGCTCCATTTGATGCTGGGTGGTAGGCCGGTACAGCAGTGTGTTTGACTCCATTACTCTCCAGGAACTGAGTTAAACTCTTTTGCCACCAGCTGTGAGCCATTGTCTGAAACTAGCTCTTCTGGCAGTCCGTACGAAGCAAACAGACCGCGCAGCACTTTAATGATGTTGTGAGAAGTGGTGGAGGACATGGGAAAAGCCTCTAACTACTTTGAATGTCTATCTATGACAACCAAAAAATCCAAAATGTCCAACAGCGAGGCAGGGCAAGCCGGAGCCCGGCCCGAGATGGCGGCGAGGAGGCGTGGACTGCGCTCCAGCAGCGAGGCGGGGCGCGCCCGGAATCCACCCGGCAAATATTATCAGGTGCGTGGGTCGCCCAGCTAGGGATGATTTAAATCTCCTCTCGCACTGTATAAAAGGGCATCGGCCGTAAACGCCGGGGAGAGAAACGGAGATAGAAGGAGCCAGAAGGAAGCCAATGCTGAGCACAAGGAAGACGACGCGTGCAGCCGAAAAGCTGGAGCGGAAGAGCGAGCAGAAAAACGGGAAAACTGCAAAGGAAACCGGAAAGAGACTTAAATATTGCAAGGTAAAAGAAGTCTACACCTACTTGACAGAATGTCATTCCTTGGTGGTCCTGAGAAACCCGCACCACGATGGCTCGAGACCGTCACATTTTCCGCGACTCTTTTCTCCTCAGCTCTTAGCATCAGCTTCCTTCTGGCTCCTTCTCTCTCAATGTCTCTCCCCGGCGTTTTCGGCCGCTGCCCTTTTTATACAGTGTGAGAGGAGATTTAAATTTGTCCCCAGCTGGGCGACCCACGCTCCTGATAATATTGGCGGGGTTGATTCAGGCGCACCCCGCCTCGCTGCTTGCTCGCAGTCCACGCCTCCCCGTCGCCATCTTGCCCGGCCTCGCTGTTGGACTACCGGCCACGCCTCTCCACAATACTGTTTATCTTTCTCTGCAAAATCGATGTGAATTCTTTGCCACACTCTTTCTGGCCACCGCCAAGTATGTAGTGCTTAGCAGACTGAGCACTTGTTCGCTAGTTCTTGAATTTCACCATCACAGCCTGGCCACCAGAGGTAACTGCGGGCAAGAGTTTTCATACGGCAGATGCCCGCATGTTTATGATGGAGATCCTCCAGTAATCTCTGTCGATAACCCGGGGGTATGAGGACTCGCGGTCCCCAGAGAATGCAGCCTTGATCTGCTGATAACTCCTGTCTGCGTACAAAGTAAGGCCTCAATGCTGCGTCTTGCACATAACTTGGCCAGCCATTTAATGTGTAGTTCCACACGTTGCTGAGTACAGGATCTTTAAAGGGGAACATTATCAGCAGACCTATGTAAGCGTCAATATATACCTTGATGGTGCAGAAAAAAGACCATCTATTTTTTTAACCGATTTCCGAACTTTAAATGGGTGAATTTTGGCGAATTAAACGCCTTTCTGTTTATCGCGCTGGAGGCGAGGTAACACACCCCTCATTTTCATTTTCAACACATTACAAACACCAGGTCTCAGCTCTGTTATTTTCCTTTTTTTTGACTATTTTTTGGAACCTTGGAGACATCATGCCTTGACGGTGTGTTGTCGGAGGGTGTAACAACACTAACAGGGAGGGATTCAAGTTGCACCACTGGCCCGAAGATGCCAAAGTGTCTTCCGCCAGACCCCCATTGAATGTGCCAGAGTGTCTCCACATTTGACCGGCGATGACAGACATGGCACAGAGATGTATGGATAACCTGCAGATGCATTTGCAACGATAGTCAACGAAATCACAAAGGTGAGTTTTGTTGATGTTGACTGCCAGCTAATCGATGCTAACATGCTACGCTAATCGATGCTAACATGCTATTTACCGGCGGTGCTAAAGCAGACATGGCACAGAGATGTATGGATAACCTGCAGATGCATTTGCAACTAAATTACGTTTCCTTCCACCCACATTTAATGCGAAAAAAACACTTACCAATCGACGGATTTAAGTTGCTCCAGTGTCAAAAGATGCGAAAGTCCTGATCGTTTGGTCCGCACATTTTACCGGCGATGCTAACGCAGCTATTCGGCCATGCTATGGCTATGAATTGCGTCAATAGCTATTCGCTCAATAGCTTCAGTTTCCTCTTCAATACTTTCATACTCCAACCATCTGTTTCAATACATGCGTAATCTGTTGAATCGCTTAAGTCGCTGAAATCCGAGTTTGAATCCGAGCTAATGTCACTATATCTTGCTGTGGTATTCCCATTGTTTGTTTACATTGGCAGCACTGTGTGACGTCACAGGGAAATGGCCAGTGTCTTCGCAGAGAGTCGAAAATAAGGCACTTCAAAGCTTTATTTAGGGATATCCCGAGACCGGTAAAATTTTTAAAAGAACTTCAAAAAATACAACAAGCCACTGGGAACTGATTTTTATTGTTTTTAACCCTTTTGAAATTGTGATAATGTTCCCCTTTAAAAGTAGCATATATTAATGCAGTATGAAGAAGAATGTTTTAATGTAGACATAGAATCATCATACTGCTGTGATGCATCAAGTATTCATTCAAGGCTAAGGAAAAATATGGAGATATATATGGTGTATTGCCTAGAAATATCCAGATATTAAAAAAAGGCCATATCGCCCAGCCCTAGGCTGGAGCACAGTAGAGGGGTTTTGCAGGAATCAGCTGTAATAGTTGAGAAGGCCTAAGAAAGACTTCAGTCCTGTTGCATTTGTGTGCTCAGGTGCATTTGTTATGACAGTCATCTTTTCGTCTGTGGGATGTAAACCAGTCTTATCAATGCGAAGTCCCAGGTACTCGACACTGCTCTGGAAAAACTGACATCTGGATAGCTTCACCCTGATGCCATGCTTCTCCAAACGTGAGAGAATATTATCCAGTCTTGTCAAATGCTCCTCCTCCGAGGAAGCAGTGATGAGGATGTTGTCCAAAAAACATCCTCGTCGCCATTTGGGTGTGAGTCAGTAACCAGGCGAGGTGGTGAAGTTACGTCTCTTTCCTTCAGACTTCAGAACAGACTCGCACACTTGCCGTCACATAGCGCAATACGACGTAAATCGTTGGCCAACCAAAAAGTAACCACAGAATATTATATCCAACATTCACCAGGAGATTGCAACAAACAACTCTATTACATTGTCTACTCGAATTTGCGACTTTTTATTTGACACTATGCTAGTATGTCTAATAAGTAATCACTGAACTCTACAAAAAAGTAAGACCACATGATTTTCACTTCGGAATTGGACACTAATCCAATCCAATCCACTTTTATTTATATAGCACATTTAAACAACAATAACGTTTCCAACGTGCTGCACAGCCATGTTAAAAACAATATTAAAAAAAACAATATTATGCTCCAGCAATGACTGAATAAAAACAAAAAAATAAATATAAAACCAATATAAAAACAAATATGATTAAAAACAATTTTAAAGGGTAAAATCAATTAAAAGTGTATAAAAAACACAGAGGACAACAGAGGACAGAGGACCACACAACTCACGTAGTGTTAAAAGCCAAAGAATAAAAGTGGGTCTTTGATTGATTGATACTTTTATTAGTAGATTGCACAGTTCAGTACATATTCCGTACAATTGACCACTAAATGGTAACACCCCAATAAGTTTTTCAACTTGTTTAAGTCGGGGTCCACGTTAATCAATTCATGGTCTTAAGACGAGACTTAAAACACTCCACTGTGGAAGCAGTTTGAACATGGAGGGGCAGAGTGTTCCAGAACTTAGGGCCGACCACAGAGAAGGACCTGTCTCCCCTGGTTTTAAGTCTGGTCTTGGGCACCACGAGCTGGAACTGGCTCTCGGACCTCAGAACGCGTGCAGGAATGTAAATTTGGATGAGGTCCGAGATATAGTGAGGTGCCAGTCCATGTAAAGAGTTAAAAACAAACAGCAAAGTTTTAAAATCAATCCTAAAATGAACAGGGAGCCAGTGCAAACTCTGAAGAATTGGGGTTAAAGGCTGGCGTTTCCTGGCCCCTGTTAAAAGTCCTGCTGCCGCGTTCTGGACTAACTGCAACCGGGAGAGAGCTTTTTGGCTCATGCCAGCATAAAGTGCATTGCAGTTGTCCAGGCCACTTGAAATAAAAGCATGCACGACTTGTTCAAAAAGGTAAAAACGGTTTAACCTTTACTAAAAGACGAAAGTGATCAAAACACGATTTTAAAACGCCATTGACTTGTTTGTCTAGTTTAAAATGGCTGTCTATAGTGACGCCAAGGCTGGTGACTTTGGGACGCACATCATTTTGCAATGGTCCCAAGTCAGTGAGGGCCGGACCAAAAACTACAATTTCCGTTTTTCCCTCATTCATTATTTAAAAATTCTGGGCTAACCAAGCCTTGACGTCACATAGACAGTTAAGAAGGGGTGTCAGGGGGCCGTGGCTTTTTGAAATCGGCATATAAATTTGACAGTCATCTGCATAAAAGTGATAAAACACTCCATGTTTTTAAAAAAATCTCTCCAAGAGGGAGGAGATAAAGAGCGACCAGGATGGGGCCTAAAATAGATCCCTGGGGGACACCACAGTAAAGCCTGACAGAGAAGGACCTCTCAGACAGGTAGGATCTGAACCACTCTAACGCAGTCCCCCTGACACCCACACAGTCTCTCAGGCGGTCTAAAAGATTTGTGTGGTGGACTGTGTCAAAGATCTAAAAGCACTAAAATGGCAGAGCTGCCAGAATCAGACATTAAAAGCAAGTCATTAAAAACCTTTAAAAGTGCAGATTCAGTACTGTGCAAAGCTTTGTATCCAGACTGAAATGGATCTAAAGTGCTATTTTCATCTAAAAAAGGCTGCAGTTGTGCCAGAACACATTTCTCCAAAATCTTTGACACAAAAGGTAATTTGGAAATGGGCCGAAAATTTGACAAACTTGCAACTAAAACAGAATCCGCTGGTAAACACAAAATTTCACGCAAATTGACATAAATGTGAGTGAAATGTTGTCATTGTGAGGAGAAGGAACATTTGTTCGGTACAATAATTTGTCCGATACCCCTCGTTCATCGCCGAAACACTCAACCACCCTGTCCTGAACTAAACAATGTTGAGACAGCGACTAAACTATGAAACTAAAGCTAGCAAGAACAATCCATACACCACAAATCACTTATTGTGTTGTTGTGAACGGCATCACGATGTAAGATCAATGTACAAACAGGAAAGCTGTCGCAACTTGAGAGGCTTTCTTAATTTTACAGCCTCAAGTTTTCTCAAAACTCTCACTTTCCGCTTTGATTAATTGGTTGATTAATTTTAGAAAATGTTATTTATGACACAAAAAGCAAACAATCTATTGCGATAAAAAATAGTGTGAGGGGTAAGAAACGGAATTTAGAAAAAATTTAAACACAAAACTTGAATTTGATTTGTTTGTCATATTGCAATAGTCATTTTAATTTATTGTTACTAATGTGTGTCTGGTGTTTTTTTTATATCATATTTAAAATTGAGTTTTGTTGGTACTGTTTTTACTTTTTCAAATAAATAAATATTTTGGTTATTTATGGTGATTCCAAAATCAGTGTTTTGCCATAATTGTCCATCCCTACACGAGGTCTTGGCAAGGACTTCACGACAAACTATGTATCACGGTACTTGAGTCACGATACAATAGTCTATTGTGATATTGTGACATTGAGTTTTACACCGTTTTTACAAAGTCACTGAAAAATGTTTAAAAAAACTACTTAAATAAAAGTTGTATATAAGTATACCAGATTCCAGTTATTTTTTATTGGACACATTTCGTCAAAAACAAAGTAATTCCAATGATCATTACAATTGTAAAGAAAGTGGATCCAATTTCTTGCATTTAATATCTAAAAAAAGTTATCTGCTTCTTAACTACAAACTTCTTTTAGATAGATTTTTTTTTTAATTTTTGCGATGTACTTCAATTTTGACTTATTCCCCACTGTTAGTTTGTAGTATCCTAATGTCCATGGAAGCAGATGTTTTCTACTTTCTGTGATTCTAGCTGAACTTTTCTGAGTCTATGACAAGTCATGTAAACATTGACCCATCATTCTGGCAAGGCACTAAATGAATGGCCATGCAACACTACACACTAGGGTGGTCCTGATACCAACCATTTAGTACCGGTACTAAATGTATAGATACTTTTCCAAATAAATGGAACTATGAAAAATGTAAATATTGGCTTCATTTTAACAGAACATTTTACACTAAACACTCATAGTCCAAAAACTATTTTACTAGGTTAAAATATAAATTAAAATGCATTAAACCCATTGGGCTTTTCTTGTTGCACTCAAAGAACAATTTACAATTTTCCATCTTACATATAGTGAAAAAAAAAAAAAGAATTATATTTATATAGCGCTTTTTCTCTAGTGACTCAAAGCGCTTTACATAGTGAAACCCAATATCTAAGTTACATTTAAACCAGTGTGGGTGGCAGGTGGGTAAAGTGTCTTGCCCAAGGACACAACGGCAGTGACTAGGATGGTGCAAGCGGGGATTGAACTTGCAATCCTCAAGTTGCTGGCACGGCCACTCTACCAACCGAGCTATACCGCCCCTAGTCTGCTATAATCAAGGATTAGATTAGAATAGAACAGAAAGTTTTACTAACATTACATTGAATCATTCTTCATAAAGTGACCGGGTTGTAACTAATCGACGACCAAAGAGCGGAGCTTTATGGACCCAATATGGGCCCTGGAGGGAACATCTTCCCTGCGCTCCTCGACCACGGTCTGGGAGCCCACAAACAGGAAAGGTGTAAAGCAACCCTTGCAGAGCGGTGACTCCCTGTTTAAAGTGTCACCTTTATTGTTAGTTTAGAAGCCCAAATACCTCCATATTGCACTTCACACACCCTCTTTATTAACCAGTAGAATTGTCCTTTGTTGCCTTTCTTCCTCTCCACGATGTTATTGCTTGTATGCACTTTGTGTGTGCGTTTTGACACACTCAACATCATGCACCTCGACTCTGTAGTCACCGCCACACAGCAGCATTCAGATGAAAGAACAGTACCGGTACTTTTCAAAGGTGGTGTAGTACCGATTTCAATTGATTAGTACCACAATACTTTATTAGTAGCAGTATACTGTACAACCCTACTACACACACATACAGTACCAGTGTTTCCAACAGGTCAGGCATCTATTTGCGGTGGTGTGGTCGGGCGGCAGGGAGGTAGGGGGAGGTTGATGGAGGGTGGCAGTGGCGGCAGCGATGACCAAGAAGAATGCGGAGTTGGAATATAATTACAACACTTTATGTACATATTTATATAATATTTACATATTTATATAATATGTAACTACAAGCTCCATTCACAGACAGAGTCCCATTGCTTTTAAGAGCGGTCAAGCGAGTCAAAAGTCGAAAAAAAAATATTTTTTATTTTTTTTATTTGTGGCAGCCGTAATTCTTTTGTGGCGGGCCGCCATAAAAAAATGAATGTGTGGGAAACCCTGAGTACATAGAATAAAGTGTGTTTTTGTTGTTTGTGTCTTGCAGACGTCCAGCAGCTGATGGGTAATCCAGAAGAAGTTTCCCCTCAGTCAGGGGGGAGCTCCACTTTGAAGCAAGAGACCACACAACCACCCTGCATTAAAAAGGAAGAGGAGGAACTCTGCATCACTCAGGAGGGAGAGTGTCTTCTAGGACGAGAGGAAGCTGATTACACCAAGTTTCCACTGACTATTGTCTCTGTGAAGACTGAAGATGATGAAGAGAAACCACAAGTAGACAACCTCTTAGCTCCACTATCAGATAGTGAGGCTGAAGACGAGGTTGAAGTAACTTTGAGCAGCGATACAGACTGTGAAGGTGATATGAGGACTCACACTGACAACAAACACTCTGAATGCTCTGCAAAGAAGAGAGGTGAAACATGTTTGAGCTGCTCAGTTTGTGCTGAAAGTTTTACTAACAAGAACAATTTAAATCGACACATGAGAACACACACAGGTGAAAAAACATCCAGTTGTTCAGTTTGTGGCAAAAGCTTTTCTCGAAATAGCTATTTGACTGTACACATGAGAACACACACAGGTGAAAAACCATTTGAGTGTTCCTTTTGTGGCAAACGTTTTTCTCAAAATAGTATTTTGATTCAACACATGAGAACACACACAGGAGATAAACCATTCAACTGTTCAGTTTGTGCTACAAGATTTTCTGTTAAGTGGTATTTGACTGAACACATGAGAACACATACAGGTGAAAAACCATTTAGTTGTTCAGTTTGTAGCAAAAGCTTTTCTCAAAATAGCCATTTGACTAAACACATGAGAACACACACAGGTGAAAACACGTCTAAATTTTCAGTTTGTGACGTAAGCTTTTCTCAAAATAGCCATTTGACTCAACACAAGAGAACACACACTGGAGAAAAAACATTTACTTGTTCAGTTTGTGGCAAAACCTTTTTTGGTAAGAGCAATTTGACTGACCACATGAGAACACACACAGGTGAAAAACCATTTAGTTGTTCAGTTTGCAGCAAAAGCTTTTCTGTTAAGAGCACTTTGATTGAACACATTAGAACACACACGGGTGAAAAACCATTTAAGTGTTCAGTTTGTGGAAAAAGTTTTTCTGCTAACAGCAATTTAACTAAGCACATGAGAACACACACAGGTGAAAAGCCATATAAGTGTTCAGTTTGTGGCAAAAGCTTTTCTAAAAATAGCCAATTGGCTACACACATGAGAACATACACACAGGTGAAAAACCATTTAGTTGATCAGTGTGCTTTAAATGGTTCCCATACAATGCAGACACAGTAAAACACATGAGAACACACAAGGGAAGATAAGCAATTAGCTGTTTAGTTTGTGGTATGTTGCTCATATGTGGCGACATCCACCCTACCCAGGACCTCCTCCCTGCTTCTTTCACAAATATCTGAGGTATTCATACAAACGTGGACTATATGGAGCATACTTTTATCTAACTGCCAACTTTTACTCCTCAGACTGATTGACGTGCAAATCAGAGACATGTGAACAATGCACCCCCAACACCCACAACCCAACCCCCACCTCCCTCGACATTCGGGCATAACAGGTTCAATCCGGCCCGCAAGTTGAGTTTGCGAAGTGTAACATTCAGCTGCATTTTTTAATGAAAGAAACTGCTGTTCTGAATGTGTCCACTGGATGTCACAATAGCAATTCTGTTAGGCAAGCAAATAGTTTATACCGGGGCGAGCAAGTATACCAAGCAAGAGGTACACGGTAAAGCGGGGCTGTGACTCCTCCCCCTCCAGCCAACGTAAAAGAGGAGTAAAATAATCAATCAGTAACCCCACTTCAAATGCAGCATGAGACACTGCACACTGATATAGTTCTGTGAAAATGATTGTCTTCTGTGCAAATGTAAAGAAAGTGAACAGTGTGTGATTTACTGCAATACTGTCACTCTTTCAACTTTTTATTTGTGCTTTGTTGAAATTGTTCACACATTGCACTGCTTTTATTTTTCTGTCAATACACATTATGTCTAGAAGACAGGAAGTAACTCAACACTCTTGAATAGTTTCTACCTCAGTGTGTATGGTTTGTTGAGTTAGCACAGGATTAATATGTGGAAATGACAAATGAGGTAGTTGATACATAGAATAGTTTTTGTTAATTTTTGTTATGGTTTTCTCGATGGGTTTTGACTTAATGTTTAGTTGCTTTAATTAAATAAAGCACAATTAATTAGATTAATTGTGTTCTTCAAGGTGTCTTTAAAAACTTTTCTTTTTTCTTCCTGTAAATGCTTAACTAACTTGAGGTGTTTTGTCAAGAGGATTATTTGTGATATGTACATTTTCAGAATGTGCTCGTTGTATTTACCATGAATTGTTTAACGTGGACCCCGAAAAACTTATTCAGGTGTTACCAGTTAGTGGTCAATTGTACAGAATATGTACTGAACTGTGCAATCTACTAATAAAAGTTTCAATCAATCAATCAATATTTTGGGCCGAATGAAATAAAGAAAACAATCCGAAGTTAGCTAAAATGAGTTTGACAGCCCTGCTGTAATCTGACTCATGTGAGCAGGTTACTGTATAAACACATTTTGTTATAAGTTATAAAAATGTGTTCAGTTCTCAGAGACACATCAATGTCAGGCTGACAATCGCTCTTCCGCTTTCTCCAAACACGAGAACAAAGCAGCTCCTACTGACTTGTGATTGGTCAGACCGTGCCGATCTTAATCACATGGCTAATTGCAATATAATAAATTGCAACATAATTGAATATCTTATATGCTCAGACAGTAATGTGTTTATATAAGTTTAGGTTGTGTTATGATGTTTGTAATGGGGAAAGACGTTAATGTGTCTTGTTTTCATGTTTGCATTTAAGATAGTTGACATTTGTTAACTGGTGATTAGTGATGTTAAGTGCCTAAGATGGTAGTTATTGATTAGCAGTGCGATGAGGGCTTTCTGCTGGTGAGTGATTAGCACTACAGTTAGAGCCACCTATCGCCAGGTAGAAATGAGCAGTTTCACCAACATTTTGATGTGAAACCATATTACTAACTGTCTGCTGTTTTACAGGATTCATGGAAGTTTATTGTCATAGCAGCACACGATACACATGAGATGGCACACAATTTAGTAGCAGGTGAACAATAGGATTGGTCCTGGTGGAGATCTACACTCTTAGTGCTTTTCTTCTTTATGCAGAGTCATGATTTGACTTTCTAAAGGTTTTTAACTAAAACAACTAAGTGGTTTGAAAAACATGTCTGTGTTTCTTGTCGTATTTAAAATGTATGATTTTTTTATTTGATGTTTGCCCTTTTTCTGGTTTGAACAACAGCCATCGAAAAAGTCTGTGCACGTGCTTGTATATATATATATATATATATATATATATATATATATATATATATATATAATATATATATATATATATTTGATCTTCAAAGAGTAGTTGTCGATTATTTGATGATAGATACATTTGTCAACCATTGTTTTAAAACAAGATCAAATCGCCTTTATTTTGAAAAGCATTTGTAGTGGCGCAGGAAACGGAAGTTGTTGGCTTCTAGCGCATGCGCAAATGTACTTGAAGCCCAGCAAACAGACGGAGACCGCAGTCTGTTTTTTTTTTAAAGATCCTTCGATTTCACGATCTTAAAGTCATATGATTCACAGCAAATATAGCAACAAATATTTCAATGCGTATTTTCCAAAGCCACGAAACGTGCATTGAGTTTGGAGCGATATCTGAAGTGAAGATTGAAGACGTGATAGAAGATGGACGACTACTGCTATGCTAAGATGGCGACGTCATGTCAAAGAGAAAGTGAAAGACAATCAGAAACTTTCAGCAAATCACCAACGGAGATAAAGACGGAAGATGAAGGTGAGTGAGTTGAAGTTTTATCATTTGAAAATAATTTCAAGCCCTTAAAAAAGATTCATTAGCCGACCTTGTTGAAGAATGTAAAGAAAGAGCCGCCATGATTGTTAGCTTGAAGAAGGCAGTGGAGTTCACATCAGAGGAGATGAAAGAATGCAAAAGTCACATGAAGAAAGTGGAAGAGCAAAATGAATTAACGCTGCAAGCAGCGCTGGTCGGGTCTGCCGCCACTACTCAAGCCCTGGTCTAAGTCAGACCAACATAGAGGTTTTTGTTTCATGTCTCCACGATATTCCTAACAGAAATTACATGCCGTTTTATCTGGGTTTTTTTCCTGGGGGGCGCTAGAGTGCAATTTAGATTTTTAGGGCTTGGTTATTTATTGTCCCACTCTCCCCTGTGGAGGGGGTCCGGTCCGATCCGGTGGCCATGCACTGCTTGCCTGTGTATCGGCTGGGGACATCTCTGCGCTGCTGATCCCCCTCCGCTTGGGATGGTTTCCTGCTGGCTCCGCTTTGGACTGGACTCTCGCTGCTGTGTTGGATCCATTGTGGATTGAACTTTCACAGTATCATGTTAGACCCGCTCGACATCCATTGCTTTCCTCCTCTCCAAGGTTCTCATAGTCATCATTGTCACCGACGTCCCACTGGGTGTGAGTTTTCCTTGCCCTTATGTGGGCCTACCGAGGATGTCGTAGTGGTTTGTGCAGCCCTTTGAGACACTAGTGATTTAGGGCTATATAAGTAAACATTGATTGATTGATTGATTAGATGGCAACTCTTGCCAGTCCTGATGTGTGTGTCAAATTTGGTGAGTTTTGAAGCATGTTAAGGGGGTCAAATTACAGATCAGCTTTCTGGATGAAGAGAAAAACTAGCTAATTCAAATCTTTTTGAAAAACTTAAAAAAAGAATTTATGGAACATCATTAGTAATTTTTCCTGATTAAGATTAATTTTAGAATTTTGATGACATGTTTTAAATAGGTTAAAATCCAATCTGCGCTTTGTTGGAATATATAACAAATTGGACCAAGCTATTATTTCTTCTAGATTTTCCAGAACAAAAATCTGAAAAGAAATTCAAAAGACTTTGAAAAATGATTTAAATTTGATTCTAAATAATTTTCTAGATTTGCCAGAATATATTTTTTTTTTATTTTAATCATAATAAGTTTGAAGAAATATTTCACAAATTTTCTTCACTGAAAAAAACAGAACCTAAAATGAAGAATTAAATTAAAATGTATGTATTATTCTTTATAATAAAAAAAAAATACTTGAACATTGATTTAAATTGTGAGGAAAAGAGAGGAAGGAATTCAAAAGGTATATATGTTTAAAAATCCTGAAATCAATTTTAAGGTTGTATTTTTTCTCTAAAATTGTCTTTCTGGAAGTTATAAGAAGCAAAGTAAAAAAAATAAATGAATTTATTTAAACAAGTGAAGACGAAGTCTTTCAAATATTTTCTTGGATTTTCAAATTCTATTTGAGTTTTGTCTCTCTTGGAATTAAAAATTTTGAGCAAAGCAAGACCAGCTTGCTATTAAATAAATCAAATTTAAAAAATAGAGGCAGCTCACTGGTAAGTGCTGCTATTTGAGCTATTTTTAGAACAGGGACGGCGTGGCGCAGTGGCGCAGTGGGAGAGTGGCCGTGCGCAACCCGAGGGGCCCTGGTTCAATCCCCACCTAGTACCAACCTCGTCACGTCCATTGTGTCCTGAGCAAGACACGTCTCCCTTGCTCCTGATGGGTGCTGGTTAGCGCCTTGCATGGCAGCTCCCTCCATCAGTGTGTGAATGTGTGTGTGAATGGGTAAATGTGGAAGTAGTGTCAAAGCGCTTTGAGTACCTTGAAGGTAGAAAAGCGCTATACAAGTACAACCCATTTATCATTTATTTATTTAACAGGCCAGCGGGCTACTTATCTGGTCCTTACGGGCTACCTGGTGCTCATGGGCACCGCGTTGGTGACCCCTGCTCTAGTGGCATGGTCGGAAGGCAGATTGATTTCATGTTCCATTCGTCTCCAATGTAGTGGCATGTATTGCCGAGGTAGGCAAATCTTGTCCACACATCAGTAGTGAGAGCAATTTTGCTCTGGGTGGCTTTTATGTCAGTCTACACTGCTTGGAATGTCTGCTCGTACTTCCTCTCCATCAGTTTGGTAAAATGGTTCCTCGAGGGAAGAATGTAACGTGACTCATTTGTCTGAAACCTTCATCCTCCACCATTGATAGTGGCCTCATGTCAGTTAGCAACATATTAAGGATGGCATCAGTCAGTGCAACCGCTTGCCGTGGTGTGTACACCTTCCTTTGTACCAATTCACTAATGTTGGCTTGTTTCTTTCTGAAATGAGAGAAACCATATTATGAACGTACATAGTAGCAACATTTACATGTAACTCAATACATCCCCAGTGGATTTAATTAATAATTTCTGAAAAATACGCCACCACATTAAAAAAACAGCTAAATTAAATAAATGGACATTGGAGTTGCAGAATACATCAATAACAACACAGAAATGTAACTCATCAGATCAGAACTGGATCAGATATATGGCTCCTCTTAAGGTGCTGCCGAAGCAATGTTGTCCTTGGTGCCACGTACGCGACGTCTATGCTGCACGTTTTGCAGGAAATGTCTTCTTTGAAGTCCTTAAAGGGGAACATTATCAGCAGACCTATGCAAGTGTCAATATATACCTTGATGGTGCAGAAAAGAGACCATCTATTTTTTTAACCGATTTCCGAACTCTAAATGGGTGAATTTTGGCGAATTAAACGCCTTTCTGGTTATCGCTCTGGAGGCGATGACGTCAGAACGTGATGTCACCGAGGTAATACAGCCGCCATTTTCATTTTCACATTACAAACACCGGATCTCAGCTCTGTTATTTTCCGTCTTTTCGACTATTTTTTGGAACCTTGGAGACATCATGCCTCGACGGTGTGTTGTCGGAGGGTGTAACAACACTAACAGGGAGGGATTCAAGTTGCACCACTGGCAAGAAATCTGCCGCCAGACCCCCATTGAATGTACCAGAGTGTCTTCACATTTGAGCGGCGATGCTAAGACAGACATGGCACAGAGATGTATGGATAACCTGCAGATGCATTTGCAACCATTAAGTCAACGAAATCACAAAGGTGAGTTTTGTTGATGTTGTTGACTTATGTGCTAATCAGACATATTTGGTCACGGCATGACTGCCAGCTAATCGATGCTAACATGCTACGCTAATCGATGCTAACATGCTATTCATGCTAGCTGTATGTACATTTGAAACTAGATACCCACATTTAATGCGAAACAAACACTTACCAATCGACGGATTTAAGTTGCTCCAGTGTCACAAGATGCGAAAGTCCTGATCGTTTGGTCCGCACATTTTACCGGCGATGCTAATAAGGCAGCCATGCTATGGGCCACTTCATTAGGTACACCCACGCTATGGCCGAATAGCGTCAATAGCGATTCACTCAATAGCTTCAATTTCTTCTTCAATTTCGTTTTCGCTATTTGCCTCCATACTCTGACCATCTGTTTCACTACATGTGTAATCTGTTGAATCGCTTAAGATGCTGAAATCCGAGTCTGAATCCGAGCTAATGTCGCTGTATCTTGCTGTGGTAACCGCCATGTTGTTTGTATTGGCAGCCCTGTATGACGTCACAGGGAAATGGACGGGTGGATGTAGCGATGGTGAAAATCAGGCAATTTGAGGCAGTTTTTCGGGAGGTGTAAAATTTTGAAAAAAACTTCGAAAAATAAAACAAGCCACTGGGAACTGATTTTTATTGTTTTTAACCCTTTTGAAATTGTGATAATGTTCCCATTTAAAGTAAAGTGTTCCGACACTTTTGACGACTCAGGTCGTACACTTTTCCTCCATTGAAGCAATAACCTCGAGATGTTTCTCCGCTGAACTATCTGTACTGTTTTTCTCCGCCATTTGTCAAATGTTTCCAGCAATGAAGAAGGCGTGGTCACGTGAGCTGCACCTGACACATCATTGGCTGGCTCCCTGCCACCACCAGACGTAGCCTGGCGCTTTTGTGTACTTTATTTATTTGTACTTTATTTTGTACTGTATTTTTTGTACTTTATTTTTTTATTTATTTACTGTTTTTGTACTTATTTTGATTATTGTTTTTCAGCTGTTAGTATATGTTGCAGTTTATAAACAAGGGTTTAGAGGGGGAAAAAATAAATATAAAACTTTTTTTTTTAAGCCTCTGCGCATGCACATTGCATACATCCAACGAATCGATGAGTAAATTAATCGCCAACTATTTTAATAATCGATTTGATCGATTAGTTGTTGCAACCCTAGACTTTACCGCTACAAATATAATATGTGTATATATATTAAATGCTAAATGGGTTACACTTGTGTAGTGCTTTTCTACCTTCCAAGGTACTCAAAGCGCTTTGACATTATTTCCTCATTCACACACTGGTGGCTGGAGCTGCCATGCTAGGCCCTAACCATGACCCATCAGGAGCAAGGTCTTGCTCAGGGACACAACGGGCGAGACTAGGATGGCAGAAGCTGGGGATCGAACCGGGAACCCTCAGCCGTGCTACCAACCGAGCCACGCCGTCCCATCCATCCATCAATCTTCTTCTGCGTATCTGTGGTCGGGTTCCCTCTCCCCAGCCACTTCGTCCAGCTCCTCCCGGGGGATCCAGAGGCGTTCCCAGGGGCAGGCAGGAGACATAGTCTTCCCAACGTGTCCTGGGTCTTCCCCCTTGGCCACCTACTGGTTAAACATGCCCGAAACATCCAGGGAGGTGTTTGGATGGCATCCTGACCAGATGCCCGAACCACCTCATCTGGTTCCTCTCCATTTGGCTTTACTTTGAGTGCCTCACAGATGACAGAGATTCTCACCCTATCTCTAAGAGAGAGACCCGCCACCCGGTGGAGGAAACTCATCTCGGCCGCTTGTACTCGCGATCTTGTCCTTTTGGTCCTAACCCAGAGCTCATGACCATAGGTGAGGATGGGAACGTCGATCGACCGGTAAATGGAGAACTTTGCCTTTCCGCTCAGCTCCTTCTTCACCACGTCCGCATTACTGAAGACACCGCACCCTGAACAAGACTCCGAGGTACTTGAACTCCTCCCCTTGGAGCAGGGTCTCCTCCCCAACCCGGAGATGGCTTTTCACCCTTTCCCAGATGAGAACCATGGACTCGGACTTGGAGGTGCTGATTCTCATCCCAGTCGCTTCACACTCAGCTGCGAACCGATCCAGTGAGAGCTGAAGATCCTGGCCAGATGAAGCCATCAGGACCACCTCATCCGGGAAAAGCAGAGACCTAATCCTGCAGCCACCAAACCAGAACCCCTCAACGCCTTGAATGCGCCGAGAAATTCTGTCCATAAAAGTTATGAACAGAATCTGTGACAAAGGGCAGCTTTGCGGAGTCCAACCCTCACTGGAAACGCTACGCCGTCCCATTAATATTATGTATAGTATATCAATATATGTGTACCGTATAAATACACACATGCAGTGGGGCAAAAAAGTATTTAGTCAGCCAGCGATTGTGCAAGTTCTCCCACTTCAAATGATGACAGAGGTCTGTAATTTTCATCATAGGTACACTTCAACTGTGAGAGACAGAATGTGAAAAAAAAATCCAGGAATTCACATTGTAGGAATTTTTAAGAATTTATTTGTAAATTATGGTGGAAAATAAGTATTTGGTCAACCATTCAAAGTTCTCACTGATGGAAAGAGGTTTTGGCTCAAAATCTCACGATACATGGCCCCATTCATTCTTTCCTTAACACGGATCAATCGTCCTGTCCCCTTAGCAGAAAAACAGCCCCAAAGCATGATGTTTCCACCCCCATGCTTCACAGTAGGTATGGTGTTCTTGGGATGCAACTCAGTATTCTTCTTCCTCCAAACACGACGAGTTGAGTTTATACCAAAACGTATACATGGAGGATACAGCAGAGGATTGGGATAATGTCATGTGGTCAGATGAAACCAAAATATAACTTTTTGGTATACCGCTACCAATAGGTAGCGGTATACTGTCCAACCCTACCACACACACATACAGTACATATAAAAAAGTTTGTTTTTGTTGTTTGTGTCTTGCAGACGTCCAGACGCTGATGGGTAATCCAGAAGAAGTTTCCCCTCAGTCAGGGGGGAGCTCCACTTTGAAGCAGGAGACTCCACAACCACCCTGCATTAAAAAGGAAGAGGAGGAACTCTGCATCACTCAGGAGGGAGAGTGTCTTCTAGGACGAGAGGAAGCTGATTACACCAAGTTTCCACTGACTGTTGTCTCTGTGAAGACTGAAGATGATGAAGAGAAACCACAAGTAGACAACCTCTTAGCTCCACTATCAGATAGTGAGGCTGAAGACGAGGTTGAAGAACCTTTGAGCAGCGATACAGACTGTGAAGGTGATATGAGGACTCACATTGACAACAAACACACTGAATGCTCTTCAAAGAAGAGAGGTAAAACATGTTTTAGCTGCTCGGTTTGTGCTAAAAGTTTTATTAAAAAGGGCCATTTGACTCGACACATGAGAACACACTCAGGTGAAAAACCATTCAGTTGTTCTCTTTGTGGCAAAAGGTTTTCCAGAAATTGTGGTTTGACTGAACACATGAGAACACACACAGGTGAAAAACCATTTAGTTGTTCAGTTTGTGGGAAAAGCGTTTCTGTGGAGAGAAATTTGATTGAACACATGAGAACGCACACAGGTGAAAAACCATACAAGTGTTCAGTTTGTGGCAAAAGCTTTTCTATTAAGAGCATATTGACTCGGCACATGAGAACACACACTGGAGAAGTACCGCATAGTTGTTCAGTGTGTGGCAAAATATTTTCTCGAAATTTTCTCTTGACTCGACACATGAGAACACACACAGGTAAAAAACCATTTAGTTGTTCAGTTTGTGGCAAAAGTATTTCTCAAAATAGCCATGTGACTCAACACATGAGAACACACACAGGTGAAAAACCATTTAGTTGTTCAGTGTGCTGTAAAAGGTTCACACATAAAGCAGCCGCAGTAAAACACATGAGAACACACAAGGGAAAATAACTAGTAGGTTGTTTAGTTTGTGGTATGTTGCTCATATGTGGCGACATCCACCCTACCCAGGACCTCCTCACTGCTTCTTTCACAAATATCTGAGGTATTCATACTAACTTGGATTATTTGCAGCATAATCTTATCCACTCATGACCTCATGTCTTCTCTGTATCTGAAACCTTCCTGAACAGTAAGATAGATGATGCTTCAAGTGCTTGGTTACTCCTTCTTCAGTCCAGGGACCTGGGGCCTCATGTGTCAAGTTTGTGCACACTCAAAAACCTGCACAACACCCTTTATCACTGCAAAGGTGAGTTGTATCAAGTTGACGTGAAAATGTGCAGTGCTTAATGGCAGCTTCATAGCTATATTATGCACACTTCTACAGGCTGTGGATGGCACACATAATTGATGCTGGGACAACTGTTCCCAAAAAAAGTGACAACTTTTACTCCTCACACTGATTGATGTGCAAATCAGAGACATACGAATATTTAACCCCCAACACCCACAACTCAACCCCCACCTCCCTCGACATTTGGGCATAACAGGAAGGCAAGCAAATAGTTTATACCGGGGCGAGCAAGTATACCAAGCAAGAGGTACACGGTAAAGCGGGGCTGTGACTCCTCCCCCTCCAGCCAACGTAAAAGAGGAGTAAAATAATCAATCAGTAACCCCACTTCAAATGCAGCATGAGACACTGCACACTGATATAGTTCTGTGAAAATGATTGTCTTCTGTGCAAATGTAAAGAAAGTGAACAGTGTGTGATTTACTGCAATACTGTCACTCTTTCAACTTTTTATTTGTGCTTTGTTGAAATTGTTCACACATTGCACTGCTTTTATTTTTCTGTCAATACACATTATGTCTAGAAGACAGGAAGTAACTCAACACTCTTGAATAGTTTCTACCTCAGTGTGTATGGTTTGTTGAGTTAGCACAGGATTAATATGTGGAAATGACAAATGAGGTAGTTGATACATAGAATAGTTTTGTTCATGCTTTATGTTTTTGTTTAATCCTAGAGGGTTGTGACTTAAAATTTTAATTGCTTTGTAGAAACACTGAGATTAAGTCTAAGTTCATTGTGTTCTTCAAGGTGTTTTTGAAAATGCACCATTATTTTTCCTTAGAATGTTTACCTAACTGGAAGTGTTTTGTCAAGAGAATTATTTGTGATATGTACATTTTCAGAAAATGCTTGTTCTATTTCAGGCCGAAGTAAAATAAAGAAAACAATTTGATGTTGTTACAGTCGTATTTTTAAGTTATCATGCCACGTTTTTACCCGTCCCGCCCACCTGCAGTTTGGCTCCAGTCGCCAACACGCACCGAGCAGGCATCTTGTCAGTGCAGCAGATAACTAAAGTCAGTGTACAAAAGTGAAAGTAGAAGTCTTCTGCTGTCTATGGTTGCAATAAGAGCAATATTTATGTCAGCGTCTTTGTTTCCTCACCGAGTGCAGTTGGTCCGAGGTCGAGTACAAGTCATCCTTCAATGAGGATATTACTGATAAAAGTCAAGATTATAATGTTGAAAATGTATACTGGGGTAGTGTGACTTTCACTCTTTCACAAGACTTACTTTGTCAAACAACTTGCCGTTTGCTTGAACCCACTAAAAGACAGAATACAAACATTGTCCATTTTTGTTTCATTTCTATCTCCAAAGTATTTTGATGTCAAAAAATGTTTTCACGATAAAGAGCACTTCAATTATGAGGCAGAAATGCAAGAAAAGATGAAAAGGGACGCTAATTATTTAAAAGGTATTTTATTTTTTAAAGTGCAGTTGTCGACCGCCAACTTCCGGCGCATGCGCAAACACATCGAACAGTTGTTAAGCGGAACGTCCAAGATGGCGGACTAAGCGACGTGGCCTTCTGGAGAAGTTTCACATTTAGGATCTTATAGATTCAAAAATGGCATCAAATACCTCAACTATTAGCCTTTTTTAAAGCCCACCACACGGACTTTGAGTGTGGAGCGACGTCGTGTTAGCTGAAGTGAAGATTGAAGACGTGATAGAAGATGGACGACTACTGCTATGCTAAGATGGTGACGTCATGTCAAAGAGAAAGTGAAAGAGAATCAGCGCCACCAACGGAGAACAATCTGAAAAGCGAAAATGAAGGTGAGGGTGATGCGTTCCCTAGTTTGAAAAGTATCTGAATTCCAAGCCCTAAAAATAAAAATTTGCCGACTTTATTGAACAATGTAAACAAAGACCCTGTTATCATTTTTACCTCGATCCAAAATGGCGGAAATGTCTGTTAGAAGTTACCGCAGTAGTATCCTGCACCGTTAAACCTGCCTTAATTTAAATACAAAGTGATATTAGTCGAGATTGGATGGTATATAGTTTGTATTTTTGTTTAGCACTTAGCAATAGTGCTAATTGCTTGATCTGCTTGTCACTCAGCTTCTAAAACTTGTAGCTCATCCTCCTTATATTCAGGCTCAAAAATATAAGGTTCTGGATCATAATTTGTCCCAAAGTATTATTTGATGGCACTCATGAAGTCTGCCTTTATTAGTAATAGTTGGCGGTTTTGTTGAAGGAAATAGCAAACGTTGTGATGCGTCTGTGAAAATAATGTGCCGCCATTTTGATAAAAAAGATGTTAATACGTATATATTACATGTTATTATGAATATGACTGTTATTACACTATATATATATACTTAAGTGTGTATATAAAAAGTTGCTGGAAGCTTTTGTATATTTCTTAAGAGTTTTTTATAGGCGAAATAAAGTGTGTCCACATTACCTGCATTGTTAGCTGACTTTTGCTAGTGTTTATTTACGAGTTAGAATCAGTGATGGGCAGTAGTGCACAACAAGTAGCGACGCTATGTAGCTTAACTACAGTTCCCAGTAGCGTGGCGTTAACTTAGTTCTTTTTCGACCCATGTAGTGACGTAGCGTCCCTCAAACGCTACAGAAAGAGGAAACAGACTGCTAATCAATGGCTGGAAAAATATATATCTATATATTGTTATTGTTATAATCATTTTAATGTATTGTTAGTTTATCTTTTATTTATTTGCTACTAATGCATATCTGGTTGTTCTTTTAGATTATACTTACAATTGAGTTTTGGTGGTACTATTTTTACATTATCAAATGAATAAATAATGGGGTTATTTATAGTACATCTAAAATCACTCAAAATAATCATTATTATTATGTTTTGCCATAATTCTGTTAATATTTGGCATCGGGCCAAGCAGCTGGGTGCGCTACATAACTACATGTGCACAGCAGGGGAGCTGGTTAACTTCTGAGAGTAGTATGTGTCTTTGTGACAATGTCAACCTGTTGTCTGAGTGACGTCACTGAGTGAGCGGGCGAGTGAAGAGAGAGCAGCAGGACAGGTGTAACAACTACATTATACCTGTCACTATTTAAACTCCTTGTGCAAATCTGAATGCTGATTATTTAAATGTTTACCTTATTCTGAAACAAAGGTGCTAATACTAATCACCACATTTGGGCCCTGGAGGGAAGGTCTCCCCTGCGCTCTTCGACCACGGTCTGGGAGCCCACAAACAGGAAAGGTGTAAAGCAACCCTTGCAGAGCGGCGGCTCCCTGTTTAAAGTGTCACCTTTATTGTTAGTTTAGAAGCCCAAATACCTCCATATTGCACTTCACACACCCTCTTTATTAACCAGTAGAATTGTCCTTTGTTGCCTTTTTTCCTCTCCACGATGTTATTGCTTGTATGCACTTTGTGTGTGCGTTTTGACACACTCAACATCATGCGCCTCGGCTCTGTAGTCACCGCAGCACAGCAGCATTCAGATGAAAGAACGGTACCGGTACTTAATAAAGGTGCTATAGTACCAATTTCAATTGATTAGCACCACAATACTTTTTTAGTTGTGATTTTTGATTGATTGATTGATTGAGACTTTTAATAGTAGATTTAATTAGTAGATTACCACTAAATGGTAACACCCGAATAAGTTTTTCAACTTGTTTATGTCGGGGTCCATGGGGGTATACCGTACGTACTACACACACATGCAGTACATAGAATAAAGTGTGTTTTTGTTGTTTGTGTCTTGCAGACGTCCAGCAGCTGATGGGTAATCCAGAAGAAGTTTCCCCTCAGTCAGGGGGGAGCTCCACTTTGAAGCAGGAGGCTCCACAACCACCCTGCATTAAAAAGGAAGAGGAGGAACTCTGCATCACTCAGGAGGGAGAGTGTCTTCTAGGACGAGAGGAAGCTGATTACACCAAGTTTCCACTGACTGTTGTCTCTGTGAAGACTGAAGATGATGAAGAGAAACCACAAGTAGACAACCTCTTAGCTCCACTATCAGATAGTGAGGCTGAAGATGAAGTTGAAGAACCTTTGAGCAGCGATAAAGACTGTGAAGGTGATATGAGGACTCACACTGACAACAAAAACTCTGAATGCTCTTCAGAAAAGAGAGCTAAAACATGTTTTAGCTGTTCAGTTTGTGGTGAATGTTTTATTAAAAAAAGCCATTTGACTCGACACATGAGAACACACAAAGGTGAAAAACCATTCAGTTGTTCAGTTTGTGGCAAAAGCTTTTCTGGTAAGAGGAATTTGACTCAACACATGAGAACCCACACAGGTGAAAAACCATTTAAATGTTCAGTTTGTGGCAAAAGCTTTTCTGTACAGAGAAATTTGATTGAACACATGAGAACACACACAGGTGAAAAACCATTTAAGTGTTCAGTTTGTGGCACAAGATTTTCTGTTAAGAGAAATTTGACTCAACACATGAGAACACACACAGGTGAAAAACCATTTAGTTGTTCAGTTTGTGGCAAAAGCTTTTCTGTTGAGAGAAATTTGGTTGAACACATGAGAACTCACACAGGTGAAAAACCATTTAGTTGTTCAGTTTGTGGCAAAAGCTTTTCTGTTAAGAACATGTTGACTCGACACATGAGAACACACACAGGTGAAAAACCATTTAGTTGTCCAGTTTGTGGCAAAAGCTTTTCTCAAAATAGCCATGTGACTCAACACATGAGAACGCACACACAGTTGTTCAGTGTGCTGTAAAAGGTTCACACATAAAGCAGACGAGGTGAAACACATAAGAACACACAAGGGAAAATAAGCAATTAACTGTTTAGTTTGTGGTATGTTGCTCATATGTGGCGACATCCACCCTACCCAGGACAAATATCTGATATATTCATACAAACTTGCTTTCATCATCATCAGCCATTGTCAGTCCACTGCTGGACGAAAGCGTCAGCATGTTTCTGCCATTTGGCGTACATTTCATGCTGGTTATTAGCCTACACCTTGCACGCTGGCTTGGTGTGGGTTGGAAGGGGTATTTTATATCAGAGATCCTTCTCCTAGACTAATTGTCTTGCTGGGCTGTTGAACTTAGTCTGTCCTGTTGGTTGCCCGCGCCCCATTTACCCAGGGACCCGCTCAGCTTTATGGCGCTGACCGCCCGCCAGTCATTTAGTTTGGTCCTTAATCTTATCCACTCATGACCCCATGTCTTCTCTGTATCTGAAACCTTCCTGAACAGTAAGATAGATGATGCTTCAAGTGCTTGGTTACTCCTTCTTCAGTCCAGGGACCTGGGGCCTCATGTGTCAAGTTTTTGCACGCTCAAAAACCTGCACTACACCCTTTTTCATGGCCAAGTTGAGATGTATCAAAACTGATGTTGTGATGCTGGGTAACTCTTTGCATAACCAAGAGTCAACGTTTACTCCTTGGACTGATTGATGTTCAAATCAGAGACATGTGAACAATTAACCCCCCCCAACCCCCACCTTACTCAACATTCGGGCATAACAGGTTCAATCCGGCCTGAGATATGAGTTTGTGAAGTGTAAAATTCAGCTTCATTGTTTAAAAAAAGACTCCTTGTTCTAAATGTGTCCACTGGATGTCACAATAGCAATTCTGTTAGGCAAGCAAATAGTTTATACCGGGGCGAGCAAGTATACCAAGCAAAAGGTACACGGTAAAGCGTGGCTGTGACTCCTCCCCCTCCAGCCAACGTAAAAGAGGAGTAAAATAATCAATCAGTAACCCCACTTCAAATGCAGCATGAGACACTGCACACTGATATAGTTCTGTGAAAATGATTGTCTTCTGTGCAAATGTAAAGAAAGTGAACAGTGTGTGATTTACTGCAATACTGTCACTCTTTCTACTTTTTATTTGTGCTTTGTTGAAATTGTTCACACATTGCACTGCTTTTATTTTTCTGTCAATACACATTATGTCTAGAAGACAGGAAGTAACTCAACACTCTTGAATAGTTTCTACCTCAGTGTGTATGGTTTGTTGAGTTAGCACAGGATTAATATGTGGAAATGACAAATGAGGTAGTTGATACATAGAATAGTTTTTATTCATGCTTTTTTTAGTTTTTTGTTCAATCCTAGATGGGTTGTGACTTAAAGTTTAATTGCTTTGTAGAAACACTAAGATTAAGTCTAAGTCCATTGTGTTCTTCAAGGTGATTTTGAAAATGCACAATTTTTTTCCCTTTGAATTTTTAACTAACTGGAAGTGTTTTGTCAAGAGGATTATTTGTGATATGTACATTTTCAGAAAATGCTTGTTTTATTTTAGGCTGAAGTAAAATAAAGAAAACAATCTGAAGTTGTCGTAGTCATATTTTTAAGTCATCATGCCATGATTTTACCCGTCCCGCCCACATGGAAATAGATTTTCCTCCATGCGGCCCTTGAGCTAAAATGGGTTTGACTCTCCTGGGTTATGATGTTTGTAATGGGGAAAGACGTTAATGTGTTTTGTTTTCATGTTTGCATTTAAGATAGTTGACATTCGTACAAGAAAGGACAGAGCAGGCTGTACTTCCTCAGGAAGCTGCACTCCTTCAACATCTGCAAAAAAACTATTGTGGATGTACTACCAGTCTGTGGTTGCCAATGGGGAGGGAGGAGGGGGGGTGGTATTGCTCCAGACTGGAGAAACTGATCAGGCGGGCCGGTTTTACGATCGGAATGAAACTGGACTCACTGGTGAGGGTGGCAGAGAAGAGGACTGTTGACAAACTAGTGAGCATCCTGGATGATGCTAGTCACCCTCTGCATAGTGTTATCAGTAGCCAGAGGAGCCTGTTCAGTTCTAGACTGCTTCATCCTAAGTGCAGGACTAATAGACTCAAGAACTCCTTTGTCCCACACGCCATTAGACTGTACAACTCCTCTCTGGGGCGGGGGACGGGGGGTACAAGGATGACAGGGGATGCAAAACAATAACAGTGCAATACGTTTTCATAACATGGTCACTACTGCCTAGTTTCTCTTCTTATATTCTTATTTTACTTTTATATTGTTATTCTCACTGTTGCTTTTTACTCTTATTGTAATATTTTTCAAATTGTTTTCCATTATAACCCCATTATGTACTTTCTACTGTTTAATTTTCCTGGAGGAACTCTCCTGAAGGAATCAATAAAGTACTATCTATCTATCTATTTAGCATGATAGCTGTTAACTGGTGATTAGTGATGTTAAGTGCCTAAGATGGTAGTTATTGATTAGCAGTGCGATGAGGGCTTTCTGCTGGTGAGTGATTAGCACTACAGTTAGAGCCACCTATCGCCAGGTAGAAATGAGCAGTTTCACCAACATTTTGATGTGAAACCATATTACTAACTGTCTGCTGTTTTACAGGATTCATGGAAGTTTATTGTCATAGCAGCACACGATACACATGAGATGGCACACAATTTAGTAGCAGGTGAACAATAGGATTGGTCCTGGTGGAGATCTACACTCTTAGGGCTTTTCTTCTTTATTCAGAGTCATGATTTGACTTTCTAAAGGTTTTTAACTAGAAACAAATAAGTAGGTTGAAAAATATTTCTCTGTTTCTTGTAGTATTTAAAATATAGGTTTTTTTTCCTCGATGTATGCCCTTTTTTTGGTTTGAACAACAGCCATCGAACAAGTCTGGCCACATACTTGTATATATATATATATATATATATATATATATATATATATATATATATATATATATATACACATATGTGTGTGTGTATATTTAATATTTTTTTGAAGTAGTTGTAGATTATTTAATGTGAAATACTTTTGCAAAATTATTTAATGTGAAATACTTTTGCAAACAATTGCAAGATTAAAATTATTTTATTTTGAAAAAATACTGCTGAGGAGTAGGAAACGGAAGTTGCTGACTTCCAGCGCATGCGCAAATGTACTTAAAGCCAAGCAAACAGACGAAGACGGCAGGCTATGGTCTTTCGGAGAATTTTCGAATTCACGATCTTAAACAAGTATCAACAAATATCTCAATTCACGTTTTCCAAAAGCCACGGAACGTGCATTAAGTTTGGAGCGATATCTGAAGTGAAGATTGAAGACGTGATAGAAGACGGACGACTACTGCTATGCTAAGATGGCGACGTCATGTCAAAGAGAAAGTGAAAGAGAATCAGAAACTTCCAGCAAATCACCAACGGAGATAAAGACCAAAGATGAAGGTGAGTGAGTTGATGTTTCGTCATTAGAAAATTATTTTAAGCCCTTAAAAGAGAGACCTTAGCCGACTTTTCAGAATGTAAAGAAAGAGCCGCCATGATTGTTAGCTTGAAGAAGGCAGTGGAGTTCACATCAGAGGAGATGAAAGAATGCAAAAGTCACATGAAGAAAGTGGAAGAGCAAAACAAGTGCTCCCTATTTTAGGCAAATGCCACAAATGAAATATTTAGCTCGCATTACTAAGCTAAGTTATTCATGGAGTCCATCAAGTCATTGGATGGATTTTAGAGTGGACATAACAGCCACTATCTCTAAGTCATCCTCCATCTTGTAAACACTGTAGCAGCTAGTGAAAGATGAACATCATCTTGTTGTGCCAGCATTTGATTTTGAGCATTTTTGATTTGTATTTCTTAGTTCTTAATAGGGCTGATTTAGAGCTGGACAATTGACCAGATTTTAATCTCCATCCATCCATCTTCTTCCGCGTAACCGAGGTCGGGCCGCGGGGGCAGCACCCTAAGCAGAGAAGCCCAGACTCCCCTCTCCCCAGGCACTTAGTCCATCTCCTCCCGGGGGATCCTGAGGCGTTCCCAGGCCAGCCGGGAGAACAACGTCTCTTGGGTCTTCCCCTTGACCTCCTACCAGTCGGACATGCCCTAAACACCTCCCTAGGGAGGCGTTCGGGTGGCATTCTGACCAGATCCCTGAGATATCTCATCTGGCTCCTCTCCATGTGGAGGAGCAGCGGCTTTACTTTGAGTTCCTCCCGGATGGCAGAGCTTCTCACCCTATCTCTAAGGGAGAGACCCACCACCCGGCGGAGGAAACTCATTTCGGCCGCTTGTACCCGTGATAAAGGGGAACATTATCACAATTTCAAAAGGGTTAAAAACAATAAAAATCAGTTCCCAGTGGCTTGTTGTATTTTTTGAAGTTTTTTTCAACATTTTACCGGTCTCGGAATATCCCCCAAAAAAGCTTTAAAGTGCTTGATTTTCGCTATTTGCGATGCGACTATCCATTTCCCTGTGACGTCACACAGTGCTGCCAATGTAAACAAACAATGGGAATACCACAGCAAGATATAGTGACATTAGCTCGGATTCAAACTCGGATTTCAGCGACTTAAGCGATTCAACAGATTACGCATGTATTGAAACAGATGGTTGGAGTATGAAAGTATTGAAGAAAAAACTGAAGCTTTTGAGCGAATAGCTATTGACGCTATTCATAGCCATAGCATGGCCGAATAGCTGCGTTAGCATCGCCGGTAAAATGTGCGGACCAAACGATCAGGACTTTCGCATCTTGTGACACTGGAGCAACTTAAATCCGTCGATTGGTAAGTGTTTTTATCGCATTAAATGTGGGTGGAAGGAAACGTAATATAGTTGCAAATGCATCTGCAGGTTATCCATACATCTCTGTACCATGTCTGCTTTAGCACCGCCGGTAAATAGCATGTTAGCATCGATTAGCATAGCATGCTAGCATCGATTAGCTGGCAGTCACACCGCGACCAAATATGTCATAAGTCAACATTAACAAAAGTCACCTTTGTGATTTCGTTGACTTTATAGTTGCAAATGCATCTGCAGGTTATCCATACATCTCTGTGCCATATCTGTCTTAGCATCGCCGGTCAAATGTGGAGACACTCTAGCACATTCAATGGGGGTCTGGCGGCAGACACTTTGGCATCTTCGGGCCAGTGGTGCAACTTGAATCCCTCCCTGTTAGTGTTGTTACACCCTCCGACAACACACCGACGAGGCATGATGTCTCCAAGGTTCCAAAAAATAGTCAAAAAAACGGAAAATAACAGAGCTGAGACCCGGTGTTAGTAATGTGTTGAAAATGAAAATGGCGGGTGTGTTACCTCGGCGACGTCACATTCTGACGTCATCACCACATGAGTGATAAACAGAAAGGCGTTTAATTCGCCAAAATTCACCCATTTAGAGTTCGGAAATCAGTTAAAAAAATGTATGGTCTTTTTTCTGCACCATCAAGGTATATATTGACGCTTACATAGGTCTGCTGATAATGTTCCCCTTTAACTACCTCAGCCCCAGAAATAAGAGAGCCCACCACAGATTCCCCAGGCACTGCTTTCTCATAGGAAGACGTGTTGGTGGGATTGAGGAGGTCTTCGAAGTATTCCTTCCACCGATCCACAACATCCGCAGTCGAGGTCAGCAGAACACATTTACCTCACATTTTACAATTTTCCATATTACATATAGTCTACTAGAATCAAGGATTAGATTAGAATAGAACATAAAGTTTTACTGACATTATATTGAATTATTCATGATTTATGGTTGCCACTCCTGGTCTGTGCTTTAAGAAATATGAAATTATTAATTAAGTACTAAAAACTAAACTGTGGATAAATGCACACAGATAAGCCATGTAGCAGATAAAACACATTTATTAAAAACAAAACATAAATTGTAGGAATTTGTTACAAAATGTCGTCATTTGACTTGCATTAGTTGACTGCTAATTGGTCAGTTTTAACTGCGCTAATATTTGGCATCAAGTTCTACGTATCTACATGTGCACAGCAGGGGAGCTGGTTAACTTCTGAGAGTAGTATGTGTGTTTGTGACAATGTCAACCTGTTGTCTGAGTGACGTCAGTGAGTGAGCGGGCGAGTAAGGAGAGGTAGTGGTAGCATGTGCAGGAGTGTTAATAGCATGGTGGATGTCCGCTTGTGTCCTGTGGAAATAATGAATAAAGTGAGCAAGTTGTAATTAATCAACGGCCTCGTCCTTCCAACAAAAGAGCGGAGCTTTATGGACCCAGTGTTACCCCCGACAAAACATGGGCCCTGGAGGTAGTCACTGCCGCACGGCGGCATTCAGATGAGAGAACAATACTGGTACTTTTCAAAGGTGGTATAGTACTGATTTAAATCGATTAGTACCAAAATACTTTATTAGTAGCAGTATACTGTACAACACTACTACACACACATACAGTACATAGAAGAAAGTGTTATTTTGTTGTTTGTGTCTTGCAGACGTCCAGCAGCTGATCGGTAATCCAGAAGAAGTTTCCCCTCAGTCAGGGGGGAGCTCCACTTTGAAGCAGGAGACTCCACAACCACCCTGCATTAAAAAGGAAGAGGAGGAACTCTGCATCACTCAGGAGGGAGAGTGTCTTCTAGGACGAGAGGAAGCTGATTACACCAAGTTTCCACTGACTGTTGTCTCTGTGAAGACTGAAGATGATGAAGAGAAACCACAAGTAGACAACCTCTTAGCTCCACTGTCAGATAGTGAGGCTGAAGACGAGGTTGAAGAACCTTTGAGCAGCGATACAGACTGTGAAGGTGATATGAGGACTCACACTGACAACAAACACTCTGAATGCTCTTCAAAGAAGAGAGGTAAAACATGTTTGAGCTGCTCACTTTGTGCTGAAAGTTTTACTAAAAAGAGACATTTGACTCAACACATGAGAACACACACAGGAGAAAGAACATTTAAGTGTTCCGTTTGTGACAAAAGCTTTTTTCGAAAAAGGTATTTGATTCAACACATGAGAACACACACTGGTGAAAAACCATTTAGTTGTTCAGTTTGTGGCATAAGTTTTTCTCGAAATGGCGATTTGACTCAACACATGAGAACACACACAGGAGAAAAAACATTTATTTGTTCAGTTTGTGGCATAAGTTTTTCTCGTAATGGCAATTTGACTCGACACATGAGAACACACACCGGAGAAAAAACATGGAATTGTTCAGTTTGTGGCAAAAGTTTTTTTCGAAATAGCTGTTTGACTAAACACATGAGAACACACACAGGTGAAAAACCATTTAATTGTTCAGTTTGTGGCAACAGCTTTTCTTATAAGAGCACTTTCATTGAACACATGAGAACACACACAGGTGAAAAACCATATAAGTGTTCAGTTTGTGGCAAAAGCTTTTCTGCTAACAGCAAATTGACACAACATATGAGATCACACAGTGGACTAAGACCATTTAATTGTTCAGTTTGTGATAAAAGCTTTCCCTATAACAGCTCTTTGTTTCGACACATGAGAAGACACGCTGGAGAAAAAACATTTAGTTGTTCAGTGTGCTGTAAAAGGTTCCCACATAAAGCAGACGCAGTAAAACACATAAGAACACACAAGGAATAGTAAGCAATTAGCTGTTTAGTTTGTGGTATGTTGCTCATATGTGGTGATATCCACCCTACCCAGGACCTCCTCACTGTTTCTTTCACAAATATCTGAGGTATTATCAAAGGTGGGTAGAGTAGCCAGAAATTGTACTCAAGTAAGAGTACTGTTACTTTAGAAATGTATTACTCAAGTAAAAGTAAGGAGTAGTCACCCAAATATTTACTTGAGCAAAAACTACTCAAATACTGAGTAACTGATGAGTAACCTGTTCTTTTAATGATGACGGCAACAAGTAATGCACAAAAACATAAAAATAGCAATGAAGAAATTCAGAGCCAGGAATATCTGTGAAGCAACTAAAACAATAATATATATTAAATAATATATATTTGGTTTTACAATGTATTGGAAAAAAATTTGAAAAAAAAGTTTGCCTTTGCAACCTCGTATTACTATTGGCTAAGTTTTATATTCATAAATGTAAGTTTCTCAATACCCGTGCCTTTGAAAAAGATTTAGAACTCTACATTAAAACACTCTACCTCTAACAACCAAAAGGCTGTGAAAACGGTGATGCTGTGTTCCAAATGTAAGTTATTTACTGAGATTGAGTGAGCCTATGGCTTTGCGCTTTGTTTATTTTATATATATATTTTTTTGCATTCTATTTTAGTTACTTTGAATTTACAACCCCCTGGCGGTGTTTTGTACGGTTTTTATACTGTTTTGTCCAAACCCCGTTTCCATATGAGTTGGGAAATTGTGTTAGATGTAAATATAAACAGAATACAATGATTTGCAAATCCTTTTCAACCCATATTCAGTTGAATGCATTACAAAGACAAGATATCTGATGTTTAAAGTCATAAACTTTATTTTTTTTTTGCAAATAATAATTAACTTATAATTTCATGGCTGCAACACTTGCCAAAGTAATTGGGAAAGGGCATGTTCACCACTGTGTTACATCACATTTACTTTTAACAACACTCAATAAACGTTTGGGAACTAAGGAGACACATTTTTGAAGCTTTTCAGGTGGAATTTTTTCCCATTCTTGTTTTATGTACAGCTTAAAATGTTCAACAGTCCGGGGTCTCCGCTGTCGTATTTTAGGCTTCATAATGCGCCACAAATTCTCAATGGGAGACAGGTCTGGACTTTAGACAAGCCAGTTTAGTACCCGCACTCATTTACTATGAAGCCTCGCTGTTGTAACAAGTGACTTGGCATTGTCTTGCTGAAATAAGCAGGGGCGTTCATGATAAAGTTGCTTGGATGGCAGCATATTTTGCTCCAAAAGCTGTATGGACCTTTCAGCATTAATGGTGCCTTCACAGATGTGTAAGTTACCCATGCCTTGGGCACTAATACACCCCCATACCATCACAGATGCTGGCTTTTACACTTTGCACCTAGAACAGTCCTGATGGTTCTTTTCCTCTTTGGTCCGGAGGACACGACGTTCACCGTTTCCAAAAAACATTTTGAAATGTGGACTCGTCAGACCACAGAACACTTTTCCACTTTGCATCAGTCCATCTTAGATGATCTCGGGCCCAGTGAAGCCGGCGGCGTTTCTGGGTGTTGTTGATAAATGGGTTTGGCTTTGCATAGTAGAGTTTTAACTTGCACTTACAGATGTAGCGACAAACTGTAGTTACTGACAGTGGTTTTATGAAGTGTTCCTGAGCCCATGTGGTGATATCCTTTAGAGATTGGTGTCGCTTTTCGATGCAGTACCGCCTGAGGGAACGAAGGTCCATTATATCATCGCTTAAGTGCAATGATTTCTCCAGATTCTCTTAATCTTTTGATGATTTTACGGACCATAGGTGGTGAAATCCCTAAATTCCTTGCAATAGCCTGTTGAGTAATGTTGATTCTAAACTGTTTGACAATTTGCTCACGCGTTTCTTCACAAAGTGGTGACTGTTTCCCAATCCTTGTTTGTGAATTACTTAGCATTTCACGGAAGCTGTTTTTATACCCAATCATGGCACCCACCCGTTCCCAATTAGCCTGCACACCTGTGGGATGTTCCAAATAAGTGTTTGATGAGCATTCCTCAACTTTATCAGTATTTATTGCCACCTTTCCAAACTAATTTGTCATGTGTTGCTGGCATCAAGTTCTAAAGTTAGTGATTATTTGCAACAAAAAAAGTGTTTGAGTTAGAACAGGGGTAGGGAACCTGCGGCTCTTGAGCCAGATGTGGCTCTTTTGATGACTGCATCCGGCTCTCAGATAAATCTTAGCTGACTTTGCTTAACACGATAAGTAATAAATGATTCCGCTGGTAATCACAGGGTTAAAAATAACGTTCAAAATTAAAAACATTCTCATGCATTTTATTCCATCAATCCAAGAAGTCCCATTAATGGTAAGAAGTATTTCATTTATTATTTGTTAGCTTCAGAATAACAATGTTATTAAAAAGAATAAGAGACTTATTATACTCTAAAAATGTTGGTCTAACTTAAAAATGCGCACATTTAGTTGTATTCAGTGTTAAAAAATATTGGTAACACTTTAGAAACGGGAACATATTCTAAGTAACAAAGACTTGATTAAGAGTTATTTGGACACTAGGGGACCATATAAGGGTTAGGGATACTAATAAGCAATAATTCTGAGGTTATAAGGGAAGACTCTTAGTTAATGGCTTACTGCTTGTAAAATAAGGCCATGCAGAAAAAGGCATTAGTAAGTACTTAAAAATGACTAATTAAGAGCTAATATGATACGAATGTGCATGTTAATAAGCAACTAATTAATGGTGAATATGTTCCCCATATCAAAGTATTACCAAAATATAATATGGCTCTAACGGTAATACGTTTGTAAAATATTTGGCTTTCATGGCTCTCTCAGCCAAAAAGGTTCCCGACCCCAGAGTTAGAACATCAAATATGTTGTCTTTGTAGCATATTCAACTGAATATGGGGTGAAAAGGATTTGCAAATTCCGTTTATGTTTACATCTAACACAATTTCCCAACTTATATGGAAACGGGGTTTGTACTTACTTTTATTATTATTTTCAACTGTTTGTAAATGTTGAAATTCATAAATAAAGGTTTATTAAAAAAAAAAAAGGGTGCAGTTAATCATGTGACCGCCTGGCTCTGTGTGACTGTTGCTACTCTTAATTATTATAATTTGTTTTATTTCTCTAAAAACAGAATAAAAGGGAATTTAAATCAAAATGTATAAAAGTTCATAAGAAGGCCATCCATCCATCCATCCATCCATCATCCATCCATCCATCCAGTCGTATTTTTAAGTGATCATGCCATGATTTTACCCGCCCACATGGAAATAGATTTTCCTCCATGCGGCCCCTGAGCTAAAATGAGTTTGACAGCCCTGCTGTAATCTGACTCATGTGAGCAGGTTACTGTATAAACACATTTTGTTATAAGTTATAAAAATGTGTTCAGTTCTCAGAGACACATCAATGTCAGGCTGACAATCGCTCTTCCGCTTTCTCCAAACACGAGAACAAAGCAGCTCCTACTGACTTGTGATTGGTCAGACCGTGCCGATCTTAATCACATGGCTAATTGCAATATAATAAATTGTAACACAATTGAATATCTTATATGCTCAGACAGTAATGTGTTTATATAAGTTTAGATTGTGTTATGATGTTTGTAATGGGGAAAGACGTTAATGTGTCTTGTTTTCATGTTTGCATTTAAGATAGTTGACATTTGTTAACTGGTGATTAGTGATGTTAAGTGCCTAAGATGGTAGTTATTGATTAGCAGTGCGATGAGGGCTTTCTGCTGGTGAGTGATTAGCACTACAGTTAGAGCCACCTATCGCCAGGTAGAAATGAGCAGTTTCACCAACATTTTGATGTGAAACCATATTACTAACTGTCTGCTGTTTTACAGGATTCATGGAAGTTTATTGTCATAGCAGCACACGATACACATGAGATGGCACACAATTTAGTAGCAGGTGAACAATAGGATTGGTCCTGGTGGAGATCTACACTCTTAGGGCTTTTCTTCTTTATTCAGAGTCATGATTTGACTTTCTAAAAGGTTTTTATCAACTAAGTGGGTTGAAAAATATTTCTGTGTTTCTTGTACTTCTTAAAATGTATGATTTTTCTCTTCGATGTATGCCCTTATTCTGGTTTGAACAACAGCCATCGAAAAAGTCTGTGCATGTGCTTGTATATATATATATATATATTTTGTTTTCAAAGAGTAGTTGTTGTTTATTCGATGACCGTTGTTTTAAAACAAGATTAAATTGCCTTTATTTTGAAAAACATTTGTTGTGGAGTAGGAAACGGAAGTTGCCGAATTATAGCGCATGCGCAAAGTACTTGAAGCCAAGCAAAAAGACGAGGACCGCATGCTATGGTTGTTCGGAGACTTTTTGAATTCACGATCTTAAAGTCTTATGATTCACAGCAAATATAGCAAAAAATGTCTCAAATCGTATTTACCAAAGCCACTAAACGTGCATTGAGTTTGGAGCGATATCTGAAGTGAAGATTGAAGACGTGATAGAAGATGGACGACTACTGCTATGCTAAGATGGCGACGTCATGTCAAAGAGAACATTCCAGCAAATCACCAACGGAGATAAAGACGGAAGATGAAGGTGAGTGACTTGAAGTTTTGTCGTTTAAAAATTATTACAAGCCCTTAAAAAAGAGACCTTAGCCGACCTTGTTGCAGAATGTAAAGAAAGAGCCGCCATGATTGTTAGCTTGAAGAAGGCAGTGGAGTTCACATCAGAGGAGATGAAAGAATGCAAAAGTCAAATGAAGAAAGTTGTTGGTATATTTGTGGTTTGGAAAATGTATGTTTCAATACATGCGTAATCTATTGAATCGCTTAAGTCGCTGAAATCCGAGCTAATGTCGCTATATCTTGCTGTGGTATTCCCATTGTTTGTTTACATTGGCAGCACTGTGTGACGTCACAGGGAAATGGCCAGTGTCTTCGCAGAGAGCGAAAATAAGGCACTTTAAAGCTTTATTTAGGGATATTCCGAGACCGGTAAAATAAAAATAAAAACTTCAAAAAATACAACATACCACTGGGAACTGATTTGTATTGTTTTTAACCCTTTTGAAATTGTGATAATGTTCCCCTTTAAAATACAATCGATGTGCAAGTTTTGTTGAGAGTAGTGCAAATGTTGCAGTCCATGAAATTGTCATGTGAAAAGTGTTTGTGGTAATGTAACTCTTTTTTTTTGTTTTTTTTTTTGTGGTTCTGAGGTAAGGCGAGTATTTTGTCACATTTAACAAAGTCTCTGTACAGTTTGTGGTGTCGTCAAGTAACAAAAAAGAACGGACGTGTTCAAGTCGCGAGCAACGATTCGTTAGCAGCGTGTTTTAAAGACTAGCCTACAGTTGTTTGGTCGCTGTCTGGATTTTTTAAATCAAAACAGAAGAGTTCCTCTTTTCTAATTTTGGCAAATGCCACTAATAAAAAAGTTAGCGAGCATTACTACTAAGCTAAGTTATTCATGGAGTCCATCACGTTATTCGATGGATTTTTGAGTGGACATAACACCCACTACCTCTAAGGCCCTTTTTACACTAAGGTTATCCAGGATATATCCCACTTAACCTTATCCTTGTCCACACACACACAATGCAACCGTTTAAAACCCCCTTCCCCCTACTTCCGCCGGCGCAACATGGCCTAGTATGCATGCGCGGAAATAAAATGCACGCATCATAGTCACATCTGACTTGGAAGTGTATCCTTACCCTGTGTTTCAATGTCGACTATTACCACTTTTATTTGAACAGTAAACCTTGCTTGCCTCACCATCAGCAGCTGGTGAATCACACCTGAGCCATCATACATGAATCATGTCTTTCATGGACGTGTGAAAGTAAACAACGTAATAAAGAACATTTTACAACAATCAATCTAGGAATCTAGATATCTGGTCAGGACACTGTGCTTGTAGGCTCAACTTGGCAGTCGTACATGACGGCCGCAACCACTTCATGGCTTCACAATGGTGGTGGATTACAAAACTAGACATTGAGTAGTCGCTCAACATACATCGCGGACAATAACTGATAGTCTGCTTTGCCGGTCCAAATGCATTCACTGTTTGTCGTAGTCCTGAGGAGTGTTAATAGCATGGTGGATGTCCGCTTGTGCCCTGTGGAAATATTAAATAAAGTGAGCAAGTTGTAACTAATCGACGGCCAAAAGAGAGGAGCTTTATGCACCCAGTGTCACCACCGACAAAAACATGGGCCCTGCAGGGAAGGTCTCCCCTGCGCTCCTCGACCACGGTCTGGGAGCCCACAAACAGGAAAGGTGTAAAGCAACCCTTGCAGAGCGGCGGCTCCCTGTTTAAAGTGTCACCTTTATTGTTAGTTTAGAAGCCCAAATACCTCCATATTGCACTTCACACACCCTCTTTATTAACCAGTAGAATTGTCCTTTGTTGCCTTTCTTCCTCTCCACGATGTTATTGCTTGTATGCACTTTGTGTGTGCGTTTTGACACACTCAACATCATGCGCCTCGGCTCTGTAGTCACCGCCACACAGCAGCATTCAGATGAAAGAACGGTACCGGTACTTTTCAAAGGTGGTGTAGTTCTGATTTCAATTAATTAGTACCACAATACTTTATTAGTAGCAGTATACTGTACAACCCTACTACACACACATACAGTACATAGAAGAACGTGTGTTTTTGTTGTTTGTGTCTTGCAGACGTCCAGCAGCTGATGGGTAATCCAGAAGAAGTTTCCCCTCAGTCAGGGGGGAGCTCCACTTTGAAGCAGGAGACTCCACAACCACCCTGCATTAAAAAGGAAGAGGAGGAACTCTGCATCACTCAGGAGGGAGAGTGTCTTCTAGGACGAGAGGAAGCTGATTACACCAAGTTTCCACTGACTGTTGTCTCTGTGAAGACTGAAGATGATGAAGAGAAACCACAAGTAGACAACCTCTTAGCTCCACTATCAGATAGTGAGGCTGAAGACGAGGTTGAAGAACCTTTGAGCAGCGATACAGACTGTGAAGGTGATATGAGGACTCACACTGACAACAAACACTCTGAATGCTCTTCAAAGAAGAGAGGTAAAACATGTTTGAGCTGCTCAGTTTGTGCTGAAAGTTTTATGCGAAAGTGCCTTTTGACTCAACACATGAGAACACACACAGGTGAAAAAACATTTACTTGTTCCGTTTGTGGCAAAAGCTTTTCTCGAAATAGCTTGTTGACTCAACACATGAGAACACACACTGGTGAAAAACCATTTAATTGTTCAATTTGTGACAAAAGCTTTTCTCGAAATAGCTTTTTGACTCTACACATGAGAACACACACAGGTGAAAAACCATTTAACTGTTCAGTTTGTGGGGAAAGCTTTTCTCAAAATATTCATTTGACCCGACACATGAGAACACACACAGGGGAAAAACCATTTAAATGTTCAGTTTGTGGCGACAGCTTTTCTCAAAGGACCCATTTGACTCAACACATGAGAACACACACAGGTGAAAAACCATTTGATTGTTCAGTTTGTGGCAAAAGCTTTTCTGTTAAGTGCACTTTGACTGAACACATGAGAACACACACAGGTGAAAAAACATGTAATTGTTCAGTTTGTGGCAAAATATTTTCCCGAAATACCTCGTTGACTCAACACATGAGAACACACACAGGTGAAAAACCATTTAATTGTTCAGTTTGTGGCAAAAGCTTTTCTTTTAAGAGCACTTTCATTGAACACAGGAGAACACACACAGGTGAAAAACCATATAAGTGTTCAGTTTGTGGCAAAAGCTTTTCTGTTAAGAGCAAATTATCACAACATATGAGATCACACACTGGACTAAGACCATTTAATTGTAAAGTTTGTGGTAAAACCTTTCCTTATAACAGTTCTTTGTGTCGACACATGAGAACACACGCTAGGGAAAAAACATTTAGTTGTTCAGTGTGCTGTAAAAGGTTCCCACATAATACAGACGCAGTAAAACACATGAGGACACATAAAGGGAAAAAATAAAAAAATTAGCTGTTTAGTTTGTGGTATGTTGCTCATATGTGGCGACATCCACCCTACCCAGGACCTCCTCACTGCTTCTTTCACAAATATCTGAGGTATTCATACAAACTTGGATTAATTGGAGCATAATCTTATCCACTCATGACCCCATGTCTTCTCTGTATCTGAAACCTTCCTGAACAGTAAGATAGATGATGCTTCAAGTGCTTGGTTACTCCTTCTTCAGTCCAGGGACCTGGGGCCTCATGTGTCAAGTTTGTGCACGCTCAAAAACCTGCACTACACCCTTTTTCACTGCAAAGTTGAAATGTATCAAAACTCACGTTGTGATGCTGGGTAACTGTTTGCATAACAAACTGCCAACTTTTACTCCTCAGACTGATTGATGTGCAAATCAGAGACATATGAACAATTAACCCCCAACACCCACAACCCAACCCCCACCTCCCTTTACATTCGGTCATAACAGGTTCAATCCGGCCCGAGGGATCATTTTGCCAAGTGTAAAATTCAGCTGCATTTTTTAATGAAAGAAACTGCTGTTCTAAATGTGTCCACTGGATGTCACAATAGCAATTCTGTTAGGCAAGCAAATAGCATAGCAAGTATACCAAGCAAGAGGTACACGGAAAAGCGGGGCTGTGACTCCTCCCCCTCCAGCCAACGTAAAAGAGGAGTAAAATAATCAATCAGTAACCCCACTTCAAATGCAGCATGAGACACTGCACACTGATATAGTTCTGTGAAAATGATTGTCTTCTGTGCAAATGTAAAGAAAGTGAACAGTGTGTGATTTACTGCAATACTGTCACTCTTTCAACTTTTTATTTGTGCTTTGTTGAAATTGTTCACACATTGCACTGCTTTTATTTTTCTGTCAATACACATTATGTCTAGAAGACAGGAAGTAACTCAACACTCTTGAATAGTTTCTACCTCAGTGTGTATGGTTTGTTGAGTTAGCACAGGATTAATATGTGGAAATGACAAATGAGGTAGTTGATACATAAAATATGTTTTATTCATGCTATTTTTTGTTTGTCGTTCAATCCTAGATGGATTTTGACTTAAATTTTAATTGCTTTTAGATGAAGTCTAAATTCATTGTGTTCTTCAAGATGTTTTTGAAAATGTACCTTTGTTTTTCTTTTAAATGTTCAACTAATTTGAATTGTTTTGTCCAGAGGATTATTTGTGATATGTACATTTTCAGAATGTGCTTGTTCTGTTTTTGACCAAAGTAAAATAAAAAAAAATATTTGAAGTTGTCGTAGTATTTTTTTTTTATATTCCTGAAGGAATCAAAGTACTATCTATCTATCTATCTATCCATCCATCTATCTATCTATCTATCTATCTATCTATCTATCCATCCATCCATCCATCCATCCATCCATCCATCCATCCATCCATCCATCCATCCATCCATCCATCCATCCATCCATCCATCCATCCATCCATCCATCCATCCATCCATCCATCCATCCATCCATCTATTTATCCATCCATCCATCCATCCATCCATCCATCCATCCATCCATCCATCTAGTCGTATTTTTAAGTGATCATGCCATGATTTTACCCGTCCCGCCCACGTGGAAATAGATTTTCCTCCATGCGGCCCCTGAGCTAAAATGAGTTTGACAGCCCTGCTGTAATCTGACTCATGTGAGCAGGTTACTGTATAAACACATTTTGTTATAAGTTATAAAAATGTGTTCAGTTCTCAGAGACACATCAATGTCAGTGTAGCTGCTGACAGAAGCAACATCCATCCATCCATCCATCATCCATCCATCCATCATCTTCCGCTTATCCGAGGTCGGGTCGCGGGGGCAACAGCCTAAGCAGGGAAACCCAGACTTCCCTCTCCCCAGCCACTTCGTCTAGCTCTTCCCGGGGGATCCCGAGGCGTTCCCAGGCCAGCCGGGAGACATAGTCTTCCCAACGTGTCCTGGGTCTTCCCCGTGGCCTCCTACCGGTTGGACGTGCCCTAAACACCTCCCTAGGGAGGCGTTCGGGTGGCATCCTGACCAGATGCCCGAACCACCTCATCTGGCTCCTCTCGATGTGAAGGAGCAGCGGCTTTACTTTGAGTTCCTCCCGGATGGCAGAGCTTCTCACCCTATCTCTAAGGGAGAGCCCCGCCACACGGCGGAGGAAACACATTTCGGCCGCAGAAGCAACATGTATATTTGATATATGATGTCATACTTGGTGAGAATAAATACATACCATGCATAAAGATAAGTTTATATTGTACACATAATGTGAATAAAAAGGTATTTATTTTGGGTTAATTCATGCAAGTTTATGTTAACTTTATTTTTGTTATAAACCCATGTCAATTGAGTGGGGAATATAATTTGGTCACGTTGTTGGGGGGATTAATAATTAATTTGTGAGGGAATGAGACGACAAGTGTTTGATGTGGAAGACGTTAATGAAGTCTCGGATTGAAAATAAACTTTATTCCCTTGGAGTTTATGAGGCCAACTAGGTATGATTACTTCTGGTATGTTTGTCAAATCTATGTGTTTTCTTTTTTGGATGTCAGACTAATTGTAAGTTCTGGTTGCTTATTTTATTAGTTTCACACTTTCACAAGACTTACTTTGTTAAACAACTTGCCGTTTGCTTGAACCCACTAAAAGACAGAATACAACATTGTCAATGTTTCTTTAATTTCTATCTCCAAAGTATTTTGATATCAAAAATGTTTTCGCGATAAGGAGCACTTCAATTATGAGCCTGAAATGTAAGAAAATATGAAAAGGGCCACTAGTTATTTAAATGGTATTTTATTGTTTAAAGTGCAGTTGTCGAGTGTGTGTGACCGGAAGTTGCAAGCTTGTGGCGCATGCGCAATCACATCGAAAGCAGAAAGTCCAAGATGGCGGACTGAGCGACGTGGCTCTCCGGAGAAGTTTCACATTTACGATCTTATAGATTCAAAAATAGCATCAAATACCTCAACTATTCGCCTTTTCTTAAGCCCAGGAAACGGACTTTGAGGTGGAGCGACGGCGTGTCAGCTGAAGTGAAGATTGAAGACGTGATAGAAGATGGACGACTACTGCTATGCTAAGATGGTGACGTCATGTCAAAGAGAAAGTGAAAGAGAATCAGCGCCACCAACGGAGAACAATCTGAAAAGCCAAGATGAAGGTGAGTGTGTTGCGTTCCTTAATTTATAAGATATTTGAATTTCAAGCCCTACGAATAGAAATTAGCCGACTTTGTTGAACAATGTAAACAAAGAAGCTGTTAGCATTTTTACCTCGATCCAAAATGGCAGAAATGTCTGTTTAAGTTACTGCAGTAGTAAACAGTAGGCAAGCAACGATACTTGGTATAATCCTGCGTGAATCCGCCTTTATTGACCGCGCGCGTGTGTGTGTGTGCGTGCGCGTGCGTGAAACCTCCTGTCCCACGGTCCCAACGTAATTAATGTCCAATCAGCGTTGAGCCTCTTTCCTTACACAGCTCGGAATTTTTTTTTTACCATGAATTGATTAACGTGGACCCCAATTCAAACAAGTTGAAAAACTTATTGGGGTGTTAGCATTTAGTGGTCAATTGTACGGAATATGTACTGTACTGTGCAATCTACTGATAAAAGTTTCAATCAATCAATCAAAGTGCAGCCCTGTAGCAGATTGCTATAATCATTTTAATTTATTGTTACTATCATTGTTAGTTTATGTGTTATTCATTTGTTACTAATGTTACTAATGTTGTTTTTTTAGATTACATTTAAAATGGAGTTTTTACGTTTTCAAATTAATACATAATGCTGTTATTTATCGTGATTCCAAAATCACTCTAAATAATTGTCATTATTATGTTTTGCCATAATTGTCCAGCCCCAGACGAGGTATTGGCAAGGACTTCACGATCAACTATGTATCACACTACTTGAGTCACGATACTATAGTCTATTGTGATATTGTGACATGGACCTTTACTGCCATTTTTACAAAGTCATTAAAAATAAAAATAAAAACACTTAAAATAAATGTGTATATAAGTACATTTGATGCCATTTTTACAAAGTCATTAAAAATAAAAATAAAAACACTTAAAATAAATGTGTATATAAGTACATTCAATGCCAGTAATAATTTATTGGACCAACTGTGTTAAAAACAAAGTAAATAAAAAGATAATTGCAATTGTACAGAAAGTGGATCCAATTTCTTACATTTGGTATCTAAGAAAAGTCCTCTACTTTTAACTATAGACTTCTTTGAGATAGATATTGTCTTTTTTGGTTGTGCAAAGTATTTCAATATTGACTTTTTCCCCACTGTTAGTTTGTAGTATCCTAATGTCCATGGAAGCAGATGTTTTCTACTTTCTGTGATTCTAGCTGAACTTTTCTGAGTCTATGACAAGTCATGTAAACATTGATCCATCATTCTGGCAAGGCACTAAATCAGGGGTGCTCACACTTTTTCTGCAGGTGAGCTACTTTTCAATTGACCAAGTCGAAGAGATCTACCTCATTCATATTTATAATTTATATTTATTTATTTATGAAAGGGACATTTTTGTTAAAAAGTTAATGGTGTTTAAAGGCCTACTGAAATGAGATTTTCTTATTTAAACGGGGATAGCAGGTCCATTCTATGTGTCATACGTGATCATTTCGCGATATTGCCATATTTTTGCTGAAAGGATTTAGTAGAGAACATCGACGATAAAGTTCGCAACTTTTGGTCGCTAATAAAAAAGCCTTGCCTGTACCGGAAGTAGCAGACGATGACGTCACTGGTCGGATGGCTCCTCACATCCTCACATTGTTTATAATGGGAGCCTCCAACAAAAAGAACTATTCGGACCGAGAAAACGACCATTTCCCTATTAATTTGAGCGAGGATGAAAGAGTCGTGGCTGAGGATATTGATATCGAAGGACTACAAAAAAATAAATAGAGTTAAAAAAAAGGCGATTGCATTGTGAGCGATTCAGACATTTACTAGGATAATTCTGGAAGATCCCTCATGTGCTTATTGTTTTAATAGTTATTTAGTGAGATTTTAAAGATTGTAAAGACATACCTCGAGGTCGGATGGCTGCGGTGAACACGCAGTTTCTCAGAGAGAAGCCGAGGAGCCAAGCTCAGAGCTGCCTTTTTTGACAAAACAGCTGCTGCAGGACGAAGAATAATCCATTGATGTCTCCGGTAAGATATATATCACAATTTCCCCATCCAAAAACATGTTGGTTGACGTAGAGAAAACATGTTCGCTTGACTGCTCCGCTTCACAACAAACAAAGAAACACCGGCTGTGTCTCGGTGCTAAAGGCAGCTGCAAACCACCGCTTTCCACCAACAGCATTGTTCTTTATAGTCTCCATTATTACAGATGTCCAAAATACTGTGTAATTATGCGATGAACAGAGACGACTTTTAGCCGTGTTTGGTGCAGCGCTAATGTTTCCTTACAGTCCGTGACGTCACGCGTATGTGTCATCATTCCGCTACGTTTTCAACAAGAAACTCGCGGGAAATTTAAAATTGCAATTTAGTCAACTAAAAAGGCTGTATTGGCATGTGTTGCAATGTTAATATTTTATCATTGATATATAAACTATTAGACTGCGTGGTCGGTGGTAGTGGCTTTCAGTAGGCCTTTAATGATAATACAAGCATGTTTAATACATATAGATTCCTTTCTTTCATGAAGACAAGAATTTAAATTGGTGTAATACCTGATTTGGATGACTTGCATTGATTGAAATCAGACAGTGGTGCTGATAACGTCCGCATTTTCAAAAAAGTCTTCCTTTCTGTCAATACCACATGAAAGTGGTTGGAGTTGGCATCTCATTTGTCCAACTTGCACACTCGTTTTTTAAACACTTTTTATGAGAGTAGCATATGTGTGTGTGTGGCCCTTTAATGTCTGGCAGCAGGTGAGTGACGTCAGTGAGTGTGTGGGTGAGAGAGGAGAGGGGGCGGGGGAAAAATACATTGGCATCAAACTCCGTAGCTTGCTAGCTTGTGCACGCTAGCTTTCTGAGACTCTTATTTTGTTAGCACAGGCAGGATGAAGCAGGTCTTTTATGGTGAAGACAGATAAAAGATAAAAAGTGTCCTGTAAGTGATTCTTTTTCTTAAAGGGGAACATTATCACATTTTCAAAAGGTATAAAAACAATAAAAATCAGTTCCCAGTGGCTTGTTGTAATTTTTGAAGTTTTTTTCAAAATTTTACCGGTCCCGGAATATCCCTAAATAAAGCTTTAAAGTGCCTTATTTTCGGCTCTCTGCGAAGACACTGGCCATTTCCCTGTGACGTCACACAGTGCTGCCAATGTAAACAAACAATGGGAATACCACAGCAAGATATAGTGACATTAGCTCGGATTCAAACTCGGATTTCAGCGACTTAAGCGATTCAACAGATTACGCATGTATTGAAACAGATGGTTGGAGTATGAAAGTATTGAAGAAGAAACTGAAGCTATTGAGCGAATAGCTATTGACGCTATTCATAGCCATAGCATGGCCGAATAGCTGCGTTAGCATCGCCGGTAAAATGTGCGGACCAAACGATCAGGACTTTCGCATCTTTTGACACTGGAGCAACTTAAATCCGTCGATTGGTAAGTGTTTTTTTCGCATTAAATGTGGGTGGAAGGAAACGTAATATAGTTGCAAATGCATCTGCAGGTTATCCATACATCTCTGTGCCATGTCTGCTTTAGCACCGCCGGTAAATAGCATGTTAGCATCGATTAGCGTAGCATGTTAGCATCGATTAGATGGCAGTCAACATCAACAAAACTCACCTTTGTGATTTCGTTGACTATCGTTGCAAATGCATCTGCAGGTTATCCATACATCTCTGTGCCATGTCTGTCTTAGCATCGCCGGTCAAATGTGGAGACACTGGCACTAAATGAATGGCCATGAAACACTACACGCACATACAGTACATAGAAGAAAGTGTGTTTTTGTTGTTTGTGTCTTGCAGACGTCCAGCAGCTGATGGGTAATCCAGAAGAAGTTTCCCCTCAGTCAGGGGGGAGCTCCACTTTGAAGCAGGAGACTCCACAACCTCCCTGCATTAAAAAGGAAGAGGAGGAACTCTGTATCACTCAGGAGGGAGAGTGTCTTCTAGGACGAGAGGAAGCTGATTACACCAAGTTGCAACTGACTGTTGTCTCTGTGAAGACTGAAGAAGATGAAGAGAAACCACAAGTAGACAACCTCTTATCTCCACTATCAGATAGTGAGGCTGAAGACGAGGTTGAAGAACCTTTGAGCAGCGATACAGACTGTGAAGGTGATATGAGGACTCACACTGACAACAAACACTCTGAATGCTCTTCAAAGAAGAGAAGTGAAACATGTTTGAGCTGCTTAGTTTGTGGCAAAAGCTTTTCTCGAAATAGTTATTTGACTCAACACATGAGAACACACACAGGAAAAAAAACATTTAATTGTTCAGTTTGTGGCAAAAGTTTTTCTCAAAATAGCAATTTAACCCGACACATAAGAACACACACAGGTGAAAAACCATTTAGTTGTTCATTTTGCAGCAAAGGCTTTTCTCAAAATAGCGATTTGACTCAACATATGATAACACACACAGGTGAAAAACCATTTCATTGTTCAGTTTGTGGCAAAAGTTGTTCTATTAAGAGACATTTGACTGAACACATGAGAACACACACAGGTGAAAAACCATTTAGTTGTTCATTTTGCGGCAAAAGCTTTTCTCTAAATACTTCGTTGACACAACACATGAGAACACACACAGGTGAAAAACCATTTAATTGTTCAGTTTGTGGCAAAAGCTTTTCTCGTAATAACTATTTGACTCCTCACATGAGAACACACACAGGTGAAAAACCATTCAAGTGTTCAGTTTGTTGCATGACTTTTACTGTTAAGAGGAGTTTGACCGTGCACATGAGAACACACACTGGTGAGAAACCTTTTAAGTGTTCAATTTGTAGCACAACATTTTCTGTTAAGAGGAGTTTGATTGAACACATGAGAACGCACACAGGTGAAAAACCATTTCGTTGTTCAGTGTGTGGCAAAAGGTTTTCTGTTAAGAGCACTTTGATTGAACACCTGAGAACACACACAGGTGAAAAACCTAATAATTGTTCACTTTGTGGCAAAAGCTTTTCTGTTAGGAGCAAATTGACTCGACACATGAGAACACACACTGGAGAAAAAACATTTAGTTGCTCAGTGTGCTGTAAAAGGTTCGCACATAATGCAGACGCACTAAAACACATGAGAACACACAAATTAATCAATTAGTATAGTTTGTGGTGTGTTGCTCATATGTGGCGACATCCACCCTACCTACGACCTCCTCACTGCTTCTTTCACAAATATCTTGGATTATTTGGAGCATAATGACCCCATGTCTTCTCTGTATCTGAAACCTTCCTGAACAGTAAGATAGATGATGCTTCAAGTGCTTGGTTACTCCTTCTTCAGTCCAGGGACCTGGGGCCTCATGTGTCAAGTTTGTGTACGCCCAAAAACCTGCACTACACACTTTTTCACTGCAAAGTTGAGATGTATCAAAACTGATGTTGACACATAAGTGATCCTGGGTAACTGTTTGCATAACAAACTGCCAACTTTCACTCCTCAGACTGATTGATGTGCAAATCAGAGACATATGAACAATTAACAGTGACTCATGTGAGCAGGTTACTGTATAAAATCATTTTGTTATAAGTTATAAAAATGTGTTCAGTTCTCAGAGACACATCAATGTCAGTGTAGCTGCTGACAGAAGCAACATGAATATTTGATATATGATGTCATACTTGGTGGGAATAAATACATACCATGCATAAATAATAAGTTCATATTGTACACATAATGTGATTAAAAAAGGTATTTCCTTGGGTTAATTCATGCAAGTTTATGTTAACTTTATTTTTGTTACAAACTCATGTCAATTGAGTTGAGAATATATGTTTTGTCTCCAGTTTGGTCACGTTGTTGGAGGGATTAATAATTAATTTGTGAGGGAATGAGAAGACAAGTGTTTGATGTGGAAGACGTTAATGGAGTCTCGGATTGAAAATAAACTTTATTCCCTTGGAGTTTATGAAGCCAACGAGGTATGATTACTTCTGGTATGTTTGTCAAATCTATGTGTTTTCTTTTTTGGATGTCAGACTAATTGTAAGTTCTGGTTGCTTATTTTATTAGTTTCACACTTTCACAAGACTTACTTTGTCAAACAACTTGCCGTTTGCTTGAACCCACTAAACAGTGGTTCTCCAATGGGGGTACTTGAAGGTATGCCAAGGGGTACGTGAGATTTTTCCAAAAAAATTCTAAAAGTAGCAACAATTCAAAAATCCTTTATAAATATATTTATTGAATAGTATTTTTAACAAAATATGAATGTAAGTTCATAAACTTACATTCAATGCAATATTCAGTGTTGACAGCCAGATATTTTGTGGACATGTTCCATAAATATTGATGTTAAAGATTTCTTTTTTTGTGAATAAATGTTTAGAATGAGGGCTTCACGGTGGCAGAGGGGTTAGTGCGTCTGCCTCACAATAGTTCCTGCAGTCCTGGGTTCAAATCCAGGCTCGGGATCTTTCTGTGTGGAGTTTGCATGTTCTCCCCGTGAATGCGTGGGTTCCCTCCGGGTACTCCGGCTTCCTCCCACTTCCAAAGACATGCACCTGGGGATAGGCCCCTCCCACTTCCAAAGACATGCACCTGGGGATAGGCCCCTCCCACCTCCAAAGACATGCACCTGGGGATAGGTTGATTGGCAACACTAAATGGTCCCTAGTGTGTGAATGTGAGTGTGAATGTTGTCTGTCTATCTGTGTTGGCCCTGCGATGAAGTGGCGACTTGTCCAGGGTGTACCCCGCCTTCCGCCCGATTGTAGCTGAGATAGGCGCCAGCGCCCCCCGCGACCCCAAAAGGGAATAAGCGGTAGAAAATGGATGGATGGACGGTTGTTTAGAATGAAGTTGATGAATCCAGATAGATCTCTATTACAATCCCCAAAGAGGAAACTTTAAGTTGATGATTACTTCTATGTGTAGAAATCTTTATTTATAATTGAATCACTTGGTTATTTTTCAACAATATATTAGTTATCCATCCATCCATTTTCTACCGTTTATTCCCTTTTGGGGTCGCGGGGGGCGCTGGCGCCTATCTCTGCTACAATCGGGCGGAAGGCGGGGTATCTTGTAGAAGCATTTAAGTCTCACCTTAAAACTCATCTGTATACTCTCGCCTTTAAATAGACCTCCTTTTTAGACCAGTTGATCTGCCGCTTCTTTTCTTTTTTCTCCTATGTCCCCCCCCCCTCCCTTGTGGAGGGGGTCCGGTCCGATGACCATGGATGAAGTACTGGCTGTCCAGAGTCGAGACCCAGGATGGACCGCTCGTCGGGACCCAGGATGGACCGCTCGCCTGTGTATCGGTTGGGGACATCTCTAATCTGCTGATCCGCCTCCGCTTGAGATGGTTTCCTGTGGACGGGACTCTCGCTGCTGTCTTGGATCCGCTTGAACTGAACTCTCGCGGCTGTGTTGGAGCCACTATGGATTGAACTTTCACAGTATCGTGTTAGACCCGCTCGACATCCATTGCTTTCGGTCCCCTAGAGGGGGTGGGGGGGGTTGCCCACATCTGAGGTCCTCTCCAAGGTTTCTCATAGTCAGCATTGTCACTGGCGTCCCACTGGATGTGAATTCTCCCTGCCCACTGGGTGTGAGTTTTCCTTGCCCTTTTGTGGGTTCTTCCGAGGATGTTGTAGTCGTAATGATTTGTGCAGTCCTTTGAGACATTTGTGATTTGGGGCTATATAAATAAACATTGATTGATTGATTGATTGATTGATAGACCCCGGACAAGTCGCCACCTCATCGCAGCAAGATATTAGTTATTTTTATAAATTTTTTTCCAAATAGTTGAAGAAAGACCACTACAAATGAGCAATATTTTGCACTGTTATACAATTTAATGAATCAGAAACTGATGACATAGTGCTGTATTTTACTTCTTTATCTCTTTTTTTCAACAGAAAATTCTTTGCTCTGATTAGGGGGTACTTGAATTAAAAACATGCTCACAGGGGGAACATCACTGAAAAAAAGGTTGAGAACCCCTGCACTAAAAGACTGATTGATTGATTGATTGATTGAAACTTTTATTAGTAGATTGCACAGTACAGTACATATTCCGTACAATTGACCACTAAATGCTAACACCCGAATAAGTTTTTCAACTTGTTTAAGTCGGGGTCCACGTTAATCAATTCATGGTAGAACAAGAACAATATTGTCGACTTTTGTTTAATTTCTGTCTCCAAAATGTTTTCGCGATAAGGAGCACTTCAATTATGAGCCTGAAATGTAAGAAAAGATGAAAAGGGCCGCTAGTTATTTAAAAGGTATTTTATTTTTTAAAGCGCAGTTGTCGATCGGAAGTTTCAAACTTTTGGCGCATGCGCAAGACCATCGGACGCGGGAAAGTCCAAGATGGCGGACTAAGCGGCGTGGCTTTCCGGAGAAGTTTCACATTTACGATCTTATAGATTCAAAAATAGCATCAAATACCTCAACTGTTCGCCTCTTCTTAAGCCCACCACACGGACTTTGAGTGTGGAGCGACGGCGTGTTACCTGAAGTGAAGATTGAAGACGTGATAGAAGATGGACGACTACTGCTATGCTAAGATGGCGACGTCATGTCAAAGAGAAAGTGAAAGAGAATCAGCGCCACCAACGGAGAACAATCTGAAAAGCGAAGATGAAGGTGAGTGTGTTGCGTTCCCTCATTTGAAAGCTATTTGTCTTCCAAGCCCTAAAAACAGAAATTATCCGACTTTGTTTAACAGTGTAAACAAAGAACCTCGATCCAAAATGGCGGAAATGTTTTGATGTTTATTTATTGATATTATTATTGTTTTGCTGCCTTTTTCATCTCATTTGTTTCTACTGTTTACTCTTATAATGTTGTACAAAACCCACGACCAGTGAAGTTGTTGTGTACATCGTAAATGAAAACTGAATTCAATGATTTGCAAATCCTTTTCAACTTATATTCAATTGAATGGACTGCAAAGACAAGATATTTGACGTTCGAACTGAGAAACTTAATTTTTCTGCAAATAATCATGAACTTAGAATTTAATGGCTGCAACACATTGAGAAAACGTTGTCACAGGGACATTTTTTTACCACTGTGTTACATGGCCTTTCCTTTTAACAACACTCAGTAAACGTCTGGGAACTGGGGGGGGGGTTCCTGTGGACGGGACTCTCGCTGCTGTCTTGGATCCGCTTTGAACTGAACTCTCGCCGCTGTGTTGGATCCATTATGGATTGAACTTTCACAGTATCATGTTAGACCCACTCGACATCCATTGCTTTCGGTCCCCTAGAGGGGGGGGGGGGGGGGGGGGGGGTTACCCACATCTGCGGTCCTCTCCAAGGTGTCTCATGGTCATTCTCATTGACATCCCACTGAGTTGTGAGTTTTTCCTTGCCCTTATGTGGGCTCTGAACCGAGGATGTCATTGTGGCTTGAGACACTTGTGATTTAGGGCTATCTAAGTAAACATTGATTGATTGACATTGATTGATATCTGCACGTTGTCTCCCGCTGTGCTCTGCGTATCTGGATCACGACCAACCATACTCGACGCGTTCCGACAAAGCAATGGACTACCTGCTGCCACCTACTGATATGGACTATTACAAGATTACCCTGCCCAGCTCTACACAGCACAGGCTCTAGACAACAAACGGCACATTATTATGATTATTGATTTGCAAAAAATATTTTTTTGGACCAATTAGGTGGAGTTGCACAATTTCCCGCAGCACACCAGACAATATCTCGCGGTGCAGTGGTTGAAAATCACTCATTTACTGTATCAAATGATTGACACAATTCCACCAAAAGTGCAGTTTGTCATAACACCGTGTTTGCGTATGATGTCACCTAGCGGCAGAATGTAGATGCTGAAGAGTGCAGGGCCAAGGACCGAACCCTGGGGAACTCCACACGTTACCTTAACATAGTCCGAGGTCACATTGTTATGGGAGACGCACTGCATCCTGTCAGTAAGATCAGAGTTAAACCAAGACAGGGCTAAGTCTGACATACCAATTCGTGTTTTGATACGCTCTAATAAAATATTATGATCGACAGTATCAAAAGCAGCGCTAAGATCGAGGAGCAGCAACATAGATGACGCATCCGAATCCATCGTTAGCAATAGATCATTAGTCATTTTTGCGAGGGCTGTCTCCGTGGAGTGATTTGCCCTGAACCCGGATTGAAAGGTTTCACATAGATTGTTAGACGCTAAGTGCTCATTTAGCTGCTCTGCAACAATTTTTTGGAGGATTTTCGAAATAAAGGGAAGGTGAGACACCGGTCGGTAGTTTACCATGAGGTCAGGATCAAGGTTAAGTATTTTAAGGAGAGGATGAATAACCGCTTTTTTGAATGCTAGGGGAACAGTGCCAGAGGAAAATGATAAGTTTATAATATTTAGCACCGATGGACCTAATAATACAAAGAGCTCCTTGATAAGTTTTCCAGGAAGAGGGTCAAGTAAACATGTTGGTTTTTTTATTCCATTTACACGTTGTAACAATTCTTGTAATGTTATTTCATCAAAACGAGAGAAACTATTTTGGAGGCTAGTATCCACCGTATATACAATCGTATCTGTGTTAATAGAACCCAGTTGTAACTGGGATGCATTGTCTTTAATCTCCCTTCTAATAAGTTAAATTTTCTTATTAAAGAAATTCATAAAGTCATCTGCCGAATGGGTGGAACTACTGGAAGGAGTCCCTTGTTGGGTTAGCGATGCTACCGTACTAAACAAAAATTTTGGATCGATTTTATTAAGGCGGATGAGATTTGAGTAATATTTAGCTTTAGCTAAGGTAAGCATGCGTTTATAAGTTATTAAACTACCACTCCATGCTTGATGGTGCACCTCAAGTTTAGTCGTGCGCCATTTGCGTTCCAGCTTTCTACATAATAATTTCTGAGCTCTAGTACGCCTTTTTGGAGCCTTTTATAACTTCAGTGGTGCTATACTATCAATGGTTTCGCACAGGGCGTCGTTAAAGTTGTTAGTGAGGTTATCAACAGAGCCCACATACTTTGGGAATGGTGCCATTACCGAGGGCAGTAGGTCAGCAAGAGTCGTCGTTGTGGCCGTATTAATGTTGCGGCTGCTATAGTAGTTATTATTATTATTAACTTGCCGAACACGAGTCTGAACTTCGAATTTTACAAGGTAATGATCGGACATTACTTTAGTATACGGGAGTACCATAACTTTGAAAACGGTTATACCTCTGACAAGCACTAGGTCTATCGTATTAGCGCTGCGATTCTTCGGTTCATTTATTATTTGTGTAAGGCCACAGCTATCAATTACAGTCTGGAGCGCCACGCACGGTGGGTCCGATGGGGTATTCATATGGATATTAAAGTCCCCCATTATAATTATATTATCGGCATGCGTCACTAGATCAGCAACAAACTCTGAGAATTTACTGATAAGGTCCGAATAGGGCCCTGGGGGCCAGGCATAGAGGCAGTGGTGTGACAGACCTCGTAGAAAGCACCTCAAACGATTTATATTTATTTTTTAAGTTAGGACTAAGGTTAAAGTTTTCGTTGTATATTAGTGCAACCCCCCACCCCTTTTAAGGGGATGGGCAATACGCGCATTTGTCTGTTCCTTAGTAAAGCTTCCCCTTCCGGAATGTAAACAAGGAAACACCGGCTGTGTTTGTGTTGCTAAAGGCAGCTGTAATACACCGCTTCCCACTCACATCTTCCTTCTTTGACGTCTCCATTATTAATTGAACAAATTGCAAAAGATTCAGAAACACAGATATCCAGAAAACTGTGTAATTATGCGATTAAAGCAGACTACATATAGCTGGGATCGGGCTGGAAAAAAATGTCCGCTACAATCAGAGACGTCACGCGCACGCGTCATCATACGCGTCATCATACTGACGTTTTTAACAGGATACTTCGCGCGAAATTTAAAATTGCAATTTAGTAAACTAAAAAGACCGTATTGGCATGTGTTGCAATGTTAATATTTCATCATTGATATATAAACTATCAGACTGCGTGGTCGGTAGTGGCTTTCTGTAGGCCTTTAAGACGAGACCTAAAGGGGAACATTATCACAATTTCAGAAGGGTTAAAACCAATAAAAAATAATTTCCCAGTGGCTTATTTTATTTTTTGAAGTTTTTTTCTAAACTTTACCCATCCTGGAATATCCCGAAAAAAGGCTTTAAAGTGCCGGATTTTCGCTATCTGTAAATCCCCCCGTCCATTTTCCTGTGACGTCACGTAGTGACGCCAATACAAACAAACATGGCGGATAGCACAGCAAGATATAGCAGCATTAGCTCGGATTCAGACTCGGATTTCAGCGGCTTAAGCGATTCAACAGATTACGCATGTATTGAAACAGATGGTTGGAGTGTGGAGGCAGATAGCAAAAACGAAATTGAAAAAGAAACTGAAGCTATTTGGCGATCGCCTTCTAACCAACGATTGCATCTTTTGACCACTGGAGCAACTTAAATCCGTCGATTCGTAGGTGTTTGTTTGGCATTAAATGTGGGTGGAGGGAAAGTCTGGATGCAAATATAGCTACAAATGTACATACAGCTAGCCTAAATAGCATGTTAGCATCGATTAACTGGCAGCCATGCCATGACCAAATATGTCTGATTAGCACATAAGTCAATAACATCAACAAAACTCACCTTTGTGATTTTGTTGACTTTATCGTTGGAAATGCATCTGCTTTGAGTGTCGCAGGATATCCACACATCTCTGTCGTAACATCGCTATCGTTGGTAAAATGTGCAGAACAAACAAGGGACTTTCGCATCTTTTGACACTGGTGCAACTTGATTCTTTGGATTGGTATGAGTTTGTTTGGCATTAAATGTGGGTGGAGGGAAAGGCTGGATGCAAATATAGCTACAAATGAGGCCTAACAATGCAATATGTAGATACAGCTAGCCTAAATAGCATGTTAGCATCGATTAGCACGTAAGTCAAATTGAATCCGTCGGTGTTCGTGTTGTTACACCCTCGACAACACAGCGACGAGGCATGATGTCTCCAAGGTACGGAAAACAGTCGAAAAAACGGAAAATAACAGAGCTGATTTGACTTAGTGTGTGTAATGTGTTTGAGAAAATGGAGGATTGCTTCCTGTTGTAACGTCACGAGTGAAAGGTCATCGCTCCAACAGCGAACAATTGAAAGGCGTTTCAATCGCCAAATTTACCCTTTTAGAGTTCGGCAATCGGTTAAAAAAATACATGGTCTTTTTTCTGCACCATCAAGGTATATATTGACGCTAACATAGGTCTGGTGCTAATGTTCCCCTTTAAAACACTCCACTGTGGGAGCAGTTTGAATATGGAGTGGCAGAGTGTTCCAGAGCTCAGGGCCGACCACAGAGAAGGCCCTGCCTCCCCTAGTTTTAAGTCTGGTCTTGGGCACCACGAGCTAGAGCTGGCTCTCGGACCTCAGAGCGCGCGCAGGATTGTAAGTTTGGATGAGGTCCGAGGTATAATGAGGTGCCAGTCCATGTACAGCTTTAAAAACAAAGAGCAAGGTTTTAAAATCAATTCTAAAATGAACAGGGACCCAGTGCAAACTCTCATAGATCAGGCTATGTTTTTATGTTTTGGTTTCCTGCGCCAAGAGTTGGGCCTCCACTCTGAGCGCCTTTTGTTTGTACCCCTTTTGTAGCTTTTGAGTTAGGATTAAATCATGTTTTTACCTGCACGCCATGTCCAGTCAAGTTTGTTTGCATCCCGGGAAAACAAATCTTCGCAACAAGCTGCAAAGTAATCCACGTTCTGACACAGTTCCCTTTTTAAGTCCAGTCTACATATGTCAGTTTGGGGACATTTTCAATTGTGGTCATTTGCTCAAATCTTATGTTCGTCAAAGCAACTTTGTTTTACCTTTTTTTTATGGTCAATAAACCTGTGGACAAGAATGACGGTTTCAGAATATTTGATCAAGGACAATTGCTTGGGTTATTCGTACATATCGGGGGCGGTATATTAAGAAGTGTGTGTGTGTGTGTGTGTGTGTGTGTGTGTGTGTGTGTGTGTGTGTTCCTCAGACGTCCAGCAGCTGATTGGTCGTCCAGAAGAACTTCCCCCTCAGTTAGTAGAGAGTTTCACTTTGAAGCAGGAGACTCCACAACCACCCTGCATTAAAAAGGAAGAAGAAGAACTCTGCATCACTAAGGAGGGAGAGTGTCTTCTAGGACCACGGGAAGCTGGTCTCACCAGGTTCCCACTGACTGTTGTCTTTGTGAAGACTGAAGATGATGAAGAGAAACCTCAAGTAGACAACCTCTTAGCTCCACTTTCAGATAGTGAGGCTGAAGACGAGGCTGAAGAACCTTTGAGCATCAAAACCAACTCTGAAGGTGATGTGAAGACACACACTGACAACAAACATTGTTCCAAAAAGAAGTTAACACATTTGAGCTGCTCAGTTTGTGCTAAAAGCTTTACTAAAAAGAGCCATTAAAACACACACAGGAGAAGAAATATTTCATTGATGAGTGGCCACATTTTTTTGGCTAATGCGGCCCCCCGAGTCAAACAAGTTAAGAGGGAACATTATCACAATTTCAAAAGGGTTAAAAACAATAAAAATCAGTTCCCAGTGGCATGTTGTATTTTTGGAATTTTTTTTCAAAATTTTACCGGTCTCCGAATATCCCTAAATAAAGCTTTAAAGTGCCTTATTTTCACTATCTTCGAGACCACTATCCATTTCCCTGTGACGTCACACAGTGCTGCCAATGTAAACAAACAATGGCGAAAAGCACAGCAAGATATAGCGACATTAGCTCGGATTCAGACTCAGATTTCAGCGGCTTAAGTGATTCAACAGATTACGCATGTATTGAAACGAATGGTTGGAGTATGAAAGTATTGAAGAAGAAACTGAAGCCTTTTGAGCGAATAGCTATTGACGCTATTCATAGCCAAAGCATGGCCGAATAGCTGCGTTAGCATCGCCGGTAAAATGTGCGAACCAAACGATCAGGACTTTCGCATCTTTTGACACTGGAGCAACTTAAATCCTTCGATTGGTAAGTGTTTTTTTCGCATTAAATGTGGGTGGAAGGGAACGTAATATAGTTGCAAATGCATCTGCAGGTTATCAATACATCTCTGTACCATGTCTGCTTTAGCACCGCCGGTAAATAGCATGTTAGCATCGATCAGCGTAGCATGTTAGCATCGATTAGCTGGCAGTCAACATCAACAAAACTCACCTTTTTAATTACTGTGACTTTATCGTTGAAAATGCATCTGCAGGTTATCCATACATCTCTGTGCCATGTCTGCTTTAGCACCGCCGGTAAATAGCATGTTAGCGTCGATTAGCGTAGCATGTTACCATCGATTAACTGGCAGTCACGCCGCGACCAAATATGTCTGATTAGCAAATAAGTCAACATCAACAAAACTCACCTTTGTGATTTCGTTGAATTTATCATTGCAAATGCATCTGCAGGTTATCCATACATCTCTGTGCCATGTCTGCCATCGGCGCTAAAATGTGGAGACACTCTGGCACATTCAATGGGGGTCTGGCGGCAGACACTTTGGCATCTTGGGGCCAGTGGTGCAACTTGAATCCCTCCCTGTTAGTGTTGTTACACTCTCCGACAACACACCGACGAGGCATGATGTCTCCAAGGTTCCAAAAAATAGTTGAAAAAACGGAAAATAACAGAGCTGAGACCCAATGTTTACAATGGGTTGAAAATTAAAATGGCGGCTGTGTTACCTCGGCGACGTCACGTTCTGACGTCATCCCCTCCAGAGCGATAAACAGAAAGGCGTTTAATTTGCCAAAATTCACCCATTTAGAGTTTGGAAATCGGTTAAAAAAAATGTATGGTCTTTTTTCTGCACCATCAAGGTATATATTGACGCTTACATAGGTCTGCTGATAATGTTCCCCTTTAAGACACCCCTGAGCTAACTATACCAAATACTATTAAAATGGGAGCCATTACCTCCCTTCTTGGCACTCAGCATCAAAGGTTGGAATTGGGGGTTAAATCACCAAAAATGATTCCCGGGCACGGCAACCGCTGCTGCTCACTGCTCCCCTCACCTCCCAGGGTGTCATCAAGGATGATGGGTCAAATGCAGAGGAAAATTTCGCCACACCTAGTGTGTGTGTGACATTAATGGGTACTTTTAAGTTGAACTTTAAACAGACTCAATAACTCTGTGGTCATGTTTTAGTGAATTTAACGAGGAATTTATGAAAATGAAACAATACAAAAAGAATGGCATTATAAGTTAAAAATACTAACAGACGCAAATGTTTGCGACGCTGGGTTGATTACAGTACGATAGCACATACAAATATGCATGAAAGCACACCTACAGACGTTACGAATGGGACGGTTCAGCAAGTATAAACCGATTTAATTGCAAATCCCATTTCCATATGAGTTGGGGAATTGTGTTAGATGTAAATATAAACGGAATACAATGATTTGCAAATCCTTTTCAACCCATATTCCATTGAATGCCCCATGAAGACAAGATATTTGATGTTCAAACTCAAACTTTATTTTTTTTTTGCAAATAATAATTAACTTAGAATTTCATGGCTGCAACACATGCCAAAGTAGTTGGGAAAGGGCATGTTCACCACTGTGTTACATCACCTTTTCTTTTAACAACACTCAATAAACGTTTGGGAACTGAGGAAACTAATTGTTGAAGCTTTGAAAGTGGAATTCTTTACCATTCTTGTTTTATGTAGAGCTTCAGTCGTTCAACAGTCCGGGGTCTCTGCTGTCGTATTTTACGCTTCATAATGCGCCACACATTTTAGATGGGAGACAGGTCTGGACTGCAGGCGAGCCAGGAAAGTACCCACACTCTTTTACTACGAAGCCACGCTGTTGTAACACATGGCTTGGCATTGTCTTGCTGAAATAAGCAGGGGAGTCCATGATAACGTTGCATGAATGACAACATATGTTGCTCCAAAACCTGTATGGACCATTCAGCATTAATGGTGCATTCACAGATGTGTAAGTTACCCATGCCTTGGGCACTAATACACCCCCATACCATCACAGATGCTGACTTTTGAACTTTGCGTCATTAACAGTATGGATGGTTCACTTCCCCTATGGTCCGGATGACACGATGTCGAATATTTCCAAAAACAATTCGAAATGTGGACTCGTCAGACCACAGAATACTTTTCCATTTTGCATCAGTCCATCTTAGATGATCTCGGGCCCTGCGTTTCTGGATGTTGTTGATAAAGGGCTTTCGCTTTGCATAGTAGAGCTTTAACTTGCACTTACAGATGTAGCGACAAACTGTATTTAGGGACAGTGGTTTTCTGAAGTGTTCCTGAGCCCATGTGGTGATATCATTTAGAAATTGATGTTGGTTTTTGATACAGTGCCGTCTGAGGGATCAAAGGTCACGGTCATTCAATGTTGGTTTCCGGCCATGCTGCTTACGTGGAGTGATTTCTTCAGATTCTCTGAACCTTTTGATGATATTACGGACCGTAGACGTTGAAATCCCTAAATTTCTTGAAATTGCACTTTGAGAAACGTTCTTTCTAAACTGTTTGACTATTTGCTCACGCAGTTGTGGACAAAGGGGTGTACCTCTGTCAGAGTTTGTTGGTGACGAACCCCAAGATGCAGAGAAGGAGGCAGGCATGGAGTGAGAAAACATGATTTAATCTTTAACACGAAAACAAAACCAAACAAAGAGTACAAATTAAAAGTGCGCATGAGGCGGATAAAAAACTAGGCTATGAACAAACAAAACTGGAAGCAGGGAACAAAAGACAGTAAGCTACACAAAGCTACCAAATAATAATAATAATAATGGATTAGATTTATATCGCGCTTTTCTATTGTTATATACTCAAAGCGCTCACAGAGAAGTGGGAACCCATCATTCTCACACCTGGTGGTGGTAAGCTACATCTGTAGCCACAGCTGCCCTGGGGTAGACTGACGGAAGCGTGCCTGCCAGTTTGTGCCTACGGCCCCTCCGACCACCACCAATCATTCATTCACCATTCATTCACCAGTGTGAGCGGCACCGGGGGCAAAGGGTGAAGTGTCCTGCCCAAGGACACAACAGCAGCGACTTTGTTGTCACTAGGTGGGAAGCGAACCTGCAACACCCACTACGCCATGCCGCCCCATATAGCTTACTGCTACACTGCAACGACACGAGTGACAATACATGACAATAATCCAGCACAGACTGGATGAGAAAACAGGTCTAAATAGGAGCGGGCTGATTGACACCAGGTGTGGCCAGGTGCCAATCAGCCGCAGCTGAGGTGACACAGCACTCAGGGAGAAAGACAGGAAACCAACAAAATAAGAGCGCTGACAGTAAACACTACACACACAGAGGAAACAAAGACAAATGCAGAGGAAAAAACTAAAACATAGTCAAACTGTCAGGGACAAGCCTGACAACCTCATCCCATCCTTTCTCGTGAAAGACTGAGCATTTGTTGGGAAGCTGTTTTTATACCCAATCATGGCACCCACCTGTTCACAATTAGCCTGCACACCTGTGGGATGTTCCAAATAAGTGTTTGATGAGCATTCCTCAACTTGATCAGTATTTATTGCCATCTTTCCCAACTTCTTTGTCATGTGTTGCTGGCATCAAATTCTAAAGTTAATGATTATTTGCAAAAACACAAAATTTTTATCAGTTTGAACATCAAATATCTTATCTTTGTAGCATCCATCCATCCATTTTCTACCGCTTATTCCCTTTCGGGGTCACGGGGGGCGCTGGCGCCTATCTCAGCTACAATCGGGCGGAAGGCGGGGTACACCCTGGACAAGTCGCCACCTCATTGCAGGGCCAACACAGATAGACAGACAACATTCACACTCACATTCACACACTAGGGACCATTTAGTGTTGCCAATCAACCTATCCCCAGGTGCATGTCTTTGGAGGTGGGAGGGGCCTATCCCCAGGTGCATGTTTTTGGAGGTGGGAGGAAGCCGGAGTACCCGGAGGGAACCCACGCAGTCACGGGGAGAACATGCAAACTCCACACAGAAAGATCCCGAGCCTGGATTTGAACCCAGAACTGCAGGACCTTCGTATTGTGAGGCAGACGCACTAACCCCTCTGCCACCGTGAAGCCCTCTTTGTAGCATATTCAACTAAATATGGGTTGAAAAGGATTTGCAAATCATTGTATTCTGTTTATATTTACATCTAACACAACTTCCCAAGTCAAATAGAAACGGGGTTTGTATGTTGTGAAACTTGGATTTAGGAATAAAAAGTCCACACGGGTGGAAACAGTATGGACTGCGAGAAGATGGAACGGCACCACTTCCTCCGGTTGAAAGCACTAAATGGAAGGACGCTGCAGTGAGCAAACTCCTCCAAAAGATGGTGCTATAGCGCAAACAATCACACACCTTTTCAATGTAATTGATCCGTTTTTTTGGTTTTGTTATTTGCATTATGGCCGTCAGTGAAGAAAAATCCATAAATTAGCTGCACTGTGGGTTCAAAGTAGTGTTGTCCCAATACCAATATTTTGGTACCGATACCAAAATTATTTTTATACTTGTCGGTACCACACAAAATGGCATACTTGGCCTTATTTTCACAAAAAATATTCGGGTACATTAAACATATGTTTCTTATTGCAAGTTTGTCCTTAAAGGGGAACATTATCAGCAGACCTATGCAAGCGTCAATATATACCTTGATGGTGCAGAAAAAAGACCATCTATTTTTTTAACCGATTTCCGAACTCTAAATGGGTGAATTTTGGCAAATTAAACGCCTTTCTGTTTATCGGTCTTTTAGCGATGACGTCAGAATGTGACGTCACCGAGGTAACACACCCGCCATTTTCATTTTCACATTACAAACACCGGGTCTCAGCTCTGTTATTTTCCTATTTTTTCGACAATTTTTTGGAACCTCAGAGACATCATGCCTCGTGGGTGTGTTGTCGGAGGGTGTAACAACACTAACAGGGAGGGATTCAAGTTGCACCACTGGCAAAAAATCTGCCGCCAGACCCCCAATGAATGTACCGGAGTGTCTTCACATTTGAGCGGCGATGCTAAGACAGACATGGCACAGAGATGTATGGATAACCTGCAGATGCATTTGCAACAATTAAGTCAAATAAATCACAAAGGTGAGTTTTGTTGATGTTGTTGACTTATGTGCTAATCAGACATATTTGGTCACGGCATGACTGCCAGCTAATCGATGCTAACATGCTACGCTAATCGATGCTAACATGCTATTTACGCTAGCTGTATGTACATTTGAAACTAGATACCCACATTTAATGCGAAACAAACACTTACCAATCGACGGATTTAAGTTGCTCCAGTGTCACAAGATGCGAAAGTCCTGATCGTTTGGTCCGCACATTTTACCGGCGATGCTAATAAGGCAGCCATGCTATGGGCCACTTCATTAGGTACACCCATGCTATGGCCGAATAGTGTCAATAGCTATTCGTTCAATAGCTTCAATTTCTTCTTCAATATCGTTTTCGCTATCCGCCTCCATACGCCAACCATCTGTTTCAATACATGCGTAATCTGTTGAATCGCTTAAGCCGCTGAAATCCGAGTCTGAATCCGAGCTAATGTCGCTATATCTTGCTGTGGTAACCGCCATGTTGTTTGTATTGGCAGCACTGTGTGACGTCACAGGGAAATGGATAGTGGTTTCGAAGATAGTGAAAATAAGGCACTTTAAAGCTTTATTTAGGGATATTCCGGGACCGGTAAAATTTTGAAAAAAACTTCAAAAAATACAACAAGCCACTGGGAACTGATTTTTATTGTTTTTAACCCTTTTGAAATTGTGATAATGTTCCCATTTAAATAAAATGTTGAACATACTAGATAACTTATCTTTTAGTGGTAAGTAAACAAACAAAGACTCCTAATTAGTCTGCTGACGTATGCAGTTAGATATTGTGTCATTTTCCATTCTTTTATTTAGTTAAAAATATTAAGGACAAGTGGTAGAAAATGAATTATTAATCGACTTGTTCATTTCCTGTTAACATCTGCTTACTTTCTCTTTCACCATGTTCTATCTACACTTCTGTTAAAATGTAATAATCACTTATTCTTCTCTTCTTTGACACTTAACATTAGTTTTGGATGATACTACACATCTAAGTATCGATCCGATACCAAGTAGGTACTGGATCATACATCGGTCATATTCAAAGTCCTCATGTGTCCAGGGACGTATTTCCTGAGTTTATAAACATAATATGAATTTAAAAAAACAAAAGACATTGTGATGCCAAAAAATATCGACGTAATCATAGTGACATCGACTAGTAGTTGGTATCATTACACTGGAGGTCAGGTGTAGATCCACCAGTGGCGTTTGTTTACATTTTACGGTGAGCTATGGTATGTTTAACTATTCCTCATCCTGCAGTGATAATGGTACTTGTACGAAACGTACTTTATGTGTCGCCATGGAGACAAGGATTAGTGATTTAGAAGTAGCTAAAATACTGCTGACAGCGGCTGGACTTTAGCCGCGAGCTACCTAGCCATGTCTTAAAGCACCTCTTCCTGAGGGTGTTTCAGTGTTATAGTTTCACCTTTATCTTTACTTTTTAAGCCAAAATACTTCTGTTCTCCCTTTTCTGTCTACACACCGTGTCTGCTTGTAGGTACTCTTTGAATGTGCACTGCCGAACATGCTCGTCTGCTCGTAAACCAGCAATGACACGACGTGACGACGGCAGGGGGGTGGCGGACCGCTACTTTTTAGAGGCAGTATAGTACCGAATATGATTTATTGGTATTGCGGTTGTCCTGATCGTGGACCTTATGGACCAGCTCTATACTCTCGGTAGGGTCTTTGAGGGTGCATGGGAGTTTGCCCAACCAGTCTACATGGGCTTTGTGGACTAGGAGAAGACATTAGACCGTGTCCCTTGGGAAGTCCTGTGGGGAGTGCTCAGAGAGTATGGGGTATCGGACTGTCTGATTGTGGCGATCCGTTCCCTGTTTGATCAGTGTCAGAACACGTTTCCAATGTGGGTTGGACTTCGCCAAGGCTGCCCTTTGTCACCCATTCTGTTCATAACTTTTATGGACAGAATTTCTAGGCGCAGTCAAGGCGTTGAGGGGTTCCGGTTTGGTAACCGCAGGATTAGGTCTCTGCTTTTTGCAGATGATGTAGTCCTGATGGCTTCATCTGGCCAGGATCTTCAGCTCTCACTGGATCGGTTCGCAGCCGAGTGTGAAGCGACCGGAATGAGAATCAGCACCTCCAAGTCCGAGTCCATGGTTCTCGCCCTGGAAAAGGGTGGAGTGCCATCTCCGGGTTGGGGAGGAGACCCTGCCCCAAGTGGAGGAGTTCAAGTACCTCGGAGTCTTGCTCACGAGTGAGGGAAGAGTGGATCGTGAGATGGACAGGCGGATCGGTGCGGCGTCTTCAGTAATACGGACGCTGTATCGATCCGTTGTGGTGAAGAAGGAGCTGAGCCGGAAGGCAAAGCTCTCAATTTACCGCTCGATCTACGTTCCCATCCTCACCTATGGTCATGAGCTTTGGGTCATGACCAAAAAGGACAAGATCACGGGTACAAGCGGGCCAAATGAGTTTCCTCCGCCGGGTGGCGAGTCTCTCCCTTAGAGATAGGGTGAGAAGCTCTGCCATCCGGGAGGAACTCAAAGTAAAGCCGCTGCTCCTCCACATGGAGAGGAGCCAGATGAGGTGGTTCGGGCATCTGGTCAGGATGCCACCCGAACGCCTCCCTTGGGAGGTGTTTAGGGCACGTCCAACCGGTAGGAGGCCACGGGGAAGACCCAGGACACGTTGGGAAGACTATGTCTCCCGGCTGGCCTGGGAACGCCTCGGGATCCCCCGGGAAGAGCTAGATCAGGGGTGGGCATTACGTCGATCGCGATCGACTGGTCGATCTCGGAGGGTGTGTCGGTCGATCTCAAGCCAGGCATTAAAAAATAGACATAAAAATGAGCAATCATCAATCATAGCAAGACTTCACTTTCGTCAGTTGTTTGACATTCTCGGCACCCGAGGATCTTGTGAGATGACGCTGGCTGCTGCGAGCTCAGATTTAAGAAAAAAATCACTAACAGGGCGGATGCAGAGAAACACATTTTATTTCTAGAGACTCCGTACCTACTGTCAAAACTCTAAAGACCGACTGCACAGTTCCTGTCTTCACCATAAAAGACCTGTTTCATCCTGCCTGTGCTAACAAAATAAGAGTCTCAGAAAGCTAGCGTGCACAAGCTAGCAAGCTACGGAGTTTGATGCCAATGTATTTCTCCCCCGCCCTCAGCGAGCGCTTTCTCACTTGCTTGCCCACCCGCACACTCACTGACGTCACTCACCTGCTGCCAGACATTAAAGGGCCACACACATATGCTACTCTCATAACAAAGTGTTTAAAAAGGAGTATGCAAGTTGGACAAATGAGATGCCAAATCCAACCACTTTCATGTGGTATTGGACAGAAAGGAGGACTTTTTTTTCCTCCATTTGAAAATGCGGACGTTATCAGCACCACTGTCTGATTCCAATCAATGCAAGTCATCAGAATCAGGTATTACACCAACTTATATTCTTGTCTTCATGAAAGAAGGGAATCTATGTGTGTTAAACATGCTTGTATTATCATTAAACACCATTAACTTGTTAACAAAAATGTCTCTTTCATAAATAAATAAATATAAATTATAAATAGGAATGAGGTAGATCTCCTCGACTTGGTCAATTGAAAAGTAGCTCGCCTGCAGAAAAAGTGTGAGCGCCCCTGAGCTAGACGAAGTGGCTGGGGAGAGGGAAGTCTGGGTTTCCCTGCTTAGGCTGTTGCCCCCGCGACCCGACCTCGGATAAGCGGAAGAAGATGGATGGAATTTCACACATAAGTCGCTCCTGAGTATAAGTCGCACCACTGGCCAAACATTGAAAAAAACTGTGACTTATAGTCCGAAAAATACGGTATATATCCTATATATTTCCGTATTGATTGTTTTCCCCAAAGCTGGTTTGTAGTTCCCTTAAGTACATCAAAAATATGTTGTATTTTCTGTTATTCTAGCGACACTTCTCCGAGTCCAAGCCAAGTCATGTAAACATTGATCCATCATTCTGGCAAGGCTCTAAATGAATGGCCATGAAACACTACACACACATACAGTACATAGAAGAAAGTGTGTTTTTGTTGTTTGTGTCTTGCAGACGTCCAGCAGCTGATGGGTCATCCAGAAGAAGTTTCCCCTCAGTCAGGTGGGAGCTCCACTTTGAAGCAGGAGACTCCACAACCACCCTGCATTAAAAAGGAAGAGGAGGAACTCTGCATCACTCAGGAGGGAGAGTGTCTTCTAGGACGAGAGGAAGCTGATTACACCAAGTTTCCACTGACTGTTGTCTCTGTGAAGACTGAAGATGATGAAGAGAAACCACAAGTAGACAACCTCTTAGCTCCACTATCAGATAGTGAGGCTGAAGACGAGGTTGAAGAACCTTTGAGCAGCGATACAGACTGTGAAGGTGAAGAGAAACCACAAGAAGACAACCTCTTAGCTCCACTATCAGAAAGCGATTCTGAAGACGGGTTTGAGGAACCGTTGAGCGGCGATCCAGACTGGGAAGGTGACATAAGGACTCACACTAACAACAAACGGCCTGAATGCGCTGACAAAAAGAGAGGTAAAAAAGGTTTCAGTTGCTCAATTTGTGCGAACAGCTTTTCAAAAAGGAGACATTTGACTCAACACATGAAAACACACACCGTAGGGAAAACATTTAATTGCTCAGTTTGTGGTAAAATCTTTGTTTCCAAAGGAGGTTTGACCAAACACCTATTGACGCATACTGGACTAAAACCATTTAATTGTTCAGTTTGCAGTAAAAGCTTTTCTTATCACAGCAGTTTGACTGAACACATAAGAACACACACGGGAGAAAAACCATTTAAATGCTCAGTTTGCGATAAACGTTTCTGTCAAAAAACTAACCTGACAAAACACATGAGATTACACACAGGAGATAAAAAATTCACTTGCTCGGTTTGTGGCAAGAGCTTTTCTTATAAGAGCAATTTGACGCCATGTACTGCTTGCCTGTGTATCGGCTGGGGACATCTCTGTGCTGCTGATCCGCCTCCGCTTGGGATGGTTTTCTGCTGGCTCAGCTGTGAACGGGACTCTCGCTGCTGTGTTGGATCCGCTTTGGACTGGACTCTCGCGACTGTGTTGGATCCACTATGGATTGAACTTTCACAGTATCATGTCAGACCCGCTCGACATCCATTGCTTTCGTCCACTCCAAGGTTCTCATAGTCATCATTTTCACCGACATCCCACTGGGTGTGAGTTTTCCTTGCCCTTATGTGGACCTACCAAGGATGTGGTAGTGGTTTGTGCAGCCCTTTGAGACACTAGTGATTTAGGGCTATATAAGTAAACATTGATTGATTGATTGATTGATTTGATTGCTCATCCATCCATCCATCCATCATCCTCCGCTTATCCGAGGTCGGGTCGCGGGGGCAGCAGCCTAAGCAGGGAAGCCCAGACTTCCCTATCTCCAGCCACTTCGTCTAGCTCTTCCCGGGGGATCCCGAGGCGTTCCCAGGCCAGCCGGGAGACATAGTCTTTCCAACGTGTCCTGGGTCTTCCCCGTGGCCTCCTACCAGCTGGACGTGCCCTAAACACATCCCTAGGGAGGCGTTCGGGTGGCATCCTGACCAGATGCCCGAACCACCTCGATGTGGAGGAGCAGCGGCTTTACGTTGAGCTCCTCCCGGATGGCAGAGCTTCTCACCCTATCTCTAAGGGAGAGCCCCGCCACCCGGCGGAGGAAACTCATTTCGGCCGCTTGTACCCGTGATCTTATCCTTTCGGTCATGACCCAAAGCTCATGACCATAGGTGAGGATGGGAACGTAGATCGACCGGTAAATTGAGAGCTTTGCCTTCCGGCTCAGCTCCTTCTTCACCACAACGGATCGATACAACGTCCGCATTACTGAAGACGCCGCACCGATCCGCCTGTCGATCTCACGATCCACTCTTCCCCCACTCGTGAACAAGACTCCTAGGTACTTGAACTCCTCCACTTGGGGCAGGGTCTCCTCCCCAACCCGGAGATGGCACTCCACCCTTTTCCGGGCGAGAACCATTTGATTGCTCAGTTTGTAGTAAAAGCTTTTTGCGAGGTAAAAAAGGTTTCAGTTGCTCAATTTGTGCGAACAGCTTTTCAAAAAGGAGACATTTGACTCAACACATGAAAACACACACCGTAGGGAAAACATTTAATTGTTCAGTTTGTGGTAAAAGCTATTCGCAAAAGAATGGTCTGATTCCACACATGAGAACGCACACAGGGGAGAAACCGTTTAATTGCCCAGTTTGTTGTAAAATGTATGTTTCCAGACAGGGTTTGACTCAACACATAATGACACACACAGGACTTCAACCGTTTAGTTGTTCAATTTGTGGTAAAACTTTTACTCAGAAGAGCAATTTGAATGAACACATGAGAACACACACAGGAGAAAAACCTTATAAGTGCACAGTTTGTGGTAAAGGATTCTGTCAAAAATCCAATTTGGCAAAACACCTGAGCTCACACACTGGAGAAAAAAAATGTATCTGCTCAGTTTGTGGTAAAAGCTTTTCTTTTAAATGCAATTTGACCCAACACATGAGAACACACACAGGAGAGAAACCATATAATTGCTCAGTTTGCGGTAAAAGCTTTTTGCAAAAGAGCGCTTTGAAGCCACACATGAGAACGCACACAGGAGAAAAACCATTTAATTGCTCTGTCTGCGGTAAAATCTTTGTTTCCAAAAAAGGTTTGACAAATCACAAAATGACACACACCGGACTTAAACCATTCTGTTGTTCTGTGTGTGGTAAAAGCCTTTCTGGGAACAGCTGTTTAACTCAACACATGAGAACACACACAGGAGAAAAACCATTTAACTGTTCAGTTTGTGGTAAAAGCTTTTCTCGGAACAGCCATTTGATGGAACACATGAAAAGACACGCCAGAGAAAAAGCGTTTGGTTGTTCAGTGTGCTGCAAAGGGTTTAATCTCAAAGCAGACGCAGTAAGACACATTCAAACACACAAGGGGGAGAGGAACCAGTTAACTCTTTAGTTAGTGGTATGTTGCTCATATGTGGCACATCCACCCAAACCCAGGACTTCCAAATTGGTCCACTGCTTTTTTCACATATATCAGGCATCTTAAATTTCTGCAAGACCGCCGAAATACGCATTTTGAAATTTTCTCTTTTTTTTTTATCAGAATATGACTTTATTGTTTTGTTTAAAGGGGAACATTATCAGCAGACCTATGTAAGCGTCAATATATACCTTGATGGTGCAGAAAAAAGACCATCTATTTTTTTAACCGATTTCCGAACTCTAAATGGGTGAATTTTGGCGAATTAAAAGCCTTTCTGTTTATCGCGCTGGAGGCGATGACATCAGAATGTGACGTCGCCGAGGTAACACACCCACCCTTTTCATTTTCAACACATTACAGCTCTGTTATTTTCCGTTTTTTTGACTATTTTTTGGAACCTTGGAGACATCATGCCTCGTCGGTGTGTTGTCGGAGGGTGTAACAACACTAACAGGGAGGGATTCAAGTTGCACCACTGGCCCGAAGAGGCCAAAGTGTCTGCCGCCAGACCCCCATTGAATATACTGGAGTGTCTCCACATTTGACCGGCGATGACAAACATGGCACAGAGATGTATGGATAACCTGCAGATGCATTTGCAACGATGGTCAACGAAATCACAAAGGTGAGTTTTGTTGATGTTGACTGCCAGCTAATCGATGCTAACATGCTACGCTAATCGATGCTAACATGCTATTTACCGGCGGTGCTAAAGCAGACATGGCACAGAGATGTATGGATAATCTGTAGATGCATTTGCAACTATATTACGTTTCCTTCCACCCACATTTAATGGGAAAACAAACACTTACCAATCAACGGATTTAAGTTGCTCCAGTGTCAAAAGATGCGAAAGTCCTGATCGTTTGGTCCACACATTTTACCGGCGATGCTAATAAGGCAGCCATGCTATGGGCCAATTCATTAGGTACACCCACGCTATGGCCGAATAGCTTCAGTTTCTTCTTCAATACTTTCATACTCCAACCATCTGTTTCAATACATGCGTAATCTGTTGAATCGCTTAAGTCGCTGAAATCCGAGTTTGAATCCGAGCTAATGTCACTATATCTTGCTTTGGTATTCCCATTGTTTGTTTACATTGGCAGCACTGTGTGACGTCACAGGGAAATGGCCAGTGTCTTCGCAGAGAGCCGAAAATAAGGCACTTTAAAGCTTTATTGAGGGATATTCCGAGACCGGTAAAATTTTGAAAATAACTTCAAAAAATACAACAAGCCCCTGGGAACTGATTTTTATTGTTTTTAACCCTTTTGAAATTGTGATAATGTTCCCCTTTAAAATACTGTTCAAAATTGTCCAAAGATGTACTCCACCGATAAATGTAAGGAGTTTTTTATTTAATTAACAAAAATCTTATTAAATCCTATTTGACAAAAAAAAAAGCAGGCACTTTATGGTGCTAAAATAACTGTAAAAGGCATACAACTGAATTTAAAACAGAATAACTTACTTTTATTTATTTTTTTTACATTGCTATAGCTATGTTTTTATTGGTAATAGTATTATTTTAATTGTTGTAGCTTATACGTTACGAATTTATATTTTTTTATTTTAAAACTAAAGTTGAGTTTAGGTACTAAAGGAGCAGTATTGCGGAAAAACAAGTCAACTTTATGTGCTTGTTTGTGTTTCATTGTATCCATTAACCTTTTAAGGCCCAAGCTTTTTGTTTACATTTTTTTTTTTTTTTCTCTTTGCTATTTGGGCTTATTGGACCCTTTCAGGCTTGGACTTGGTCTTGGTTTGTTTTCCCGAGGTGCAAAGCGAATGGAGTGGAAACGGCGTGAAGGTAAAGACATCTTTATTTTAACACTAAAACTAAAAACAGGAACCAACAAAAAGCGCGCACAATGGCGGTACAAAAAACTGGGCTATGAAACAAAAGACTAGCACAAAGACTATAAACTACAAACATGAAACAAAAACACTTGCGCAGTGGCATGAATAACAAGAACTTACGTGGACAAAATGGACAGCATTGCAAGGCATGAGGCAGATAATCGAGGGCGTGAATGAGGTGATGTTGCCAGACTGGCTAACTGGTAACTGTGGCTTAAATAATGAACATGATAAGTGAAAACAGGTGTGAGACAAGACAGGTGAACTGATTGGTTGTCATGGTAACAAAACAGGGAGTGAAAAAAAAAGGAACTTAGAGTCTAGGACTCAAAAGCACCTGGTATTCCTAGGCAGTCTCTCATCCAAGTACTAACCAGGCCAGACACTGCTTAGCTTTGAGAATAAGATTGGGGATGCTCAGGGTAATATGGCCATACAAAACTCATGATCAGACATGACAGAAAACTAAATCAGTTGGCATGGTAAGACAAACAAGGAAATGCAAAACAAAACTCAATGTCCAAAAAACTAAACATAGCATGACCAAAACTAAACATGAACCATAGGCGTGACAGACCCTAATTAAAAAATAAAAACTAAGAATCTATCTATCTATCTATTTTCTACCGCTTATTCCCTTTCGGGGTCGCGGGGGGCGCTGGCGCCTATCTCAGCTACAATCGGGCGGAAGGCGGGGTACACCGTGGACAAGTCGCCACCTCATCGCAGGGCCAACACAGATAGACAGACAACATTCACACTCACATTCACACACTAGGGACCATTTAGTGTTGCCAATCAACCTATCCCCAGGTGCATGTCTTTGGAAGTGGGAGGGGCCTATCCCCAGGTGCATGTCTTTGGAAGTGGGAGGAAGCCGGAGTACCCGGAGGGAACCCACGCATTCACGGGGAGAACATGCAAACTCCACACAGAAAGATCCTGAGCCTGGATTTGAACCCAGGACTCCAGGACCTTCGTATTGTGAGGCAGACGCACTAACCCCTCTGCCACCGTGAAGCCAAAAAAAACTAAGAATCATCTTTTGATATGATGTACTTCGTCCATAAGTACACAAAAGTGTACTTCATGTTTGGTGACATACTAATTCTTATTTTTACACTTCTTTTTTCCAAATTCCATTGTATGTTATACTCTTCTGACACCACCAGATGGCAGTATAAGTGTCCACATACGCGGCCATAAGACCCCAATTCAGTAGTGCACACAATTTTGTAAATAAGAGCGAAAAGGTGCTGTCCACGCATGTGGCCACTAAGCCTTTAGTTAAACCATATCCATTTGTATTTACAGTCCGCAAACTATGTGAAAATACCGTCTAAAATGCCACAAATTCAGCCAGCTATTTTGAATATTCCGCTCCGAATTTCTTCGGTAATTTCCGGAGATTCTGCATCACTCTAGTAACGCTACAGCACTCTGACCATATTATTAGGTCAGTCACACTGGAAATATGCAAAAATTGGAAAGAGATGTGCTGTTTATCATTCAAAATCCTTATGTAAGACAAGAACACATATACTTGTCTTTTTCTATGCATTTGAAATCCTAAATAAATTGCTAACAATTGAGTCAACAGAGGGATGGTCCTCTGTTGCGCTCATTATATACTCTTTTTACAAACATCTAAAAACCGCCAACAACAACCAAAAAGATGCTTGTTGCGGAAACTTTTTATTTTAACCCTCCCCGAGGATTGTGATTGAATCTTCATCTAAACGGTGTCGGTGGACATCCCAACAAGAATGAAAATATTACAGTAAATGTTTGTTTTATTCTGGTTTGTTGTTGTTAGTTTGTATGTTTAGCACCAAGCCATGCTGCAGATGCTAGTGTTGCTGTCAGCTTTCTAAAACTTATTGCTCATCTTCTTTGTGTTCGGCCTCAAAAATGTGAGGTCCTGGATCATAATTTTTCCAAAAGGGATCTGTGGCTACTTCTGCTACTATTTTGATCATACATATTTATTCGCAAATTTGAAAGTCTTTTGATGTCATAAATCAGATCTATATGATAATAGCTTCAATGTAGAGGCAACTTGTTTTTCCACTCTACTGCTACTTTAATATTTTGCCTGAATAGTACTGATAGTCTGACAACTGCTGAATATATATTTTCTCATAACCACATTTCGAAAATGTATTGAAGATAGTTTTTAGTTTGGTGATCACATTGTTGGCGTTTTGAAAGACTGCGTCATTGCTGTAGTGTTTGTTTTGTGTATGGTGTTTTGTATCGCTTTGTTCTTGAAATAAAGATGAATTTGATAAAAGTGTTCACGTTTATCACTCAGGTCTAAGAGAGCACAAGCTGTAGGTTCAATGCGCACAACTGAATATCTTAGTTGTTCAGACATGAATGTGTTTATACAAGTTTAGATCGGAGTAGGATGTTTGTGGTGGGGAAATACAGTAATGTGTCTGTCAGAATAATTGTATTTATGTTATCACAAAACTTCGTGTTGCGATCCGCTGCTCGGATCTGTACATATTCTGGTTTATTGTTACATTTTAGTATCACCCCGTTGTTTAACGTCTTTATTTCCTGTTTAGTATGTCACCAAGGTAGCTCATTAGTTCACCTGCCCCTTGTTATCTACGCACACCTGTTTTCTTCTAATCACCTCCCTTATTTAAACCCGCCCCTTTTCGTTATTCATTCTCGGCTCCTAATTTGCCTACGTGCAACCGTGACTACTTTCATTCTTCTACTATATGTATTTTCTGGCTAGCTCTCATGCTATGCCACTTGATTATTCCAGTTTTCATACTGATGATTTGTTTTCTCGTTTGTGCTCTCGTGCCAAGTTTTAGTTTTCTAGTGTTTTATCCTAGTTTTCACGCTAGCGTCTTTTGTTTGCTTTCTCTTTACACCAGTGTTTTTGTTCCTAGCCTTTTTATTATTTAATAAATCCATTTATAACATACCTTGTTGTGTTCATCGCTTCGACGCATCCCTGGAAGAACCAATCCGGCATTACAATGCCACACAAGCCTCACACTTTGTGTTTCAAAGAACACCTTCATGTTGCTTCCCATCCTACACGGTGGAGTTTTACAAGCCTTCTTCTTGGTAGGATCAAAGACAGCTTTTGTCTTCTTGCCGGGAACTCATGGCAACACGAACGGTTGCGAATACTTAGATACAATAATTCTGACATTTTATTTTATTTTATGGGAGATTGGGCCTGGTGTAGATCTACACTTAGTGATTTTCTTCTTTGTTCAATACGATCGTTTGAGATTGTAAAGGCTGTTAGCTAAAATAACTATGTACGTTTACAAAATCTGTTTTTTACGGAACCCCTAAAACACCTCATATTTTTTTTTCCTATACCAGTGAACCGGAAGTAAAACAGACACAGCTTCGGAAAATATGTAGTTTGAGGTATTTTTTTGCAATATTCGCTGTGGAACTTTACGGCTTTAAGATCGTAAATTGGAAAATTCTCAGAAAAACCACAGCCATCTGAATCTTATCCCCTTTGCTGCAAGTAGTTTGTGCATGCACCAAAAAATCAGCAACTTCCGTTCTGTACTTGACAGCGTTTTTTTTTTGTTGGTTTTTTTCCAAAATAAAGGCATTTTTTCTTGTATTAAAACACCTCATTTTTTTTTTCCTATACCAGTGAACCGGAAGTAAAACAGACACTGCTTCGGAAAATATGAATTTTTAGGTATTTTTTTGCAATATTCGCTGTGGAACTTTACGGCTTTAAGATCGTAAATTGGAAAATTCTCAGAAAAACCACAGCCATCTGAATCTTATCCCTGTAGCTGCAAGTAGTTTGCGCATGCGCCAAAAATCAGCAACTTCCTTTCTCTACTTGACAGCGTTTTGTTTTTGTTTGTTTTTTCAAAATAAAGGCATTTTTTTCTTGTCTTAAAACACCTAATGGACAATTAAACTTTAAACTTTTTTTTCGTCCATCCACAAGCACGTGCACAGACATTTTCGATGGCTGGTGCTCGAACCAGAAAAAAGTGCATACATTGCAAAAATAATAATAATAATAAAACATAATACTACAAAAAACTACAGGGCCCCAAAGGGATATAGATGTTTTGCAAGATCTCGCTTTTTTTTCCTATGTCAGTGAACCGGAAGTAAAACAGACACAGCGATGGTGAACCGGAAGTGAAAAAGACTGTAGAGCAGGGGTGTCAAACGTACGGCCCTAGGGCCGGATCAGGCCCGCGAACAGGTTTTATCCGGCCCGCGGCATGAGTTTGCCAAGTATAAAAATTAACCTGAAATGTTTTATGAGAGAGTCATCAGTTAACCATGACTGATAGGGGCGGTTTAGCTCGGTTGGTAGAGTGGCCGTGCCAGCGACTTGAGGGTTGCAGGTTCGATTCCCGCTTCTGCCATCCTAGTCACTGACATTGTGTCCTTGGGCAAGACACTTTACCCGCCTGCTCCCAGTGCCACCCACACTGGTTTAAATGTAACTTAGATATTGGGTTTCACTATGTAAAGCGCTTTGAGTCACTAGAGAAAAAGCGCTATATAAATATAATTCACTTCACTTTTAATGAAAGAAACAGCTGTTGTAAATGTGTCCGCTGGATGTCGCAATAGCAATTATTTGTATCTTTGTAGATGATGCTACGTATGTACAAAATAAACCACATGATGTTAGTACATCAGTCGAGGAAAATGATCAAACTACATCCATCCATCCATCCATCATCTTCCGCTTATCCGAGGTCGGGTCGCGGGGGCAGCAGCCTAAGCAGGGAAGCCCAGACGTCCCTCTCTCCAGCCACTTCGTCTAGCTCTTCCCGGGGGATCCCGAGGCGTTCCCAGGCCAGCCGGGAGACATAGTCTTCCCAACGTGTCCTGGGTCTTCCCCGTGGCCTCCTACCAGCTGGACGTGCCCTAAACACCTCCTTTGGGAGGCGTTCGGGTGGCATCCTGACCAGATGCCCGAACCACCTCATCTGGCTCCTCTCGATGTGAAGGAGCAGCAGCTTTACGTTGAGTTCCTCCCGGATGGCAGAGCTTCTCACCCTATCTCTAAGGGAGAGACCCAAACTCATTTGGGCCGCTTGTACCCGTGATCTTATCCTTTCGGTCATGACCCAAAGCTCATGACCATAGGTGAGGATGGGAACGTAGATCGACCGGTAAATTGAGAGCTTTGCCTTCCGGCTCAGCTCCTTCTTCACCACAACGGATCGATACAACGTCCGCATTACTGAAGACGCCGCACCGATCCGCCTGTCGATCTCACCATCCACTCTTCCCCCACTCGTGAACAACACTCCAAACTACATAAATACTGTAATTTGATTTCCATGTAATGAGTTGGTGTTAGTTGGTGTGATGAACATTTTCACACAATTTATTCAGAAAATATAAATAACAACAAATAAAGAGAACACTATTAACCGCACCATGTGAGTGTAAAACAAACCCAAAAACATTATGATATGTACAATTTCAGAATCAATCAATCAATCAATCAATGTTTACTTATATAGCCCTAAATCACTAGTGTCTCAAAGGGCTGCACAAACCACTACGACATCCTCGGTAGGCCCACATAAGGGCAAGGAAAACTCACACCCAGTGGGACGTCGGTGACAATAATGACTATGAGAACCTTGGAGAGGAGGAAAGCAATGGATATGGAGCGGGTCTAACATGATACTGTGAAAGTTCAATCCATAATGGATCCAACACAGTCGCGAGAGTCCAGTCCAAAGCGGATCCAACACAGCAGCGAGAGTCCCGTTCACAGCGGAGCCAGCAGGAAACCATCCCAAGCGGAGGCAGATCAGCAGCGCAGAGATGTCCCCAGCCGATACACAGGCAAGCAGTACATGGCCACCGGATCGGACCGGACCACCTCCACAAGGGAGAGTGGGACATAGGAGAAAAAGAAAAGAAACGGCAGATCAACTGATCTAAAAAGGGAGTCTATTTAAAGGCTAGAGTATACAAATGAGTTTTAAGGTGAGACTTAAATGCTTCTACTGTGGTGGCATCTCGAACGTCAATATGCTTGTTCTATTTTTAAACAAGGAAAACAATCTTAAGTTGTCTTCTTTTTTGAGTTATTGTGCCGTGACTTGGGAATAGATTTTTTCTCCATGTGGCCCCCAATCTAAAATGAGTTTGACACCCTTGCTGTAGAGCATTCACGTCACGCTCACTTGGTAGTTATTGTACCTTGGCAGCCACCGTATTTGTTGGTGTGGACTGCGCTTGTGCAAGCCGATTCTTTTCTATATTAGATAGTACTTTATTTATTCCGTCAGGAGAGTTCCTTCAGGAAAATTACAATTTTCAGCACAATCCCATTCAAGATCAGACAAACATTACAGGGAGACAGAACAGGATCGCTGACGGGTCTGCCGGCTTCCAGCGCCCCTTACAAAAAAGATGACATACAGGTAAACGGGGGGGGGGGTAAAATAAAATAAAAAAAAATCGGTCTTAGCCTGGGCCCTGGATTGGAGGTGCAGACTGAGGCCAAGGGAAAAAAAAAAAAAAAGAACAACTCATAGCCATAGTACACATCCCTCTTCCATGTGTGGAAGAGGGAAACATCAAACATCAAAGAACACAGAGGACATTAAAGACATTAAAGCAGCATATACAACCAGACACTTCTACATACAGCTATGAATAAAAAGTAAAAGAAACATATACACTGTGGTGGCCTCTGCGGTGTTCCACGCCATCGTCCGCTGGGGAGAAGGGAGCATGGCCAGAGACAGGAGCAGACCCAACAAAGCAACCAAAACAGCAAAACTCCACTCTCGGCCAATGTCCAGTCCACATGGATGAGTGAGGATACGTCCAAGGTGACTGAGGTGTCCGACACCTGCTCACCCAGCCAAGACACCGTGAAGCCTCTCCGTCCCAGCGCTCAGTGCTAGCTCCGCAGCCCTGTCCCCTCATCTGCATCTCCTCCAGTCCCTCCAAACAGACTCCGGTGTGGCAGAGACCCAGCAGCTGGTCTCCATGGCCAAAAGGCTCCCGGGAGGCAGATCCAGAAGTCCACAAAAAAAGCACCACGGAGGTCACGAAAGTGCCACCCCTTGTCACACAGTCCCAAAGGGTCCCGGACCAAAAGGCAAAAAAATATAATAAGACATGAAAACAAGAGGGAAACACAAAAGGATGACACAAGAGCACAGAGCTCCTGCCTACAGCAGCCACTACAGCAGCGCCATCTTGGAAAAAATAAAAAATAAAATATCATCATAGGCATCCGTCCGTCAGTAATGACGATGGGTTGCGCCTGGGGGAGTTCATTCTTTCTTGCAGCGGCGGCTGTGGCTGAACAGCCCCACTCTGGAGTGACAATCTCTGGTGCAGTTGGCGCAGACGTATGGGGAGGGTTCTGACACAGGAGCAGGTCCCACGTCACGCAGTTTCCGCTTTAGTCTCCTCGCCTGCAACAGGGAGATATGCTTCTCCTCGGCATGGCGGGTTCCTGTGGCAACAGTCTGCCTCTCAGTTGTTGTGGTCGATGTCTGCCAGTTTCATGTCACGTTTGCACACGTCCTTGAAACGCAGTCGGGGGCGACCAAGGGGTCTGGAGCCTGTTGACGATTCGCCGTAAAGAACAGCTCTGGGGAGCCGGCTGGGGTCCATCCTGTGGACATGGCCAAGCCATCTAGGGCGGCGTTGGCTGAGCATGGTGAACAGGCTGGTGGAGTGAGCACGATCTAGGACTTCCATCTTGGGAACTTTGTCCTGCCATGAGATTCCCAGGATGCGGCGAAGACAGAGCAGGTGGAAGCTGTTTAGCTGTTTCTCATGTCCGGTGTAGGTGGTCCAGGACTCTATATCAGTGTGCTAATGACGCAGGCTTGGTAGACCTGGAGTTTAGTGCGCGTGGATAACTGGTTGTTCGACCATTCTCTTTTGGACAGCCTGGCCATCACTGTGGCGGCTCTCGCAAGCCGGATGGAACGTTCTATGTCAAGTGACAAGTCACTGGAGATTGCGGATCCAAGGCATGTAAAGGTGTTGACACATTCCAGAGTCTGATTGTCGACGGAGATGGAGAGTGGAGTTTCAGCATCTTGGCCCATGACATTGGTCTTCTTTAGATTGATCAATCAATGTTTATTTATATAGCCCCAAATCACAAATGTCTCAAAGGACTGCACAAATCATTACGACTACGACATCCTCGGAAGAACCCACAAAAGGGCAAGGAAAACTCACACCCAGTGGGCAGGGAGAATTCACATCCAGTGGGACGCCAGTGACAATGCTGACTATGAGAAACCTTGGAGAGGACCTCAGATGTGGGCAACCCCCCCCCCCCTCTAGGGGACCGAAAGCAATGGATGTCGAGCGGGTCTAACATGATTCTGCGAAAGTTCAATCCATAGTGGCTCCAACACAGCCGCGAGAGTTCAGTCCAAAGCGGATCCAAGACAGCAGCGAGAGTCCCGTACACAGGAGACCATCTCAAGCGGAGGTGGATCAGCAGCGTAGAGATGTCCCCAACCGATACACAGGCGAGCGGTCCATCCTGGGTCCCGACGAGCGGTCCATCCTGGGTCTCGACTCTGGACAGCCAGTACTTCATCAATTGTCATCGGACCGGACCCCCTCCACAAGGGAGGGGGGGACATAGGAGAAAGAAAAGAAGCGGCAGATCAACTGGTCTAAAAAGGAGGTCTATTTAAAGGCTAGAGTATACAGATGAGTTTTAAGGTGAGACTTAAATGCTTCTACTGAACTGTTACCGGGAGGGCATTCCAGAGTACTGGAGCCCGAACGGAAAACGCTCTATAGCCCGCAGACTCTTTTTGGGCTCTAGATTGATGGTGAGACCAAACTCTTTACAGGCAAATGAAAGCCTGTCCACCAGCCTCTGGAGCCCGGACTCGGTGTGGGATGCTAGAGCTGCATCATCAGCAAAAAGTATTTCCCTCAGGAGGACACTGGTCACCTTGGTCTTGGAGCGCAAACGGGCGAGGTTGAAAAGTTTCCCATCGGCTCTCGTGTGTAGGAGGACACCTTCAGAACATGTGCCGGAAGCAGAAGACAGAACGAGGGAGAAGAAAATGCTGTGATATCAACCAGTTCTATTTTTATTTTTTTTTTAGAGAGAGAGTATTGTTTGTAGGAAATGTGTTGTTGCATCTTATCTTGGATTTCTGCATACTGCGTAACAAATCTCAGCCAAATATTTTTCAGTTAAAAAGATCTGCATTCATGCAATATTGCATGAAAAGTCTCAGCATCCAGTAACCGTGGTTAACAGATCACAACCATTTAATACCAATTTATCTCCCTTAGCACTTCACCATGGGGAAGGACTTATTCATTTGCCTTCACCAGCACCTGCGTTAAACATGCAGAGAGTTACACAAGGTAGGGACTGATCTCTGAAATATTAGTGAACAGATAGGCCCCATGGGTATTATCAGTCATGGTTAACTGATGACTCTCTCACAATGCCCACCTCACTAGGAACGGCAGTCCCTCCTCGACTCCCTCCACCCCCCGCACCAGCCCTCAACATGTGGCAGACAGAGGAGCCTGGATCCCGCCTGGCCTACAGGCCGACATGGCGAGGGGGAAGGATGGCCGACAACATTTCCTGCTCAGGTGAGAAATAACTGACAAATACTGGATGGTCATTCTGTCCCACAGGTTTTGGAAACAATTCAAATTCACAACCAATCACATATTTTCTTCAAACTTCGTCAATAACTTTTGTCATTAACCAAGATCAATAGCTAATGTCAGGATATATTATACTGCTGTTTGTCAACAGCGGCTGAGGTCCAGATCCTTAGCCTGCTGGAAACGATTAAACACACCCAAGACCAGCTGATGGCGAAGGTCAACTTCTTGACCAGCAGGTTGACCAGTACCCCGGGGCCAGAATTTGAAATGCCGGCCAACATCCAGTTTCCAATGGACGAGTTGGAGGCAGTGGAGGCCTTTGAGGAATTTTTGAAGGAACCATCGAATGACCCAGCTCGACAAAGAGTGGTGAGGTTTCTTACTTAATATGAATTGATTGTCCATGATTATGCAAATATTCTATTGAATCAGTGGTAAGATTATGTAAGTGAGCCACAATCTACCTGGTTTGACATCCTGTGTAAAGGTAGCATAGGTCCATGAGCCAAGAGAACAGGTTCTGTTTTTCTACATTTCTGAACGCTTTCAACAGGAACAAAAACATTTTAAATGCAACTTAAGCTTAAAGGGGAACATTATCAGCAGACCTATGTAAGCATCAATATATACCTTGATGGTGCAGAAAAAAGACCAAGTATTTTTTTAACCGATTTCCAAACTCTAAATGGGTGAATTTTGGCGAATTAAACGCCTTTCTGTTTATCGCTCTGGAGGGGATGGCGTCAGAATGTGACGTCGCCGAGGTAACACACCCACCATTTTCATTTTCAACACATTACAAACACCGGGTCTCAGCTCTGTTATTTTCCGTTTTTTCGACTATTTTTTGGAACCTTGGAGACATCATGCCTCGTCGGTGTGTTGTCGGAGGGTGTAACAACACTAACAGGGAGGGATTCAAGTTGCACCACTGGCCCCAAGATGCCAAAGTGTCTGCCGCCAGTCCCCCATTGAATGTACCAAAGTGTTTCCACATTTGACCGGCGATGCTAAGACAGACATGGCACAGAGATGTATGGATAACCCATCCATCCATCCATCATCTTCCGCTTATCCGAGGTCGGGTCGCGGGGGCAGCAGCCTAAGCAGGGAAGCCCAGACTTCCCTATCTCCAGCCACTTCGTCTAGCTCTTCCCGGGGGATCCCGAGGCGTTCCCAGGCCAGCCGGGAGACATAGTCTTCCCAACGTGTCCTGGGTCTTCCCCGTGGCCTCCTACCAGCTGGACGTGCCCTAAACACATCCCTAGGGAGGCGTTCGGGTGGCATCCTGACCAGATGCCCGAACCACTTCATCTGGCTCCTCTCGATGTGGAGGAGCAGCGGCTTTACGTTGAGTTCCTCCCGAATGGCAGAGCTTCTCACCCTATCTCTAAGGGAGAGACCCACCACACTGCGGAGGAAACTCATTACCTTATAAAATTCAAAGTTCAGACGCATGTTCGTCAAACTAATAATAATAATAACTGCTATAGCAGCCGCAACATTAATACGGCCACAACGACGACTCTTGCTGACCTACTGCCCTCGGTAATGGCACCGTTCCCAAAGTATGTGGGCTCTATTGATAACCTCACTAACAACTTTAACAACGCCCTGCGCGAAACCATTGATAACATAGCACCGCTAAAGTTAAAAAAGGCTCCAAAAAGGCGTACGCCATGGTTTACTGAAGAAACTAGAGCTCAGAAATTATTATGTAGAAAGCTGGAACACAAATGGCGCACGACTAAACTTGAGGTGCACCATCAAGCATGTAGTGATGGTTTAATAACTTATAAACGCATGCTTACCTTAGCTAAAGCTAATTATTACTCAAATCTCATCCACCGTAATAAAAACGATCCTAAATTTTTGTTTAGTACGGTAGCATCGCTAACCCAACAAGGGACTCCTTCCAGTAGCTCAACCCACTCAGCTGATGACTTTATGCAATTCTTTAGTAAGAAAATTGAAGTCATTAGAAAGGAGATTAAAGACAATGCGTCCCAGCTACAACTGGGTTCTATTAACACTGACACGATTGTATATACGGCGGATACTGCCCTCCAAAATAGTTTCTCTCGTTTTGAGGAAATAACATTAGAAGGATTGTTACAACGTGTAAATGGAATAAAACAAACAACATGTTTACTTGACCCACTTCCTGGGAAACTTATCAAGGAGCTTTTTGTATTATTAGGTCCATCAGTGCTAAATATTATAAACTTATCACTTTCCTCGGGCACTGTTCCCCCAGCATTCAAAAAAGCGGTTATTCATCCTCTCCTTAAAAGACCTAACCTCGATCCTGACCTCATGGTAAACTACCGACCGGTGTCTTACCTTCCCTTTATTTCGAAAATCCTCCAAAAAATTGTTGCAGAGCAGCTAAATGAGCACTTAGCGTTTAACAATCTATGTGAAACCTTTCAATCCGGTTTCAGGGCAAATCACTCGACTGAGACAGCCCTCGCAAAATTGACTAATGATCTATTGCTAACGATGGACTCTGATGCGTCATCTATGTTGCTGCTCCTCGATCTTCGCGCTGCTTTCGATACCGTCGATCATAATATTTTATTAGAGCGTATCAAAATACGAATTGGTATGTCAGACTCAGCCCTGTCTTGGTTTAACTCTTATCTTACTGATAGGATGCAGTGTGTCTCCCATAACAATGTGACCTCGGACTATGTTAAGGTAACGTGTGGAGTTCCCCAGGGTTCGGTCCTTGGCCCTGTACTCTTCAGCATCTACATGCTGCCGCTAGGTGACATCATACGCAAATACGGTGTTAGCTTTCACTGTTATGCTGATGACACCCAACTCTACATGCCCCTAAAGCTGACCAACACGCCGGATTGTAGTCAGCTGGAAGCGTGTCTTAATGAAATTAAACAATGGATGTCCGCTAACTTTTTGCAACTTAATGCCAAAAAAATGGAAATGCTGATTATCGGTCCTGCTAGACACCGACCTCTATTTAATAATACAACTTTAACATTTGACAACCAAATAATAAAACAAGGTGACTCTGTAAAAAATCTGGGTATTATCTTCGACCCAACTCTCTCCTTTGAGTCACACATTAAAAGCGTTACTAAAACGGCCTTCTTTCATCTCCGTAATATCGCTAAAATTCGCTCCATTTTGTCCACTAAAGACGCCGAGATCATTATCCATGCGTTTGTTACGTCTCGCCTCGATTACTGTAACGTATTATTTTCGGGTCTCCCCATGTCTAGCATTAAAAGATTACAGTTGGTACAAAATGCGGCTGCTAGACTTTTGACAAGAACAAGAAAGTTTGATCATATTACGCCTGTACTGTATATACCTTTATATACATATATACATACATATATACCTATACTGTATATACCTTTATATACATATATACATACATATATACCTATACTGTATATACCTTTATATACATATATACATACATATATACCTATACTGGCTCACCTGCACTGGCTTCCTGTGCACTTAAGATGTGACTTTAAGGTTTTACTACTTACGTATAAAATACTACACGGTCTAGCTCCATCCTATCTTGCCCATTGTATTGTACCATATGTCCCGGCAAGAAATCTGCGTTCAAAAGACTCCGGCTTATTAGTGATTCCTAGAGCTCAAAAAAAGTCTGCGGGCTATAGAGCGTTTTCCGTTCGGGCTCCAGTACTCTGGAATGCCCTCCCGGTAACAGTTCGAGATGCCACCTCAGTAGAAGCATTTAAGTCTCACCTTAAAACTCATCTGTATACTCTAGCCTTTAAATAGACCTCCTTTTTAGACCAGTTGATCTGCCGCTTCTTTTCTTTCTCCTATGTCCCCCCCTCCCTTGTGGAGGGGGTCCGGTCCGATGACCATGGATGAAGTACTGACTGTCCAGAGTCGGGACCCAGGATGGACCGCTCGTCGGGACCCAGGATGGACCGCTCGCCTGTATCGGTTGGGGACATCTCTACGCTGCTGATCCGCTTGAGATGGTTTCCTGTGGACGGGACTCTCACTGCTGTCTTGGAGCCACTATGGATTGAATGTTCACAGTATCATGTTAGACCCGCTCGACATCCATTGCTTTCGGTCCCCTAGAGGGGGGGGTTGCCCACATCTGAGGTCCTCTCCAAGGTTTCTCATAGTCAGCATTGTCACTGGCGTCCCACTGGATGTGAATTCTCCCTGCCCACTGGGTGTGAGTTTTCCTTGCCCTTTTGTGGGTTCTTCCGAGGATGTTGTAGTCGTAATGATTTGTGCAGTCCTTTGAGACATTTGTGATTTGGGGCTATATAAATAAACATTGATTGATTGATTGACATATTAAGTGTAAGAATAATAACTACATGTTTATTGAATGAATATTAAATACATGTTTAGTGTATGAATATTTAAAACATGTTTAGTGTATTAATATTAAATATGTGTTTAGTTTATTAAAATTAAATACATGTTTTTGTATTAATATTAAATACATGTTTAGTGTATTAATATTAAATATATGTTTAGTTTATTAAAATTAAATACATGTTTTTATATTAATATTAAATACATGTTTAGTGTATTAATATTAAATACATGTTTAGTGTATTAATATTAAATACATGTTTAGTGTATAAATATTAAATACATGTTTAGTGTATGAATATTAAATATATGTTTAGTTTATTAAAATTAAATACATGTTTTTGTATTAATATTAAATACATGTTTAATGTATAAATATTAAATACATGTTTAGTGTATTAATATTAAATACATGTTTAGTGTATGAATATAAGTGTATGAGAAACCAAACTTATGTAAAAAAAAATAAAAGAAACAAAAAAAAAGGAAAAAGAGAGAGAGAGAGACGGAGAGGACCGGACTTATTAAGAGGGAACGTGCGCCCTCCTGTGGACTTCTGCCGCAACTGCACACATAAAGAAATTCATTATTTCCAAGTGTGCCTTATTTAGAGGATATTAAATACATGTTTACTGTATGAATATTAAATATATGATTAGTGTATAATTACATATACGTTTAGTATATGATTATTGAATACATGTTCAGTGTATTAATATTAAATACATGTTTGTGTATAAATATTAAATACATGTTTAGTGTATAAATATTAAATACAGGTTTAGTGGATAAATAATAAATAAATATTTAGTGTATTGATATTAAATACATGTTTAGTGTATAAATATTAAATACATGTTTAGTGTATAAATATTAAATACATGTTTAGTGTATTAATATTAAATATGTGTTTACTTTATTAAAATTAAATAAATGTTTTTGTATTAATATTAAATACATGTTTAGTGTATAAATATTAAATACATGTTTAGTGTATGAATAATAACTACAGGTGTAGTGTATGAATATTAAATACATGTTTAGTGTATTAATATTAAATATATATTTAGTTTATTAAAATTAAATACATGTTTTTTATTAATATTAAATACATGTTTTTGTATTAATATTAAATACATGTTTAGTGTATAAATATTAAATACATGTTTAGTGTATTAATATTAAATACATGTTTAGTGTATAAATATAAGTGTATGAGAAACCAAACTTATGTAAAAAAAAAAATAAAAGAAACAAAAAAAAAGGAAAAAGAGAGAGAGAGAGACGGAGAGGACCGGACTTATTAAGAGGGAACGTGCGCCCTCCTGTGGACTTCTGCCGCAACTGCACACATAAAGAAATTCATTATTTCCAAGTGTGCCTTATTTAGAGGATAATAAATACATGTTTACTGTATGAATATTAAATATATGATTAGTGTATAATTACATATGCGTTTAGTATATGATTATTAAATACATGTTCAGTGTATTAATATTAAATACATGTTTAGTGTATGAATATTAAATATATGTTTAGTTTATTAAAATTAAATATGTGTTTTTGTATTAATATTAAATACATGTTTAGTGTATTAATATTAAATACATGTTTAGTGTATAAATATTAAATACATGTTTAGTGTATTAATATTAAATACATGTTTAGTGTATAAATATAAGTGTATGAGTTCAAATCCAGGCTCGGGATCTTTCTGTGTGGAGTTTGCATGTTCTCCCCGTGAATGCGTGGGTTCCTTCCGGGTACTCCGGCTTCCTCCCACTTCCAAAGACATGCACCTGGGGATAGGTTGATTGGCAACACTAAATGGTCCCTAGTGTGTGAATGTTGTCTGTCTATCTGTGTTGGCCCTGCGATGAGGTAGCGACTTGTCCAGGGTGTACCCTGCCTTCCGCCCGATTGTAGCTGAGATAGGCGCCAGCGCCCCCCGCGACCCCGAAAGGGAATAAGCGGTAGAAATGGATGGATGGATGGAGAAACCAAACTTATGTAAAAAAAAAATAAAAGAAACAAAAAAAAAGGAAAAAGAGAGAGAGAGACGGAGAGGACCGGACTTATTAAGAGGGAACGTGCGCCCTCCTGTGGACTTCTGCCGCAACTGCACACATAAAGAAATTCATTATTTCCAAGTGTGCCTTATTTAGAGGATAATAAATACATGTTTACTGTATGAATATTAAATATATGATTAGTATATAATTACATATATGTTTGGTATATGATTATTAAATACATGTTCAGTGTATTAATATTAAATACATGTTTAGTGTATGAATATTAAATACATATTTAGTGTATAAATATTAAATACATGTTTAGTGTATAAATATTAAATAAATGTTTGTGTATGAATATTAAATATATGTTTAGTGTATTAATATTAAATATATGTTTAGTGTATGAATATTAAATACATTTTTAGTGTATGATCATTAAATACATATTTGTGTATAAATATTAAATACATGTTTAGTGTATTAATATTAAATATATGTTTAGTTTATTAAACTTAAATACATGTTTTGTATTAATATTAAATACATGTTTAGTGTATAAATATTAAATACAGGTTTAGTGGATAAATAATAAATAAATATTTAGTGTATTAATATTAAATACATGTTTAGTGTATAAATATTAAATACATGTTAAGTGTATGAATATTAAATACATGTTTAGTGTATTAATATTAAATATGTGTTTACTTTATTAAAATTAAATAAATGTTTTTGTATTAATAGTAAATACACGTTTAGTGTAACAATATTAAATACATGTTTACTGTATTAATATTAAATATATGTTTAGTTTATTAAAATTAAATTAATGTTTTTGTATTAATATTAAATACATATTAAGTGTAAGAATAATAACTACATGTTTATTGAATGAATATTAAATACATGTTTAGTGTATGAATATCCGATTGTAGCTGAGATAGGCGCCAGCGCCCCCCGCGACCCCGAACGGGAATAAGCGGCAGAAAATGGATGGATGGAATATTTAATACATGTTTAGTGTATTAATATTAAATATGTGTTTAGTTTATCAAGATTAAATACATGTTTTTGTATTAATATTAAATACATGTTTAGTGTATGAATATTAAATATATGTTTAGTTTATTAAAATTAAATACGTGTTTTTGTATTAATATTAAATACATGTTTAGTGTATTAATATTAAATACATGTTTAGTGTATAAATATTAAATACATGTTTAGTGTATTAATATTAAATACATGTTTAGTGTATGAATATAAGTGTATGAGAAACCAAACTTATGAAAAAAAAAATAAAAGAAACAAAAAAAAAGGAAAAAGAGAGAGAGAGAGACGGAGAGGACCGGACTTATTAAGAGGGAACGTGCGCCCTCCTGTGGACTTCTGCCGCAACTGCACGCATAAAGAAATTCATTATTTCCAAGTGTGCCTTATTTAGAGGATAATAAATACATGTTTACTGTATGAATATTAAATATATGATTAGTATATAATTACATATACGTTTAGTATATGATTATTAAATACATGTTCAGTGTATTAATATTAAATACATGTTTACTGTATGAATATTAAATATATGATTAGTATATAATTACATATATGTTTAGTATATGATTATTAAATACATGTTCAGTGTATTAATATTAAATACATGTTTAGTGTATGAATATAAAATACATATTCAGTGTATAAATATTAAATACATGTTTAATGTATAAATATTAAATACATGTTTAGTGTATAAATATTAAATACATGTTTAGTGTATGAATATTAAATACATGTTTAGTGTATAAATATTAAATACATGTTTAGTGTATGAATATTAAATACATGTTTAATGTATGAATATTAAATACATGTTTAGTGTATAAATATTAAATACATGTTTCGTGTACGAATATTAAATACATGTTTAGTGTATAAATATTAAATACATGTTTAGTCTATTATTAAATTCCATTTTAGTGTATAATTTTTAAATGCATGTTTAGTGTATTAATATTAAATAAATGTTTAGTGTATTAATATTAAATATATATTTAGTTTATTAAAATTAAATACATGTTTTTGTATTAATATTAAATACATGTTTAGTGTATAAATATTAAATACATGTTTAGTGTATTAATATTAAATACATGTTTAGTGTATGAATAATAACTACATGTTTAGTCTATTAATATTAAATACATGTTTAGTATACAAATATTAAATACACTTTTAGTGAATAAATATTAAATACATGTTTAGTGTATTAATATTAAATACATGTTTAGTGTATTAATATTAAATGTTTAGTTTATTAAAATTAAATACATGTTTTTGTATTAATATTAAATACATGTTAAGTGTATTAATATTAAAAACATGTTTAGTGTATAAATATTAAATACATGATTAGTGTATTAAAATTAAATACATGTTTTTGAATTAATATTAAATACATGTTTAGTGTATAAATATTAAATACATGTTTAGTGTATGAATATTAAATACATGTTTTTGTATTAATATTAAATACAATTTTAGTGTATAAATATTAAATACATGTTTAGTGTATTAATATTAAATACATGTTTTTGTATTAATATTAAATACATGTTTAGTGTATAAATATTAAATACATGTTTAGTGTATGAATATCAAATACATGTTTAGTGTATGACTATTAAATACATGTTTGTGTATAAATATTAAATACATGTTTAGTGTATTAATATTAAATATATGTTTAGTTTATTAAACTTAAATACATGTTTTTGTATTAATATTAAATACATGTTTAGTGTATGAATATTAAATACACATTTAGTGTATGAATATTAAATACATGTTTAGTTTATGAATATTAAATACATGTTTAGTGTATAAATATTAAATACATGTTTAGTGTATTAATATTAAATATGTGTTTACTTTATTAAAATTAAATAAATGTTTTTGTATTAATATTAAATACATGTTTAGTGTATAAATATAAAATACAGGTTTAGTGTATTAATATTAAATACATGTTTAGTGTATGAATAATAACTACAGGTTTAGTGTATAAATATTAAATATATGTTTAGTTTATTAAAATTAAATACATATTTTTGTATTAATATTAAATACATGTTTAGTGTATAAATATTAAATGCTTGTTTAGTGTATTAATATTAAATACATGTTTAGTGTAAAAATTTTAAATACATGTTTAGTTTATGAATATTAAATACATGTTTAGTGTATCAATATTAAATATATATTTAGTTTATTAAAATTAAATACATGTTTTGTATTAATATTAAATACATGTTTAGTGTTTAAATATTAAATACATGTTTAGTGTATTAATATTAAATACATGTTTAGTGTATGAATATTAAATACATGTTTAGTGTATAAATATTAAATACATGTTTAGTGTATTAATATTAAATACACTTTTAGTGTATAAATAGTAAATACACGTTTAGTGTAACAATATTAAATACATGCTTAGTGTATTAATATTAAATATATGTTTAGTTTATTAAAATTAAATATGTGTTTAGTTTATTAAAATTGAATACATGTTTTTGTATTAATATTACATACATGTTTAGTGTATTAATATTAAATATATGTTTAGTTTATTAAAATTAAATACATGTTTTTGTATTAATATTAAATACATGTTTAGTGTATTAATATTAAATACATGTTTAGTGTATGAATAATAACTACATGTTTAGTCTATTAATATTAAATACATGTTTAGTGTATAAATATTAAATACACTTTTAGTGTATAAATATTAAATACACGTTTAGTGTATAAATATTAAATACATGTTTAGTGTATTAATATTAAATATATGTTTAGTTTATTAAAATTAAATACATGTTTTTGTATTAATATTAAATACATGTTTAGTGTATTAATATTAAATATATGTTTAGTTTATTAAAATTAAATACATGTTTTTGTATTAATATTAAATACATGTTTAGTGTATGAATATTAAATACATGTTTAGTGTAATAATATTAAATACATGTTTAGTGTATAAATGTTAAATACATGTTTAGTGTATGAATATTAAATATATGTTTAGTTTATTAAAATTAAATATGTGTTTTTGTATTAATATTTAATACATGTTTAGTGTATGAATATTAAATACATGTTTAGTGTATTAATATTAAATACATGTTTAGTGTATAAATATTAAATACATGTTTAGTGTATTAATATTAAATACATGTTTAGTGTATAAATATTAAATACATGTTTAGTGTATTAATAATAAATACATGTTTAGTGTATAAATATAAGTGTATGAGAAACCAAACTTATGTAAAAAAAAATAAAAGAAACGAAAGAAAAGGGAAAAAGAGAGAGAGAGAGACGGAGAGGACCGGACTTATTAAGAGGGAACGTGCGCCCTCCTGTGGACTTCTGCCGCAACTGCACACATAAAGAAATTCATTATTTCCAAGCGTGCCTTATTTAGAGGATTGTAGCGGTTGATTTACGGACATAATTCGCCACACCTAGTGCTTGACCTTATTGTTATTATTCACTGTACTGTTCGAGTATGCACATGACAATGTTGTTCTGTTTCACTGTACTGTTCAATTAGGCACATGACAAGGTTGTTCCGTTGCAGGTAATTCGGCGCGGCCCCTTTAAGTGGCCGGCAGGAGATTCTCCCAAAGGTGGGGGTTTGTTGTTCCCGCCATTTTTGAGTGTTTTAAGTCTGTCTGTTCTGGTTCTAAAAGATTAAAGGACGCACACGTTTTTGTGTGTCAACGATACGCGAAGTTGTCTTGCTTTCACGCTACAAGCACAACACTGGTGACCCCGACGTTTCACTGAACGAATTCAGTGGATTTTTTTTTTCGACCATGACGGCGAATGCAGTTTCTCTGAAGCTGCCCGAGTTCTGGGAATCTTCCGCGACTGTATGGTTTGCCCAGGCCGAGGCACAGTTCACCCTGCGAGGTATCACCGAAGACGACACTAAGTTCCATTATGTTGTGTCCTCCCTCGGGAGCGCGACGGCGTCCAGAGTGGCTAGCGTCCTTACGCACCCACCGGAGAGGAACAAGTACCTCACGTTGAAGGCTCACCTGTTACAGACATTTGGACTTACCGACGCGGAGCGAGCTCGGCGCCTTTTTTCGTTGCAGGGGCTTGGCGATTGCAAGCCCTCTGAACTCATGGACAAAATGCTAAACCTCTTGGGTGAGCACAGCCCAGGATTTCTGTTCGTGCAGCTTTTCCTAACACTCCTGCCTTCTCAGGTGCGGGCTGCTTTGGCTAACACCGCCATTTTGGACTGCCGCGAACTAGCTGCGGAAGCGGATAAAGTTTTTGTAGCCACCCAACCGACCTATGTGGCTGCATTTCTACCGGCTGAGGCAGATTCGCCCACTATCGCGGCTGCCGCCGCGGTAGCAGCGCCCCACAGGCAGCAACCGGATTCTGGATTATGTTTTTTCCATGCGAAGTTCGGGACAAAAGCCAGGCGCTGCCGACCCCCGTGCAGTTTTCGAGGACCGCCGCCGGGAAACGCCGGGGCCGGCGCTCAGCAGTAGCCATGAAGTGAAGTGAAGTGAATTATATTTATATAGCGCTTTTCTCAAGTGACTCAAAGCGCTTTACATAGTGACACCCATTATCTAAGTTACATTTGAAGCAGTGTGGGTGGCACTGGGAGCAGGTGGGTAAAGTGTCTTGCCCAAGGACACAACGGCAGTGACTAGGATGGCACAAGCGGGAATCGAACCTGCAACCCTCAAGTTGCTAGCACGGCCACTCTACCAACCGAGCTATGCCGGCAGTACTGGCAGGCTGCTCTTCATCCAAGACTCCCTCTCTGGACGTCGGTTCCTGTGTGACACGGGCGCGCAGAGGAGCGTCCTGCCAGCATCAAACTTGGACATGCTGTCTGAGTCTCATGGCCCCCCCATGGAAGCGGCCAACGGCAGCCCCATCCGCACTTATGGAATACGGTACGTGGAAGTGTGTTTTGGTGGACAGCGTTTCAGTTGGAACTTTGTGACTGCTAAAGTGACAGTGCCGCTCATCGGGGCAGATTTTCTCTGTGCTTTCGGCCTCCTTGTGGATGTTAAAAACAGGCGTTTGTTGGATGCAATTACGTTCTGCTCCTGCAAGTGCAGTCTCAGCGCGACAGACTCAATCAGACTTTCCAGCATGCTACCCACCGCAGACGTTTTTCTGCGCCTCCTCGCCGATTTCCCCACCCTGGTGCAGCCCACGTTCTCGTCAGCTACCACCAAACATGGTGTGGAACACCACATCTCCACCACGGGCCCCCCTGTGCACGCACGTGCCCGGCGCCTGGACCCCGCTAAGCTCTCCATCGCTAGAGCTGAATTTGAGACCATGGAACGCCTCGGGATAATTCGCCGCTCAGACAGCCCGTGGGCGTCGCCCCTCCACATGGTGGAGAAGCCCGGAGGTGGTTGGCGGCCGTGCGGGGATTACCGCAGACTCAACGAGGCGACTACCCCGGACCGTTACCCTGTCCCCCACATACAAGACTTTTCCGCCAACCTGGCTGGTAAAACTGTATTTTCTAAGGTAGATCTCGTCCGGGGCTATCATCAGGTGCCGGTCCACCCCTCTGATATTCCGAAGACAGCGGTAATTACCCCATTTGGACTGTTTGAATTTTTACGCATGCCGTTTGGCCTTAAGAGCGCCGCACAGACTTTCCAGCGGTTGATGGACTCTGTTTTACGTGATTTGCCGTTTTTGTTTGTTTACTTGGACGATATCCTGGTAGCAAGCACCTCGCAAGCCGAACATGTGACCCACCTTAGGACTCTTTTTCAGCGTCTTAGCCAACACGGGCTCATTGTTAACCCGGCTAAGTGCCAATTCGGGGTGTCTGTGATCGACTTCCTCGGTCATCGTGTCACGGAGTGCGGGGCCGTTCCCCTCCCAGCAAAGGTGGCTGCCATCGCAAACTTCCCCCGCCCACTCACGGTTAAGGCTCTCCAGGAGTTCCTGGGCATGGTAAATTTTTACCATCGTTTTATTCCCAGGGCAGCTGACCTCATGCGGCCGCTGTATGATGCGCTTAAAGGAGCTGCTCCCAAGCACATGGTGGACTGGTCTGACACGCGGCACAGTGCTTTTGTGGGGGTCAAGTCTGCTCTCGCTAACGCTACCCTGCTGGCACACCCATTACCCGATGCTCCCATTGCAATCACCACAGACGCGTCAGACTATGCCGTAGGTGCAGTGCATGAGCAGTGGGTGGGCGGCACTTGGCAACCTTTGGCTTTCTTTAGCAGGCAGTTGCGCCCCTGCGAGCGGAAATATAGCACATTTGACCGTGAGCTCCTCGGCCTCTATCTGGCCATACGCCATTTCCGTTCGTTGCTTGAGGGCCGGCCTTTCACAGCTTTTGTGGACCACAAACCGCTCACTTTCGCGATGGCCAAGACAGCTGAACCGTGGTCGGCTCGGCAACAGAGGCACCTCTCCTACGTCTCAGAGTTCACGACAGACATCCAACACCTTGCTGGTAAGAGCAATGTCGTTGCTGACTGCCTTTCCCGAGCTGTCGCTGGCGCCGTCCATGTCGGGCTCGATTTTGCTCAAATGGCAGTTGACCAGGCCGACGACCCTGACATCAAAGCTCTGAAGGCTGCAACCACAGGGTTACGATTGTCTGAGGTCCCTTTTGAGGACACAGGGGTTATGCTCCTTTGTGACATCGCTACCGGTCGGCCACGGCCCCTTGTGCCCGCCTGTTGGAGGCGGCGTGTTTTCGACTCCATCCACGGCCTTTCTCACCCGGGCAGGAAACCTTCCCAGCGGCTAGTAGCTGCAAAATTTGTCTGGCGGGGATTAAAGAAAGATGTTAGGGACTGGGTTTCCACCTGTGTAGCATGCCAGCGCTCAAAGGTGCACTGCCACACGCGGGCTCCACTGGCACCGTTTACGGTTCCGGAGCGCCGTTTTGACCATGTCAATGTGGACTTGGTCGGCCCTCTTCCATCCTCACGCAGCTACACATACCTTCTCACGATGGTTGACAGGACCACCCGCTGGCCGGAAGCAGTACCTCTGACGTCCGCCACCTCCGCAGAGGTGGCACGCGCGTTCATTGGTACGTGGGTTGCCCGTTTCGGTACCCCGTCGGACATATCATCCGACCGGGGCTCGCAGTTCACTTCTGAGCTTTGGGCCGCTGTGGCCGAGAGCTTGGGAGTGAAACTCCACCACACAACGGCATATCACCCACAGGCCAATGGTATGTGTGAGCGATTTTACAGATCCATGAAGGCAGCGCTTAGGGCGTCCCTGAAGGACAGCGCCTGGGTAGACAAACTCCCTTGGGTAATGCTGGGCCTTCGGACTGCCCCCAAGGAAGACCTGCAATCTTCCTCGGCAGAGTTGGTGTATGGGCAGCCCCTGCGTGTGCCGGGAGATTTCATTCCTAACACGACGGCATCTTGGTCCGCTGGTGAGCAACGAGCTGCTCTCCTCGATGCTGCCAAGGGTTTTGCCCCCATCCCCACTTCTCAGCACGGACTTACGCCGTCTCATGTTCCCACTTCTTTAAGGGGTGCAGCTTTTGTTTTTGTCCGCCACGACGCCCACCGCGGCCCCTTTCAGCCCCCTTACAATGGGCCATTTCGCGTCCTAGAGAGCGGGGACAAACATTTTCTCTTGGATATCGGGGGTCGGTCTGAAAAGATCACGGTGGACCGGCTGAAAGCGGCCCACTTAGATCTTAGTCAGCCGGTTACCACAGCTGTACCCCCACGCCGGGGTCGTCCGCCCGCGTTGCCTAGGCCTCATAATGACTTTTTGCATCCTTCTGAGCAATCCCTCGGTACCTTGGACTGTGCAGATTCCATTCCGTTTCCCCCTGCTGACTCCCCGGCGTTAGTACCAGTCCGGCGCACCCGGTCTGGTAGACCTGTTCGTGCCCCTGTCTATTGACCGTTTATTTTCCTTGGTGATGGCGAATTCTGGGGGGACGTGTGTAGCGGTTGATTTACGGACATAATTCGCCACACCTAGTGCTTGACCTTATTGTTATTATTCACTGTACTGTTCGAGTATGCACATGACAATGTTGTTCTGTTTCACTGTACTGTTCAATTAGGCACATGACAAGGTTGTTCCGTTGCAGGTAATTCGGCGCGGCCCCTTTAAGTGGCCGGCAGGAGATTCTCCCAAAGGTGGGGGTTTGTTGTTCCCGCCATTTTTGAGTGTTTTAAGTCTGTCTGTTCTGGTTCTAAAAGATTAAAGGACGCACATGTTTTTGTGTGTCAACGATACGCGAAGTTGTCTTGCTTTCACGCTACAAGCACAACAGGATAATAAATACATGTTTACTGTATGAATATTAAATATATGTTTAGTGTATAAATATTTAATACATGTTTACTGTATTAATATTAAATACATGTTTAGTGTATAAATAATAACTACATGTTTAGTGTATGAATATTAAATACATGTTTAGTGTATCAATATTAAATATATGTTTAGTTTATTAAAGTTAAATACATGTTTTTGTATTAATATTAAATACATGTTTAGTGTATAAATATTAAATACATGTGTAGTGTATTAATATTAAATACATGTTTAGTGTATGAATGTTAAATACATATTTAGTGTATAAATATTAAATATATGTTTAGTTTATTAAAATTAAATACATGTTTAGTGTATTAATATTAAATACTTGATTAGTGTATTAATATTAAATACATGTTTAGTGTATGAATATTAAATACATGTTTAGTGTATAAATATTAAATACATGTTTAGTGTATTAATATTAAATATATGTTTAGTTTATTAAAATTAAATACATGTTTTTGTATTAATATTAAATACATGTTTAGTGTATTAATATTAAATACATGTTTAGTGTATTAATGTTAAATACATGTTTAGTGTATAAATGTTAAATACATGTTTAGTGTATAAATATTAAATATATGTTTAGTTTATTAAAATTCAATACATGTTTTTGTATTAATATTAAATACATGTTTAGTGTATTAATATTAAATACATGTTTAGTGTATTAATATTAAATACATGTTTAGTGTATGAATATTAAATACATGTTTAGTGTATTAATATTAAATACATGTTTAGTGTATAAATATAAGTGTATGAGAAACCAAACTTTGGTAAAAAAAAATAAAAGACACAAAAAAAAGGAAAAAGAGAGAGAGAGAGACGGAGAGGACCGGACTTATTAAGAGGGAACGTGCGCCCTCCTGTGGACTTCTGCCGCAACTGCACGCATAAAGAAATTCATTATTTCCAAGTGTGCCTTATTTAGAGGATAATAAATACATGTTTACTGTATGAATATTAAATATATGATTACTATATAATATCATATACGTTTAGTATATGATTATTAAATACATGTTCAGTGTATGAATATTAAATACATGTTTAGTGTACGAATATTTCAGTGTATAAATATTAAATATGTTTAGTGTATTAATAATAAATACATGTCTACTGTATGAATATTAAATAAATGATTAGTATATGATTACATATACGTTTAGTATATGATTATTAAATACATGTTCAGTGTATTAATATTAAATACATGTTTAGTGTATGAATATTAAATACATGTTTAGTGTATAAATATTAAATACATGTTTACTGTATGAAAATTAAATATATGATTAGTGTATAATTACATATACGTTTATTATATGATTATTAAATACGTAATCAGTGTATTAATATTAAATACATGTTTAGTGTATGAATATTAAATACATGTTTAGTGTATAAATATTAAATACATGTTTAGTGTATAAATATTAAATACATGTTTAGTGTATTAATATTAAATACATGTGTAGTGTATGAATATTAAATACATGTTTAGTGCATAAATATTAAATACATGTTTAGTGTATGAATATTAAATACATGTTTAGTGTATAAATATTAAATACATGTGTAGTGTATGAATATTAAATACATGTTTAGTGCATAAATATTAAATACATGTTTAATGTATGAATATTAAATACATGTTTAGTGTATGAATATTAAATACATGTTTAGTGTATAAATATTAAATACATGTTTCGTGTATAAATATTAAATACATGTTAAGTGTATAAATATTAAATATATATTTAGTGTATGAATATTAAATACATGATTAGTGTATTAATATTAAATACATGATTAATGTATAAATATTAAATACATGTTTAGTGTATTAATATTAAATACATGTTTAGTGTATAAATAATAACTAAATGTTTAGTGTAAGAATATTAAATACATGTTTTTGTATTAATATTAATTACATGTTTAGTGTAATAATATTAAATATATGTTTATTTTATTAAAATTAAATACATGTTTTTGTATTAATATTAAATACACGTTTAGTGTATAAATATTAAATACACTTTTAGTGTATGAATAGTAAATACACGTTTAGTGTATAAATATTAAATACATGTTTAGTGCATAAATATTAAATACATGTTTAGTGTATTAATATTAAATACATGTTTAGTGTGTAAATATTAAATACATGTTTAGTGTATTAATATTAAATGCATGTTTAGTGTATGAATATTAAATACATGTTTAGTGTATTATTACTAAATACATGTTTAGTGTATTAATATTAAATATATGTTTTGTTTATTAAAATTAAATACATGTTTTTGTATTAATATTAAATACATGTCTGGTGTATGAATATTAAATACATGTTTAGTGTATAAATATTAAATACATGTTTAGAGTATAAGTATTAAATACATGTTTTTGTATTAATATTAAATACATGTTTAGTGTATGAATATTAAACACACGTTTAGTGAATGAATATTAAATACATGTTTAGTTTATGAATATTAAATATATGTTTAGTGGATGAATAATAAATACATATTTAGTGTATTAATATTAAATACATGGTTAGTGTATAAATATTAAATACATGTTTAGTTTATTAAAATTAAATACATGTTTTTGTATTAATATTAAATACATGTTTAGTGTATTAATATTAAATACATGTTTAGTGTATTAATATTAAATACATGTTTAGTTTATGAATATTAAATACATGTTTAGTGGATAAATAATAAATAAATATTTAGTGTATTAATATTAAATACATGTTTAGTGTATGAATATCAAATACACGTTTAGTGTATTAATATTAAATATATGTTTAGTGTATGAATATTAAATACATGTTTAGTGTATTAATATTAAATATGTGTTTACTTTATTAAAATTAAATACATGTTTTTGTATTAATATTAAATACATGTTTAGTGTATTAATATTAAATACATGTTTAGTGTATGAATAATAACTACAGGTTTAGTGTATAAATATTAAATACATGTTTAGTTTATGAATATTAAATACATGTTTAGTGTATAAATATTAAATACATGTTTAGTGTATTAATATTAAATACATGTTTAGTGTATTAATATTAAATACATGATTAGTGTATAAATATTAAATACACTTTTAGTGTATACATATTAAATACACGTTTAGTGTAAAAATATTAAATACATGTTTAGTGTATTAATATTAAATATATGTTTAGTTTATTAAAATTAAATACATGTTTTTGTATTAATATTAAATACATGTTTAGTGTATTCATATTAAATATATGTTTAGTTTATTAAAATTAAATACATGTTTTTGTATTAATATTAAATACATGTTTAGTGTATGAATATTAAATACATGTTTAGTGTATAAATATTAAATACATGTTTAGTGTATTAATATTAAATACATGTTTAGTGTATAAATAATAAATACATGTTTAGTGTATAAATATTAAATACATGTTTAATGTATTAATATTAAATACATGTTTAGTGTATTAATATTAAATATATGTTTATCCATCCATCCATCCATTTTCTACCGCTTATTCCCTTTCGGGGTCGCGGGGGGCGCTGGCGCCTATCTCAGCTACAATTGAGCGGAAGGCAGTGTACACCCTGGACAAGTCGCCACCTCATCGCAGGGCCTAAATATATGTTTAGTTTATTAAAATTAAACACATGTTTTTGTATTAATATTAAATACATGTTTAGTGTATAAATATTAAATACATGTTTAGTGTATTAATATTAAATACATTTTTAGTGTATAAATGTTAAATACACGTTTAATGTATAGATATTAAATATATGTTTAGTTTATTAAAATTAAATACATGTTTTTGTATTAAAATTAAATACATGTTTAGTGTATAAATATTAAATACATGTTTAGTGTATTAATATTAAATACATGATTAGTGTATAAATATTAAATATATGTTTAGTTTATTAAAATTAAATACATGTTTTTGTATTAATATTAAATACATAATTAGTGTATTAATATTAAATACATGATTAGTGTATAAATATTAAATACATGTTTAGTGTATTAATATTAAATACATGTTTAGTGTATAAATAATAACAAAATGTTTAGTGTATAAATAATAACTAAATGTTTAGTGTATGAATATTAAATACATGTTTAGTGTAATAATATTAAATATATGTTTAGTGTATTAAAATTAAATACATGTTTAGTGTATTAATATTAAATACATGTTTAGTGTATAAATATAAGTGTATGAGAAACCAAACTTATGTAAAAAAAATAAAAGAAACAAAAAAAAAGGAAAAAGAGAGAGAGAGAGACGGAGAGGACCGGACTTGTTAAGAGGGAACGTGCGCCCTCCTGTGGACTTCTGCCGCAACTGCACACATAAAGAAATTCATTATTTCCAAGCGTGCCTTATTTAGAGGATAATAAATACATGTTTACTGTATGAATATTAAATATATGATTAGTGTATGATTACATATACGTTTAGTATATGATTATTAAATACATGTTCAGTGTATTAATATTAAATACATGTTTAGTGTATGAATATTAAATACATGTTTAGTGCATAAATATTAAATATATGTTTAGTGTATTAATATTAAATACATGTTTAGTGTATTAATATTAAATACAATTTTAGTGTGAAAATATTAAATACATGTTTAGTGTATGAATATTAAATACATGTTTAGTGTATTAATATTAAATACATGTTTAGTGTGTGTATATTAAATACATGTTTAGTGTATTAATATTAAATACATGTTTAGTGTATAAATATTAAATACATGTTTAGTGTATTAATATTAAATATATGTTTAGTTTATTAAACTTAAATACATGTTTTTGTATTAATATTAAATACATGTTTAGTGTATGAATATTAAATACATGTTTAGTGTATAAATATTAAATATATGTTTAGTGTATTAATATTAAATACATGTTTAGTGTATTAATATTAAATACAATTTTAGTGTGAAAATATTAAATACATGTTTAGTGTATGAATATTAAATACATGTTTAGTGTATTAATATTAAATACATGTTTAGTGTATGTATATTAAATACATGTTTAGTGTATTAATATTAAATACATGTTTAGTGTATAAATATTAAATACATGTTTAGTGTATTAATATTAAATATATGTTTAGTTTATTAAACTTAAATACATGTTTTTGTATTAATATTAAATACATGTTTAGTGTATGAATATTAAATACATGTTTAGTGTATAAATATTAAATATATGTTTAGTGTATTAATATTAAATACATGTTTAGTGTATTAATATTAAATACAATTTTAGTGTATTAATATTAAATACATGTTTAGTGTATGAATATTAAATACATGTTTAGTGTATTAATATTAAATACATGTTTAGTGTATGTATATTAAATACATGTTTAGTGTATTAATATTAAATATATGTTTAGTTTATTAAAATTAAATACATGTTTTTGTATTAATATTAAATATATGTTTAGTTTATTAAAATTAAATACATGTTTAGTGTATGAATATTAAATACATGTTTAGTGGATAAATAATAAATACATATTTAGTGTATTAATATTATATACATGTTTAGTAGATGAATATTAAATACATGTTTAGTGTATTAATATTAAATATATGTTTAGTTTGTTAAAATTAAATACATGTTTTTGTATTAATATTGAATATATGTTTATTGTATGAATATTAAATACATGTTTAGTGTATTAATATTAAATACATGTTTAGTGTATTAATATTAAATACATGTTTAGTGTATAAATATTAAATACATGTTTAGTGTATAAATATTAAATACATGTTTAGTGTATTAATATTGAATACATGTTTAGTGTATAAATATTAAATACATGTTTAGTGTATTAATATTAAATATATGTTTAGTTTATTAAAATTAAATACCTTTTTTTATATTAATATTAAATACATGTTTAAAAAATACATGTATACTGTATTAATATATATAATTGGTATATAATTCAATATATGTTTAGTGTATTTATATAAAATACATGTTTAGTGTATGAATATTAATCCGTCCGTTTTCTACCGCTTATTCCCTTTCGGGGTCGCAGGGGGTGCTGGCGCCTATCTCAGCTACAATCGGGCGGAAGGCGGGGTACACCCTGGACAAGTCGCCACCTCATCGCAGGGCCAACACAGATAGACAGACAACATTCACACACTAGGGCCAATTTAGTGTTGCCAATCAACCTATCCCCAGGTGCATGTCTTTGGAGGTGGGAGGAAGCCGGAGTACCCGGAGGGAACCCACGCATTCACGGGGAGAACATGCAAACTCCACACAGAAAGATCCCGAGCCTGGATTTGAACATTAAATACATGTTTATTTCATGAATATTAAATACATGTTTAGTGTATAAATATAAGTGTATGAGGAACCAAACTTATGTAAAAAAAATAAAAGAAACAAAAAAAAAGGAAAAAGAGAGAGAGAGAGACGGAGAGGACCGGACTTATTAAGAGGGAACGTGCGCCCTCCTGTGGACTTCTGCCGCAACTGCACACATAAAGAAATTCATTATTTCCAAGTGTGCCTTATTTAGAGGATAATAAATACATGTTTACTGTATGAATATTAAATATATGATTACTATATAATTAAATATACGTTTAGAATATGAATATGATTATTGAATACATGTTCAGTTAATTAATATTAAATACATGTTTATTGTATTAATATTAAATACATGTTTTGTGTATTAATATTAAATATATGTTTAGTTTATTAATATTAAATACATGTTTAGTGTATAAATATTAAATACATGTTTAGTGTATGAATATTAAATACATGTTTGGTGGATAAATATTCAATACTTGTTTAGTGTATTAATATTAAATACATGTTTAGTGTATGAATATTAAATACATGTTTGGTGTATAAATATTAAATACATGATTAGTGTATTAATATTAAATACATGTTTAGTGTATAAATATTAAATACATGTTTAGTGTATTAATATTAAATACATGTTTAGTGTATAAATATAAGTGTATGAGAAACCAAACTTATGTAAAAAAAAATAAAAGAAACAAAAAAAGGAAAAAGAGAGAGAGGACCAGACTTATAAAGGGGGAACGTGCGCCCTCCTGTGGACTTCTGCCGCAACTGCACACATAAAGAAAGTCATTATTTCCAAGTGTGCCTTATTTAGAGGATAATAAATACATGTTTACTGTATGAATATTAAATATATGATTCATATATAATTAAATATACGTTGAGAATATGATTATTGAATGCATGTTTAGTGTATGAATATTAAATACATGTTTAGTGTATAAATATTAAATACATGTTTTGTGTATTAATATTAAATACATGTTTAGTGTAAAAATATTAAATACATGTTTAGTGTAAGAATATTAAATACATGTTTAGTGTATGAATATTAAATACATGTTTAGTGTATGAATATTAAATACATGTTTAGTGTAAAAATATTAAATACATGTTTAGTGTATAAATATTAAATACATGTTTAGTGTATTAATATTAAATACATGTTTAGTGTAAAAATATTAAATACATGTTTTGTGTATTAATATTAAATACATGTTTAGTGTAAAAATATTAAATACATGTTTAGTGTATGAATATTAAATACATGTTTAGTGTATGAATATTAAATACATGTTTAGTGTAAAAATATTAAATACATGTTTAGTGTATGAATATTAAATACATGTTTAGTGTATAAATATTAAATACATGTTTATTGTATAAATATTAAATACAGGTTTAGTGTATGAATATTAAATACATGGTTAGTGTATGAATATTAAATACATGTTTAGTGTATAAATATTTAATATATGTTTAGTGTATAATTATTTAATACATGTTTAGTGTATTAATATTAAATACATGTTTAGTGTATAAATATTAAATACATGTTTAGTGTATACATATTAAATACAGGTTTAGTGTAAAATATTAAATACATGTTTAGTGTATGAATATTAAATATATGTTTAGTGTATTAATATTAAATACTTGTTTAGTGTATAAATATTAAATACATGTTTAGTGTATAAATATTAAATACATGTTTAGTGTATTAATATTAAATACATGTTTGGTGTATAAATATTTAATATATGTTTAGTGTATAATTATCTAATACATGTTTAGTGTATTAATATTAAATACATGTTTATTGTATAAATATTAAAGACATTTTTAGTGTATAAATATTAAATACATGTTTAGTGTATAAATATTAAATACATGTTTAGTGTATAAATATTAAATATATGTTCAGTGTATAAATATTGAATACACGTTTAGTTTTTAAATATTAAATACATGTTTAGTGTAAAAATATTAAATACATGTTTAGTTTAAGAATATTAAATACATGTTTAGTGTATAAATATTAAATACATGTTTAGTGTATGAATATTAAATACATGCTTAGTGTATAAATATTAAATACATGTTTGGTGTATAAATATTTAATATATATTTAGTGTATTAATATTAAATACATGCTTAGTGTATAAATATTAAATACACGTTTAGTGTATAAATATTAAATACATGTTTAGTGTAAAAATATTAAATACATGTTTAGTTTAAGAATATTAAATACATGTTTAGTGTATAAATATTAAATACATGTTTAGTGTATGAATATTAAATACATGTTTAGTGTATTAATATTAAATACATGTTTGGTGTATAAATATTAAATACATGTTTAGTGTATAATTATTTAATACATGTTTAGTGTATTTATATTAAATACGTGTTTATTGTATAAATATTAAATACATGTTTAGTGTATGAATATTAAATACATGCTTAGTGTATAAATATTAAATATATGTTTGGTGTATAAATATTTAATATATGTTTAGTGTATTAATATTAAATACATGCTTAGTGTATTAATATTAAATACACGTTTAGTGTATAAATATTAAATACATGTTTAGTGTAAAAATATTAAATACATGTTTAGTTTAAGAATATTAAATACATGTTTAGTGTATAAATATTAAATACATGTTTAGTGTATGAATATTAAATACAGGTTTAGTGTATTAATATTAAATACATGTTTGGTGTATAAATATTAAATACATGTTTAGTGTATAATTATTTAATACATGTTTAGTGTATTTATATTAAATACGTGTTTATTGTATAAATATTAAATACATGTTTAGTGTATGAATATTAAACACATGTTTAGTGTATAAATATTAAATACATGTTTAGTGTATAAATATTAAATACATGTTTAGTGTATAAATATTAAATATATGCTCAGTGTATGAATATTAAATACACGTTTAGTGTATTAATATTAAATACATGTTTAGTGTATAAATATTAAATACATGTTTAGTGTATAAATATTAAATACATGTTTAGTTTAAGAATATTAAATACATGTTTAGTGTATAAATATTAAATACATGTTTAGTTTAAGAATATTAAATACATGTTCAGTGTATAATTATTTAATACATGTTTACTGTGTTAATATTAAATACATGTTTAGTGTATAAATATTAAATACATGTTTAGTGTATAAATATTAAATACATGTTTAGTGTATAAATATTAAATACATGTTTAGTTTAAGAATATTAAATACATGTTTAGTGTATAATTATTTAATACATTTTTACTGTGTTAATATTAAATACATGTTTAGTGTATAAATATTAAATACATGTTTAGTGTATAAATATAAGTGTATGAGAAACCAAACTTATGTAAAAAAAATAAAAGAAACAAAAAAAAAGGAAAAAGAGAGAGAGAGAGACAGAGAGGACCGGACTTATTAAGGGGCAACGTGCTCCCTCCTGTGGACTTCTGCCGCAACTGCACACATAAAGAAAATCATTATTTCCAAGTGTGCCTTATTTAGAGGATAATAAATACATGTTTACTAAATGAATATTAAATATATGATTAGTATATGATTACATATACGTTTAGTATATGATTATTAAATACATGTTCAGTGTATTATTATTAAATACATGTTTAGTGTATGAATATTAAATACATATTTAGTGTATAAATATTAAATACATATTTAGTGTATAAATATTAAATACATGTTTAGTGTATGAATATTAAATACATATTTAGTGTATAAATAATAAATACATGTTTACTGTATGAATATTAAATATATGATTAATGTATAATTAAATATACGTTTAGAATATGATTATTGAATGCATGTTCAGTGTATAAATATTAAATACATGTTTAGTGTATAAATATTAAATACATGTTTAGTGTATAAATATTAAATACATGTTTAGTGTATGAATATTAAATACACGTTTAGTGTATGAATATTAAATACATGTTTAGTTTATGAATATTAAATACATGTTTAGTGGATATATAATAAATACATATTTAGTGTATGAATATCAAATACATGTTTAGTGTATGAATATTAAATACATGTTTAGTGTATAAATATTAAATACATGTTTAGTGTATAAATATTAAATACATGTTTAGTGTATGAATATTAAATACATGTTTAGTTTATGAATATTAAATACATGTTTAGTGGATGAATAATAAATACATATTTAGTGTATTAATATTAAATACATGTTTAGTGTATAAATATTAAATACATGTTTAGTGTATTAATATTAAATACATGTTTATTGTACAAATAATAACTACATGTTTAGTGTATGAATATTAAATACATGTTTAGTGTATGAATGTTAAATACATGTTTAGTTTATGAATATTAAATACATGTTTAGTGTATTAATATTAAATATATATTTAGTTTATTAAAATTAAATACATGTTTTTGTATTAATATTAAATACATGTTTAGTGTATAAATATTAAATACATATTTAGTGTATGAATATTAAATACATGTTTAGTGTATAAATATTAAATACATGTTTAGTGTATAAATATTAAATACATGTTTAGTGTATTAATATTAAATACATGTTTAGTGTATGAATATTAAATACATGTTTAGTGTATAAATATTAAATACATGTTTACTGCATAAATATTAAATACATGTTTAGTGTAAGAATATTAAATACATGTTTAGTGTATGAATGTTAAATATATGTTTAGTGTATGAATATTAAATACATGTTTAGTGTATAAATATTAAATACATATTTAGTGTATGAATATTAAATACATGTTTAGTGTATAAAAATTAAATACATGTTTAGTGTATAAATATTAAATACATGTTTAGTGTATTAATATTAAATACATGTTTAGTGTATGAATATTAAATACATGTTTAGTGTATAAATATTAAATACATGTTTCGTGTATAAATATTAAATACATGTTAAGTGTATAAATATTAAATACATATTTAGTGTATAAATATTAAATACATGATTAGTGTATTAATATTAAATACATGTTTCGTGTATAAATATTAAATACATGTTTAGTGTATAAATATTAAATACATGTTTCGTGTATAAATATTAAATACATGTTAAGTGTATAAATATTAAATACATATTTAGTGTATAAATATTAAATACATGATTAGTGTATTAATATTAAATAAATGTTTCGTGTATAAATATTAAATACATATTAAGTGTATAAATATTAAATACATATTTAGTGTATAAATATTAAATACATGATTAGTGTATTAATATTAAATACATGTTTAGTGTATTAATATTAAATACATGTTTAGTGTATGAATATTAAATACATGTTTAGTGTATTAATATTAAATACATGTTTAGTGTATGGATGTTAAATATATGTTTAGTGTATAAATATTAAATACATGTTTACGGCATAAATATTAAATACATGTTTAGTGTATTAATATTAAATACATGTTTAGTGTATTAATATTAAATACATGTTTAGTGTATAAATATTAAATACATGTTTACTGCATAAATATTAAATACATGTTTAGTGTATGAATATTAAATACATGTTTAGTGTATAAATATTAAATACATGTTTACTGCATAAATATGAAATACATGTTTAGTGTAAGAATATAAGTGTATGAGAAACATAACTTGGGTAAATAAATAAATAAATAAATAAATAAAGGCTGATAGGACTGGGCGACAAAACAATACCAATATTTATCGCAAAACATAAATGAATAAAAAAATATAGCATGACATATAAAAAAAATAGAAAAAAATTGAAAAATGCCGATAGGGCTGGGCGATTAAACGATCAATCAATCAATCAATGTTTATGTAACGCAGGTGTCAAATACATTTGCGGAGACTATTAGGCTCTTGCCTTTCTATTTACTCTTTGCGCACTTCCTAGTCACATGACCACCACAGTCCAATCAGCTGTAGGTATATACCGGTAGCCGGAAGTGACTGGTATGCTCTTGCTCTGTTTAGTCTTTGGCAACTCTTTGCACTCCTCCCTTGTCACGTGACCGCCGCGGTCCAATCAGTGGTGCTTATAAGCCGCTAGCAGGAAGTAGCCAAGAGACAGGACATGAGAGATGGATGACATTTCTGCTCAAAGTAGTTTTTAAACCTTGTTTTCACCTGAAATATTGTGCTGACCCATTTTAAAGTACATGACTATTTTGTCACTTTATAGAGCAGACTTCCATTGTTTGTCATGAAGCTGTGTTTGACCGTAGAAGCTGAGTTGGTGAGTCCATATTGATGACAATAGCACTTCAAGCATTCATCTTTCTTCTTTCTGGAATATTCTCAATCCTCCTTATTAACATCTTTATGACTTCAACTAATGATCACATTTGTGTATTGAATGTACTTTTATGTGTGTTTACATCATAAGCACATTTAGTGCACTGACTGCTTTGTGTTGCTCATAATTATGCTGCTAATGCTTATTTCAGCATTTTATTGCATATTGGGATTCTCATGTTTATTGATGTATATTGTACAATATGGAGGAAAGAACTAGAAATTATTGAATATTTATTATGAATACTTGATGGTATATTGTTGGATAATATATTATGAATACTAGATAAGGCAATTGAGTGTTATTTAATGAAGATTGTTTGTGTAGACATGGATCTATAAGAATGGTTCTGGCTCTTACACGGGCCAGGCTTCTCTTTTTGATGGCCAGCTAAGGAAAAGAATCACCTAGTCCAAGGATCAAGTTTGGAAGATTCCAGCCAGGAAGCTGAGCACCACCTGCTCTGTCTGGGCTGGTAGGAGACTCTCCAGCCAACACTTTACAATGTTCACCTTTACCTGCAGCACATGGACTGTACTGCCATCCTTTTTTCCCCAAGAACAACTATCTGAACTGACATTTAAACAACATCCAGAGACACTGAATAGTTCAATGCAATTGTGTATATGTATATAGTACTTGTGTTTTATCTCTTTAAATTGTATATATGTATATAGTACTTATGTTTTATCTCTTTAAATTGTATATATGTATATAATACTTGTGTTTTGTCTCTTTATATTGTATATATGTATATAATACTTGTGTTTTGTCTCTTTAAATTGTATATATGTATATAATACTTGTGTTTTGTCTCTTTAAATTGTATATATGTATATAATACTTGTGTTTTGTCTCTTTAAATTGTATATATGTATATAGTACTTGTGTTTTGTCTCTTTAAATTGTATATATGTATATAGTACTTGTGTTTTGTCTCTTTAAATTGTATATAGTACTTGTGTTTTATCTCTTTAAATTGTATATATGTATATAGTACTTGTGTTTTGTCTCTTTAAATTGTATATATGTATATAGTACTTGTGTTTTGTCTCTTTAAATTGTATATATGTATATAGTACTTGTGTTTTGTCTCTTTAAATTGTATATAGTACTTGTGTTTTATCTCTTTAAATTGTATATATGTATATAGTACTTGGGTTTTGTCTCTTTAAATTGTATATATGTATATAGTACTTGTGTTTTGTCTCTTTAAATTGTATATATGTATATAGTACTTGTGTTTTGTCTCTTTAAATTGTATATATGTATATAGTACTTGTGTTTTGTCTCTTCAAATTGTATATATGTATATAGTACTTGTGTTTTGTCTCTTTAAATTGTATATATGTATATAGTACTTGTGTTTTGTCTCTTTAAATTGTATATATGTATATAGTACTTGTGTTTTGTCTCTTTAAATTGTATATATGTATATAATACTTGTGTTTTGTCTCTTTAAATTGTATATATGTATTTAGTACTTGTGTTTTGTCTCTTTAAATTGTATATATGTATATAGTACTTGTGTTTTGTCTCTTTAAATTGTATATATGTATATAATACTTGTGTTTTGTCTCTTTAAATTGTATATATGTATATAGTACTTGTGTTTTGTCTCTTTAAATTGTATATAGTACTTGTGTTTTGTCTCTTTAAATTGTATATATGTATATAGTACTTGTGTTTTGTCTCTTTAAATTGTATATATGTATATAGTACTTGTGTTTTATCTCTTTAAATTGTATACTGTATATGTATATAGTACTTGTGTTTTGTCTCTTTAAATTGCTTTCATGTTGAATGGCCATTCAACTCATTGTGTGTGTGTGTGTATATATCTGCTGTCCATCATTGTGTGTATATATCTGCTGTCCATCATTGTGTGTATATATCTGCTGTCCATCATTGTGTGTGTATATCTGCTGTCCATCATTGTGTGTGTATATATCTGCTGTCCATCATTGTGTGTATATATCTGCTGTCCATCATTGTGTGTATATATCTGCTGTCCATCATTGTGTGTGTATATCTGCTGTCCATCATTGTGTGTGTATATCTGCTGTCCATCATTGTGTGTGTATATCTGCTGTCCATCATTGTGTGTGTATATCTGCTGTCCATCATTGTGTGTGTATATCTGCTGTCCATCATTGTGTGTATATATCTGCTGTCCATCATTGTGTGTATATATCTGCTGTCCATCATTGTGTGTGTATATATCTGCTGTCCATCATTGTGTGTGTATATATCTGCTGTCCATCATTGTGTGTGTATATATCTGCTGTCCATCATTGTGTGTGTATATATCTGCTGTCCATCATTGTGTGTGTATATATCTGCTGTCCATCATTGTGTGTATATATCTGCTGTCCATCATTGTGTGTATATATCTGCTGTCCATCATTGTGTGTGTATATATCTGCTGTCCATCATTGTGTGTGTATATATCTGCTGTCCATCATTGTGTGTGTATATATCTGCTGTCCATCATTGTGTGTATATATCTGCTGTCCATCATTGTGTGTATATATCTGCTGTCCATCATTGTGTGTGTATATCTGCTGTCCATCATTGTGTGTATATATCTGCTGTCCATCATTGTGTGTATATATCTGCTGTCCATCATTGTGTGTATATATCTGCTGTCCATCATTGTGTGTATATATCTGCTGTCCATCATTGTGTGTATATATCTGCTGTCCATCATTGTGTGTGTATATATCTGCTGTCCATCATTGTGTGTGTATATATCTGCTGTCCATCATTGTGTGTGTATATCTGCTGTCCATCATTGTGTGTATATATCTGCTGTCCATCATTGTGTGTGTATATATCTGCTGTCCATCATTGTGTGTATATATCTGCTGTCCATCATTGTGTGTGTATATCTGCTGTCCATCATTGTGTGTGTATATCTGCTGTCAACCAAACTACAATTCAAGCTTTTTCTCTCTCTACGAGTTGAAACTAGTCTTCTCTTCCTAGCCCATAAAACCCCGTATATATATTTATTGCATTGCTTTGTAGCACGTATAGGTTACATTTACTTATATAGCCCTAAATCACTAGTGTCTCAAAGGGCTGCACAAACCACAACACAAACCACTACCACATCCTCGGTAGGCCCACATAAGGGCAAGGAAACTCACACCCAGTGGGACGTCGGTGACAATGATGACTATGAGAACCTTGGAGAGGAGGAAAGCAATGGATGTCGAGCGGGTCTAACATGATACTGTGAAAGTTCAATCCATAATGGATCCAACACAGTCGCGAGAGTCCAGTCCAAAGCGGATCCAACACAGCAGCGAGGGTCCCGTTCACAGCGGAGCCAGCAGGAAACCATCCCAAGTGGAGGCGAATCAGCAGCGCAGAGATGTCCCCAGCCGATACACAGGCGAGCAGTACATGGCCACCGGATCGGACCGGACCCCCTCCACAGGAGAGAGTGGGATATAGGAGAAAAAGAAAAGAAACGGCAGATCAACTGGTCTAAAAAGGGAGTCTATTTAAAGGCTAGAGTATACAAATGAGTTTTAAGGTGAGACTTAAATGCTTCTACTGAGGTGGCATCTCAAACTGTTACCGGGAGGGCATTCCAGAGTACTGGAGCCCGAAATGAAAACACTCTATAGCCCGCAGACTTTTTTTGAGCTCTAGGAATCACTAATAAGCCGGAGTCCTTTGAACGCAGATTTCTTGCCGGGACATATGGTACAATACAATCGGCAAGATAGGATGGAGCTAGACCGTGTAGTATTTTATACGTAAGTAGTAAAACCTTAAAGTCACATCTTAAGTGCACAGGAAGCCAGTGCAGGTGAGCCAGTATAGGTATATATGTATGTATATATGTATATAAAGGTATATACAGTATAGGTATATATGTATGTATATAAAGGTATATACAGTATAGGTATATATGTATGTATATATGTATATAAAGGTATATACAGTATAGGTATATATGTATGTATATATGTATATAAAGGTATATACAGTATAGGTATATATGTATATAAAGGTATATACAGTACAGGCGTAATATGATCAAACTTTCTTGTTCTTGTCAAAAGTCTAGCAGCCGCATTTTGTACCAACTGTAATCTTTTAATGCTAGACCTGGGGAGACCCCAAAATAATAGGTTACAGTAATGGAGACGAGACGTAACAAACTTATGGATAATGATCTCAGCGTCTTTAGTGGACATGATGTCAACGATGTCAATATATATTGCAAAAGACATCAAATCGAAGTCAATTAAAAAACACAGTAATTTGAAGAAAGATCATAGGGCTGGGCTGTAAAACAATATAATATATATAATGATAAACATATAACTGATGTTAAAAAAATAGGAAAGTGGGGGAGGGGGGGCGGACTTATGAAGAGGGAACGTGCGCCCTCTTGTGGACTTCTGCTGCAATTGCACACAAAGAATATTCATTATTTCCAAGCGTGCCTTATTTAGAGAATAATAAATACATGTTTACTGTATGTGTCAGGACTTTGACTTGGATTGATTTTGCTTCTTTGATGCAGAGGGAATTTGGAACGAGCCAGGCGAGAATATGAGTACATGATTAATTTAATGATATACTATAATAAAAAAAAAAAAAACAAAGGGCGCTCACAAAGAGGTACGAATACTAGGCTACAAAATACAAACATGAAACAAAAACACTTGCTCGGTGGCATGAATAATAATGAACTATAAACTAAAACAACGCGATGGCATGGTTATGATCAACAAAAACAAAAAACTTACTGTGACCAAACAAAGGGGCATGTATTTCAAATCCTGCAGTTTCATTTGCTGCGGCTCTTCTCACCAGCACACTTGCTGGGTGCTGTGTAGGGTACTGACAGAGACAGGCAGAACGAGGTGAAGCAGCTTGTCAAGACTTTAGCTTAATATGTTCGTGTGGAAACTCGTTCGGTACACCTCCGAACGGAACCGAAACCCCCATACCGAAACGGTTCAATACAAATACACGTATACACAAATAAATCCCTAATTTTCACCACTAAACCCTTGAAATATGCTGACATATGTGCTGCTAAGGTAAATAAACAGTAGCCATATTGAATGTTTGCCTTCATTTGACCACGTGAGGTAAGGAGGACGGCCTCTAGGTCACATGGTTACACCCCAGTAATTACATTGTTGATGATCGATGAGCATTCATGTTTAAATGGTGGTGTTAAAAAGCAAGTTTATCTTTATCTTTAGTCATAAATGTGTGAACATGTGTCACAAACATTGTATTAGATGATATGTGGATGTTGTGCTTACTTGGACTGTGATGAAGCTGTGAGGACTCAGGTGGTTTGTCTTCATGCTCTTCAGTCTTCACAGAGACAACAGTCAGTGGAAACTTGCTGACATCAGCCACCTCCTGCCCTACAGGACACTCTCCCCCCTCTTCCTCTTTAAAATAAGAGGGCTGTGGATCATCTTTGTCCCCTTTAAAATGTGAGGGCTGTGGATACTCTAAAGTGAAACTGTCCCCCTGCAGATGAGGGAGACATTCTTCTTGGTGTCCAATCAGCTGATGGATGTCTACAGGACACAAACAAAACACATTTTAACTCCTACATGCTAAGTATTAAATCCTACATGAAATAATGGGTTGTTGCTATTGAAAATGTTATTAATCAAGTGTTCTACGGGAAATGTTTCCGATTAATCGAGTAACTGGATAAAACGTAGTGTTGCTTGGTTAAAGACAAATTTAAGCGACTATAAGACACGTCACTTAATAATTAACGGTCAATTAGTTTTAGATGGTATGAGATCAAGATGTCATCTTTAGATCAGGCATGGTTTTTTCAACAATTACTGCCACGTTAAAAAGTTAAAGTAGCAATGATTGTCACACACACACTTGGTGTGGAGAGATTATTCTCTGCACTCGACCCATCACTCTTGATCAACCCTTGGGAGGTGAGAGCAGCTGTGAGCAGCAGCGGTGGCCGCGTCCGGGAATCATTTTTATGGTGATTTAACCCCCAATTCCAACACTTGATGCTGAGTGCCAAGCAGGGAAGTAATGGCTCCCATTTTTATAGTCTTTGGTAGGACTCAGTCAGGGTTTGAACTCACAACCTACCTCAGGGCGGACACTCTAACCACTAGAACACTGAGTAGGTGGATGTAGTAGGTGTTGTAGTAGGTTAATGGCTGCACCAATATGAAGGAACTAATAGCTTTGACACACATATATAACTTGTCAAACCTGCCAGCTAGCAGGCTAGGTTTACAGAGTCAGTTACCATGGTAACTGACTCTAAATGTGTCTTACCTTTCTTATTTTAGGAGGTACTCTCGAGTTTTACATACTCAGGACTTTGCACTTAACCTGCTCTCTGGAATATTCCCCCGGTGACTGTGTGAGTTTTGTGTAAACATGTTGATACACATTGTTACAAACATCAACCTCATAAATATTGTGTGTCTGACAATGTCTCCTTCTTATCAACAATGTAAAACCATCAGTGCATCATCCTCACATGACAACACAACTTATTATACACAATCTATTGAAGAATAGTGTTAATAATAAATATAAAGTGAGTAAAGATGTGAGAGTAAGAAGTAAACAAACCTGTTCTGTGTAACACAACTTGATGTTTTTCATGTTGTCGCTCCTTCTCCTCTTTTGTTGGACAAAGTTCCTCCTCGTACTCTGCTGTGGTTCTTTGGCACATTTTCACACAATCACAACACTTTACACTCACACTTGATCTCTACTTAGTGATGTGTTTTGATCACTTCCGCCTCTCTTTGTTAGCAGCTAACAAGCTAAGCTAACGAGCAGGCTAAGTTAGCTCGAGAAGCATCAAAGTGCGCTCAGACTAATACAACCGCCTGCAAACAGTTATTAACGATGTTTACTCTACTTCCTAGAGTGTAATAAAGGACATATATGTGTACATGGAGGCATAGACTAAGAACATTGAACTATGACGACTGCAATAACGTCTTCACCGTCAGACGCCATCTTGTTTTATCCTCGCCGTGTTTGGTTCGCGCGCAGTGTTGTCAGATCTCGCCAGAGAAACAAGAGAGGACCCCCTCGCCCCCTCCCTCCCCCGTGCAACTATTTCAACATTCTGAAAATAAAAGTAAACTTGTCCATTTTACATTTTCAAAACAAAGACCCACAACTCATTTTCGTAAAAATATTCAAATATTAAACAATGTATTAAAACAACAGTAGCATAAGTTAAAAAAAAAGGGACAAAATAAATATTAGACTGATATTATTTTTGTCTTTGATGCTAATCGTTTTTATAATATATTTTAGAATATGGGAGGTTTTCATCTTCTTTTTAAATTCCCTTTGGCATTCTATATGTAGGCTTCATGGTGTCAGAGGGGTTAGTGCGTCTGCCTCACAATACGAAGGTCCTGAGTAGTCCTGGGTTCAATCCCAGGCTCGGGATCTTTCTGTGTGGAGTTTGCATGTTCTCCCCGTGAATGTGTGGGTTCCCTCCGGGTACTCCAGCTTCCTCCCACCTCCAAAGACATGCACCTGGGGATAGGCCCCTCCCACCTCCAAAGACATGCACCTGGGGATAGGCCCCTCCCACCTCCAAAGACATGCACCTGGGGATAGGCCCGTCCCATCTCCAAAGACATGCACCTAGGGATAGGCCCCTCCCACCTCCAAACACATGTACCTAGGGATAGGCCCCTCCCACCTCCAAAGACATGCACCTGGGGATAGGCCCCTCCCACCTCCAAAGACATGCACCTGGGGATAGGTTGATTGGCAACACTAAATGGTCCCTAGTGTGTGAATGTGAGTGTGAATGTTGTCTGTCTATCTGTGTTGGCCCTGCGATGAAATGATGACTTGTCCAGGGTGTACACCACCTTCCACCCGATTGTAGCTGAGATAGGCACCAGCGCCCCCCGCGACCCCAAAAGGGAATAAGCGGTAGAAAATGGATGGATTACATATATACATATATATATATATATATATATATATATATATATATATATATATATATGTATATATATATAGATATAGATATATCTATATCTATATATAGTTACAAGTATTATATGGATCAGTGGTTCTCAAATGGGGGTACACATACCCCTGGGGGTACTTGAAGGTATGCCAAGGGGTATGTGAGATATTTACAAAATATTCTAAAAAAAGCAACAATTCAAAAAATATTTTATAAATATATTTATCGAATAATACTTCAATAAAATATGAATGTATGTTCATAAACTGTGGAAAAAAATACAACAATGCAATATTCAGTGTTGACAGATATATTTTTGGCGGACATGTTCCATAAATATTGATGTTAAAGATCTATTTTTTTGGTAAAGAAATGTTTATAAGTAAGTTGATGAATCCAGATGGATCTCTATTACAATCCCCAAAGAGGGCACTTTAAGTTGATGATTACTTCTATGTGGAGAAATCTGCATTTAGAATTGAATCACTTGTTTATTTTTTCAACAAGTTTTTAGTTATTTTCTATATATTTTTTTCCAAATAGTTCAAGAAAGACCACTACAAATGAGCAATATTTTGCACTGTTATACAATTTAATAAATCAGAAACTGATGACATAGTGCTGTATTTTACTTCTTTATCTCTTTTTTTCAACCAAAGATGCTTTGCTGTGATTAGTGGGTACTTGAATTAAAAACATGTTCACAGGTGGTACATCCCTGAAAAAAGATTGAGAACCACTGATATAGATATATCTATATAGATATAGTTATATCTATATAGATATAGTTATATCTATAGATATATCTACATATATAAATCTATATCGATATATATGTATATATATATATATTTGGGCCAGCCTGGCTCAGTGGGAGAGTGGCCGTGCGCAACCCGAGGGTCCCTGGTTCAATCCCCACCTAGTACCACCCTCGTCACGTCCGTTGTGTCCTGAGCAAGACACTTCACCCTTGCTCCTGATGGGTGCTGGTTAGCGCCTTGCATGGCAGCTCCCTCCATCAGTGTGTGAATGTGTGTGTGAATGTGGAAGTAGTGTCAAAGCTCTTTGAGTACCTTGAAGGTAGAAAAGCGCTAATCAAGTACAACCCATTTATTTATTCATTTATATATATATATATATATATATATATATATATATATGTATATATATATGTATATATGTATATGTATATATATATATATATATATATATATATATATATATATATATATATCCAACCATCCATCTTCTTCCGCCTATCCAAGGTCGGGTCGCGGGGGCAGCAGACTAAGCAGGGAAACCCAGACTTTCCTCTTCCTGGGGGATCCTGAGGCGTTCCCAGACCAGCCGGGAGACTTAGTCTTCCCAACGTGTCCTGGGTCTTCCCCGTGTCCTCCTACTGGTTGGACGTGCCCTAAACATCTCCCGAGGGAGGTGGTTCGGGTGGCATCCTGAGCAGATGCCCGAACCACCTCATCTGGCTCCTCTCCATGTGGAGGAGCAGCGGCTTTACTTTGAGTTCCTCCCGGATGGCAGAGCTTCTCACCCTATCTCTAAGGGAGAGATTATTTTGTTTTCATGTTCGTGTGAAAGAAAAAGGTAAATGTTGACGTCACAGGCCAGTTTTGACACAGCAGTTTGGCTCCAGTCGCCAACACGCACCGAGCAGGCATCTTGTCAGTGCAGCAGATAACTAAAGTCAGTGTACAAAAGTGAAAGTAGAAGTCTTCTGCTGTCTATGGTTGCAATAAGAGCAATATTTATGTTTGTTTCCTCACCGAGTGCAGTTGGTCCGAGGTCGAGTACAAGTCATCCTTCAATGACGATATTACTGATAAAAGTCAAGAGGAGAAAAAGGTCAAAAGGGTGAAATGCTATAATGTTGAAAATGTATCCTGGGGTAGTGTGACTTTCACACTTTTCACAATTTATTGAACCCACTAAAAGACAGAATACAACATTGTCCATTTTTGTTGAATTTCTATTGATTGATTGATTGATTGATACTTTTATTAGTAGATTGCACAGTACAGTACATATTCCGTACAATTGACCACTAAATGGTAACACCCCAATAAGTTTTTCAACTTGTTTAAATCGGGGTCCACGTTAATCAATTCATGGTAACTCCAAAGTGTTTTAATATCAAAAATGTTTTTGCGATAAAGAGTAATTCACTTATGAGCCTGAAATGTAAGAAAAGATGAAATGGGCCGCTTGTTATCTAAAAGGTATTTTATTTTTTAAATCGCAGTTGTCGACCGGAAGTTGCACACTTCTGGCGCATGCGCAAACACATCGGTAAAGCAGAAAGTCCAAGATGGCGGACTAAGCGGCGTGGCTTTCAGGAGAAGTTTCACATTTACGATCTTATAGATTCAACAATTGCATCAAACACCGCAACTATTCGCCTTATCTGAAGCCCACCACACGGACTTTGAGTGTGGAGCGACGGCGTGTTATCTGAAGTGAAGATTGAAGAGGTGATAGAAGACGGACGACTACTGCTATGCTAACTTGGTGACGTCATGTCAAAGAGAATCAGCGCCACCAACGGAGAACAACCTGAAATGACAAGAGGAAGGTGAGTGTGTTGGCTTCCCTCATTTGAAAGCTATTTGAATTCCAAGCCCTAAAAACAGAAATGAGCCGACTTTGGCTAAAAATGCAAACAAAGAACCTCGATCCAAAATGGCGGAAATGTCTGTTAGAAGTTACCGCAGTAGTAAACAGTAGGCAAGCAACGGTACTTTCTATAATCCTGTGTCAATCCACCTTTATTGACCGTGATCCTCTGTGTGTGAGAATGTGTGTGTTTGTGTACTTGATGCATGTGTTTTTGTGCGTGAGTGTGTGTGTGTGCGCGAAACCTCCTGTTCCACGGTCACGACTAATTCATGTCCAGTCAAGTGCAGTCCGGCATAGGCGTCGATCCCGTGGTGAATGGCATTTATTTATTTTTTTAATCATTCATGTTGTTGTTAGTTATGCAGCGAGTTTGGTTTGTTTTACATGATAAAAAGGTCACAATTCTATAATTAACACAAAGTCCAAACAATAATTTGCATGGTACCCGATAATGACCAAATGACACCATCATCTTGACTTTGTACGCACTGCACACGAGCAAATGAAGTGCATACTTAGTCAACAGCCATACATGTCACATTAAGGGTGGCAGTACGAACAACGCCAACACTGTCATGAACATGTGCCATATAGTGAAAACACACTAGACGACAACGACAAACACATTTTGGAAGAATATTTGCACCGCGACACAACATAAACACTACAGAACAAATTCCCAGAATTCCCTGCAGCACCAACTCTTCCGGGCACTACACCGGACATCCGCTGTAATGATACCAAGTACAGGAGCGTATCCAGTCGATACTACTATGATAACATCAATATTTTTTAGCATCACAAAAATCTTTTTTTATTTTTTTTAACATTTATGTTGTGACGTCTCGGTGGCATCTTGGTGCGAGAGGTGCTCTTCCTGGATGCAGTTCGGGCTCGGACACAGCGTACAGGTAAGAATAAAGTATTTATTGAACTAAAAACAGGCTGATAACAAAAACACTGGGTCTCAAAGGCAAAACAAAGAGCTAACTAGCATTGGTGCTAGGCGAACAAAAGGCGGCTAAGCGCGGAAGCATTAGCGAGTACACTCAAAGAAACAAGTACGCTAAAAGTGGAAGCTAGCGAATACAAAATACATGAAAGCCAATCACTTGTGAACACAAACTGTATGTACCACAGACTAAGAGAACGAGTAACTGAAACAGACCGGTTAAATAGCGTCTCTGATGAAAAACAGGCGTGCAAACAAAGGCAGGTGAACGAATCAAGTCGCCATGGTGACAAATACATACAAGGAAGTGCACAAAGCAAGAATCGGAAAAGTCAAACAATAAACAAGAAACACAACAGACTCAAAACCCAAAACCATACATGATCCGGGAGGCGGATCATAACATATAACATATGTATGTTTATTAACTCAGGAAATATGTCCCTGGACACATGAGGACTGTAAATATGATCAATGTATGATACATCCTGTAGCTACTTGGTATCGGATTGATACTTAAATGTGTGGTGTCATCCAAAACTAATGTCAATTATCAAAGAAGAGAAGAATAAGTGATTATTACATTTTAACCAAAGTGTAGATAGAACATGTTAAAACAGAAAATAAGCAGAAATTAACAGTAAATGCACAAGTAGATTAATCATTCATTTTCTACCACTTGTCCCTCATAATGTTGACAAAATAAAAGGTGTATAAATGACACAATATGTTACTACATAAGTCAGCAGCTAAATTAAGAGTCTTTGTTTGTTTACTTACTACTAAAAGACAAGTTGTCTAGTATGTTCACTATTATATTGAAGGACTAAATTCCAATAATAAACAAATGTTTAACGTCCCCTAAGATTTTTTTTGTTAAAATAAAGCCAATAATGACATTTTCTGTGGTCCCCTTTATTTAGACAAGTACCGAAAAGTACAGAAATACTTTTGGTACCAGTAACGGTACCAAAATATTGGTATACGCACACACACACACACACCGTGCACCCAGTGGTAGAAATGTAGATCGGCGCCTATGCGGTCCAGAATAATCAACTGAAGAAATATGACTACGACTAGCATAGAAGTTGAAACACAGCATTGAAAAGAAGCAGCAACTTTAGTGACAGATTTCACTTCCACTTCCTGCTGCAGCTCACTCTAATTCTGCCCCGATTGCAGACTTGCAGGCTGTGAGAGAATGTGTGTGTGACTGAACTACTGTATTCGTCCTAACTGGGAGATTTAACACACCTACCGTATTTTTAGGAGTATAAGTCGCTCCGGAGCATGCGGCGCACTGGCCGAAAATGCATAATAAAGAAGGAAAAAAACATATATACGTCGCACTGGAGTATAAGTCGCATTTTGGGGGGAATTTTATTTGACAAAATCCAACACCAAGAACAGACATTTGATAGGCAATTTAAAATAAATAAAGAATAGTGAAGAACAGGCTGAATAAGTGTTCGTTATATGAGGCATAAATAAGCAACTGCTATGTTAATGTAAGAGTCATTCAAATAACTATAACATATAGAACATGCTATAACTTTACCAAACTATCTCTCACTCCTAATCCATAAATCTTCTTCCTGGATGTGGCTTCTAAACAACTCTGCCAACTCCAAAAATATGCGCCGCTTCCTCTTATCCTTTTCTGCTGCATATTTCACTACGTCCAGCTTGTAATGAATGAATGAATGAAATAAGTTTATTTCAGTCATATAATCAATGCAGCATTTTGTGTGATCAGTTTTATAGTACAGGTTATACGTAAACAATCATACACATTTACACACACAAGAAAAAGAATGAGCGAAAAAAGGAATAGGCTGAAGCCAAAGCTTATATTTGCCTACCCTATACCTTCACTGAAAATTAGATTGCCTGGAACATCAAAAAAATTAATGGGATGAAAGTAATTGTTACTATATGTTGTAATTTTCAATTATTTCACCTTTCAAGGTTTTCTTAAACCTTACCAAAGAAGTGCATGTCTTCAACTCATCACTGAGCTTCTTCCACCATTTAACTCCTAAAACTGTAATACATTTGTATTTTATATTCCTTCTCACTTTACCTATTTCAAAAATCGATATCTTCCGTAAATGATAGTTTTCTCCTCTTAAATGAAATAGCCTGAGAATACAAGCTGGAAGGCTGTTGTTCTTTACTTCAAACATCATTTCCATTGTTTTTAAAAACACAATGTCTGAAAATTTTAATACATTTGAACTCATAAATAATGGATTGGCATGTTCATAGTAGCAGGCTTTGTGTATTATTCTAATGACTCTTTTTCAAAATGTTATGATTGGGTCTATGTTTGTTTTATAAACATTTCCCCAAATTTCAACACAATAGGTTAAATATGGAAAAATAAAAGAATAATACAACATATGCAGGCATTTCTTATTCAGCATGTGTCTTATTTTATAAAGAATAGCAATAAATTTGGATATTTTTCCCTTTCTATATTCAATATGCAGTTTCCAACACAGTTTATGATCAATTATTTATTCCCAAGAATTTTGTTTCATTAACTCTATCGATTTCCACTTCATTTAATTTAAATTTTGCTTCACAATTTGTCCTTGCACCACTAAACGCCATAAATTCAGTTTTCTTATCATTTAATGATAACTTATTAATATCAAACCATTTTTTTAGCTGAATTAACTCAACCTCTATTATCCTCAACACCTCCTTCAAGTCTTCTCCTGAACAATATACATTTGTATCATCTGCAAACATAATACATTTTAATTTATTAGATACTGAACAAATATCATTTAAATAAAGTATAAATAACTTAGGTCCCAATACTGAGCCTTGTGGAACCCCACAAGTTACTCTTTTTGGCTGTGATTTAGTCTTATTCATTTCCACATATTGAGATCTGTTACTTAAATAACTACTTAACCACTGTTGTGAAACACCTCTTATGCCATAGTTTTACCATGTTTGCAGAAGTAAGGAATGATGGATTGTGTCAAAAGCTTTACATAAGTCAATAAATACTGTTTCTATTGCTGTAGTTATGTTTTCTACAAAGTCCATCACTGCTAGAGATGTAGATGGATTACTCCTGAAGCCACACTGATGCTCATTCAATAGCTCATGTTTGTCAATCCACTTCCATCCATCCATCCATCCATCATCTTCCGCTTATCCGAGGTCGGGTCGCGGGGGCAGCAGCCTAAGCAGGGGAGCCCAGACTTCCCTATCTCCAGCCACTTCGTCTAGCTCTTCCCGGGGGATCCCGAGGCGTTCCCAGGCAAGCCGGGAGACATAGTCTTTCCAACGTGTCCTGGGTCTTCCCCGTGGCCTCCTACCAGCTGTACGTGCCCTCAACACATCCCTAGGGAGGCGTTCGGGTGGCATCCTGACCAGATGCCCGAACCACCTCATCTGGCTCCTCTCGATGTGGAGGAGCAGCGGCTTTACGTTGAGCTCCTCCCGGATGGCAGAGCTTCTCACCCTATCTCTAAGGGAGAGACCCGCCACCCGGCGGAGGAAACTCATTTGGGCCGCTTGTACCCGTGATCTTATCCTTTCGGTCATGACCCAAAGCTCATGACCATAGGTGAGGATGGGAACGTAGATCGACCGGTAAATTGAGAGCTTTGCCTTCCGGCTCAGCTCCTTCTTCACCACAACGGATCGATACAACGTCCGCATTACTGAAGACGCCGCACCGATCCGCCTGTCGATCTCACGATCCACTCTTCCCCCACTCGTGAACAAGACTCCTAGGTACTTGAACTCCTCCACTTGGGGCAGGGTCTCCTCCCCAACCCGGAGATGGCACTCCACCCTTTTCCGGGCGAGAACCATGGACTCGGACATGGAGGTGCTGATTCTCATTCCGGTCGCTTCACACTCGGCTGCGAACCGATCCAGTGAGAGCTGAAGATCCCGGCCAGATGAAGCCATCAGGACTACATCATCTGCAAAAAGCAGAGACCTAATCCCGTGGCCACCAAACCGGAACCCCTCAACGCCTTGACTGCGCCTAGAAATTCTGTCCATAAAAGTTATGAACAGAATCGGTGACAAAGGACAGCCTTGGCGGAGTCCAACCTTCACTGGAAACGTGTCCGACTTACTGCCAGCAATGCGGACCAAGCTCTGACACTGATCATACAGGGAGCGGACTGCCACAATAAGACATTCCGATACCCCATACTCTCTGAGCACTCCCCACAGGACTTCCCGAGGGACACGGTCGAATGCCTTCTCCAAGTCCACAAAGCACATGTAGACTGGTTGGGCAAACTCCCATGTACCCTGAAGAACCCTGCCGAGAGTATAGAGCTGGTCCACAGTTCCACGACCAGGACGAAAACCACACTGTTCCTCCTGAATCCGAGGTTCGACTATCCGGCGAAGCCTCCTCTCCAGTACACCTGAATAAACCTTACCGGGAAGGCTGAGGAGTGTGATCCCACGATAGTTGGAACACACCCTCCGGTCCCCCTTCTTAAAGAGAGGGACCACCACCCCGGTCTGCCAATCCAGAGGTACCGCCCCCGATGTCCACGCGATGCTGCAGAGTCTTGTCAACCAAGACAGCCCCACAGCATCCAGAGCCTTAAGGAACTCCGGGCGGATCTCATCCACCCCCGGGGCCTTGCCGCCGAGGAGCTTTTTAACTACCTCAGCGACCTCAGCCCCAGAAATAGGAGAGTCCACTACAGATTCCCCAGGCACCGCTTCCTCAAAGAAAGACGTGTTGGTGGGATTGAGGAGGTCTTCGAAGTATTCCCTCCACTGATCCACAACATCCGCAGTCGAAGTCAGCAGAACACCATCCGCACCATACACGGTGTTGATAGTGCACTGCTTCCCCTTCCTGAGGCGCCGTATGGTGGTCCAGAATCGCTTCGAAGCCGTCCGGAAGTCGTTTTCCATGGCTTCCCCGAACTCTTCCCATGTCCGAGTTTTTGCCTCCGCGACCGCTAAAGCTGCACACCGCTCATTTCTAAATAACTTAAATTTAGTTCCTTACAGCTTATCCTGTCTTGAATATCTTCTTGCCCAGCTATACTGCTTTCTTCCTCGTCAGAAATATAAAAGTCATTATTAGTCATCCTCCAAAGAAGTTTAACCAAAATATCAATAATGTACTAAAATGTACGATATAACTTAAAAAAACACACATTATCCATAATCCTAATGTCCATATACCATGTGTACCATACATTTTCATTGTCCACATACCATTTGTTGTCCTGATTCAACAAGTTATTTAAATTGTTCCAAGTCTTTCACGTTTTTAATCCATATTGGCTTCATTTGATCCGATCCATTTGGCTTTATGTAGACTTTGCCATGTCTCGTCCATGTAGATTGAATCTTATTTTCTTTCCTGAGAATGCGGCCACTTCTTGGAATTTCACCATTTTTCTTTGTCAGGTGCTCATTCAGATAAATTCCAGTGCCCTTTAGCTTTTTGGACTGTCTCAGCAGCTCCATTTTGTGTTTCTGGTTAACCATCTGCATCACTATTATTGGTCTTGCTTTAACATTCTTGTTTGGAAATGAATAGCATGTTGATATGTTTTGTTTCTCAACGATGATGTTTTTACCTCTGAAAAAGTCCAGGAGTTTTTGCTCAAGAGTTTCAAGTTCCTCCGTAGGAGCATCTTCACCTTGGTTCAGCCCAGCTGTAACTCGAGCATAACTGCGGTGTTTCAGCTCTAGTCCTGTGACCACAATGTCATTGACAAGTGATTGTTGCTCCAAATCCTCACATCTCTGCTCCAAAAGTTCAATCCTTTTGTCTCTCTGGATCACATTCTCCTTCAGCTCCTTCACTTCCTCCATGAGGCCCATGATGTTTCCTTGTTGCTTTAGAACCTTAGCAATCTCTTCACCCATGAAGTTTAGAGATTTCTTTATCTCTTCAAGTTCCTCTGACAACTTTTTAATTGTTATTGTCATCTTTTCAAGTAATTTTACACAGGTATTTTAGGTAACTTGATAAGCTGCACTGAAGTTTTCAGAAGGCCTGTTTGGGCCTTGATTTGATACTCCTAAAATACCTTTTTCAGAGTCCAATGTTGTTGCAATATCCCCAAAGTAGTGAAGTAAAGTATTCCTTCACCATCAGCAATGGAGCATTTCAAGATATTTGTCTCAGATTCCAGATATATTTGATGAATTGTAGAGAGACTCTGAGCAGGGAGAAGCATTGGCAGCCATCTTGTCACCTTCATCTTCATAATCAGCAACTTGTCCCGCATGCTCCTGCAGCGGAGTTCCAACAAGTCCGCCTTTAATTTCTCGCTCTCTGTTGTCAGTCTAGTAGTTTCGAGTTCCTGGCTTGTTAACTCAACTTTTAGTGTCGTCTTTTCCTTTTTTATCTCCACCATTTCAGCGTGATTGTACTTGACTGATTTTTTTCAGCTCTGGAACGTCAGTTATTAGTTCAATCAAAATGTCCAGTTTTTAAAGTTTTTCAACCATAGCTCGCAACATTTTTCGATCGTCCGGAGTAAACATTGCATTTTCGTCCAAATCCCTAGAGGACAATTGATCACGGACATGTTTAGATTCCTTTGATCCGCGTTGTGGCATAGTTGCAGGGGAACAATGGGCCACTCAGCGTTCGAGGCACCTTATTTTCAGCCAAATCACCCTCGTGAGTAGAATATATCTCACCAATTGCAGAGAGGCGGATATATATAGTGTAAATGACTTCAAATCTTGTGTCACTGGCGCGTTTATGCCATTTATCACATTACATACTGGGACTTGTGTAGAGACTGTCTCAGCTCACGGTGGCCTAACCTGCTGTCCTTTAAACTTGCTGTATTATATAAGTATTTCTGTCCTTATACTGTAGTGCATCAATACATACACTCTCTTCGAAATATAGTATGTGTTTCTAGCCTTGTACTGTAGTACACCAATACTACAAAAGATAGCATATACGTGTGTAGTTACACTTTTTTTTCTAAAGTGTTTGCGTCCTTGTTGTACATCAATATTACATCCCCCTTAAGATAGTATTTTATATAAGTATTTCAGTACATCAATACATACACTTTCTCCTATATAAGTACTTCAGTACATAAATACTTACACTTATTTTCAAAGATAGTGTATTGTAAAAGTATGTCAGTAAATCAATACTTAGTTTCTTCTAAAGATACAATGTCTAAGTATTTATGCCGTTGTACTATAGAACATCAATACATAAACTTTATTCTAAAGATTATATAAGTATTTCTGTCCATGCATTGTAGTACATCATTACTTAAACTGTCTTTGAAGTATTTCAGTACACGAATACTTATACAATATTCTATCTTTAGAAGAACGTGTAAGTGTTTCAGTACATCAATACTTAGTTTCTTCTAAGGGTACTATACATACAGTGCCCTCCAAAAGTATTGGAACAGTGAGTCCAATTTGTTTATTTTTGTTGTAGACTGAAAACATTTGGGTTTGACAATAAAAGATGAGTATGGGACAATAGATCAACATGTTAGTTTTTATTTCCAGGTATTTGCATCTGGATCTGATACACAACTTAGAAGATAGCACCTTTTGGTTCAACCTACCCATTTTTCATGAGAGCAAAAGTATCGGAACATGTGACTGACAGATGTGTGTTGTTGCCCAGGTGTTTCCCAATTACATTGATTATTCAAACACTAAATAGCACTAAATGTCTGAGCTCAGTTTCAGATTGAGTAGGATAGGTTTTACCTGTGCAGACTGCATTTAGAGTTGGCGCCAACATGAAAACGAGAGTCTATGGGTCTATGGGTGAAAACAAAGCAATTGTGAATCTGAGAGAAGATGGACATTCAATCAGAGCCATTGCACAAGCATTGGCCATAGTGAGTACAACCGTTTGGAATGTTCTGAAGAAGAAAGAAACCACTGGTGTACTAGGCTACAGACGTGGAACAGGACCAAGGAAAACATCAGCAGTTGATGAAAGAAACATTGTGAGAGCTATAAAGAACAACTGTTAGTGACATCAGCAACAACCTCCTGAGGGTAGGAGTGAAGGTATCACAATCTACTGTTTGCAGAAGACTTCATGAACAGAAGTACAGAGATTACACCAGAAGATGCAAACCACTCGATAGCAAGAATAATTGGAAGGCCAGGCTACATTTTGGCCAAAAGGTGCAGGGATGAGCCTAAAAAATTCTGGGAAAATGTTTTATGGACTGATGAGACAAAGATTATCTTCTTCCAAAGTGATGGAAAGGCGAAAGTTTGGAGAAAGAAAGGATCTGCTCATGATCCCAAACATACAAGCTCATATGTGAAACACGGCAGAGCTAATGTCATGGCTTGGGCTTGCAAGGCTTCTTCTGGGACGTCATCTTCATTGATGATGTAACCCATGATGGCAGCAGCAAAATGAACTCAGAAGTCTACAGAAACATTTAGTCTTCTAATTTAAAGAAAGATGCAACTAAACTGATCGGGAGATCCTTCAGCATGCAGCAAGATAACGACCCAAAACACACTGCCAAAACAACAAAGGAGTTGATCAGGGGCAAGAAGTGGAAGGTTTTAGACTGGCTAAGTCAGTCTCCAGACTTAAACCCAATAGAGCATGTATTTTACCTGCTGAAGAGGAGACTGACAGGAGTAACCCCCCCCCCCAAAACAAACAAAACTGAAAAAGGCTATGGAGAAAGCCTGGAAAAGCATCACAAAAGTTTTGCAACTAAATATTAAGTCCTATACACTTTAATGTATTTTAAGTTTATATGTTCCTGTTGGAGCCTATCTATATTATTTATTTATTAATTGTTTTGACAATCTAATCCAATAATGTCAATGATGATGTTGATTAATTATTGGCTGTTTTAGATTGATTATGATTAAGTGAGCCACTTCCTCCTCCTATGATTAAGAAGAAAGGACAGCTGGGCGTTCCCTTTCTCTGTCTGTCATGCTGAAGGAGTGAGGAGTGAAATAGTTTGTCTACCACCAAATAAGTTATTTTGATTATGTAGAAAGTCAACAACGGAGAATATTTTTTGTTTGTGAAAATATATTATCAACATTTTCAATCTAGAAATATCTCCCCGAGTGCTTATTAAGGAATTTAGTGAGTATTAAACCTCCTCCTCAAGGCTACTTGGCTATCTTTATTGTAATTTTTTGGAAACTTTTTGGAACGACAGAGTAGCCGTAACAAGTAAACAAACTACACTGTAGACCCGAAGGACCATCCACGATCGCTCTGCACCGACGACAGCAAGCAGCCGGCGGGCCGTGAGTAAAATCAGCTGATGAACGTCATGAATGAATGAATGACCGCGCCGCTGCGCTGTATGGAATCATTTTAACGCTATGGAAAGGAAAGTTGCAGATTGTGGATGTGAAATGCACATGTTGGAAGGACATATAGGAATGAACTAAACAATGGACTAAGTGGAAAATAAATTGAGCAGTGTGATTATTTGGAATGATGTCTGGCACACCTGAGACGGCAGCTGAGGCCGACCACATGCCGAGAACGCGCATTGCTTTGCGCAGAGGCAGACTGGGCGCGTGCACAAGGAAGCTAAATGAAATAAAGACTTTGATGACTCATGTTAGAAATACTGATAAAGTCAATGATGATTTTGAAGTATTTAAAAGAGCTGTGGATGGATTTAAAAATGCTGACATCTTTGTGCAAAACTTGCTATCAGGAGAGGAAAAGGAAAATGATTATTATGACTGGTATGAACCCAGGATAATAAATGTGAATTATTTCATGAAACATGGAAAAGAGAAATTGCACAATCAAAAGTTGGACCACTGGACAGCATATCAAATTTATCTCACCAATCAAAGTCTGTCACTGGATCAAAAGCCTCTAGATGTTCCTCAGTATCCTCAGAATTAAAAAGGGCCAAAGCGTAACAGGCTGCTACAGTGGCTCGAGCTGCTGCACTGAAGGAAAAACACATCTTGCAACTGGAGGAAACAAAGCTTTAAGCAAAGATGGAGAAAATGCAACTGGAGGGAACAAAGCTTAAAGCAAAGATGGAGCAAATGGAGTTGGAAGCAGATCTCGCAGCATCAACTGCTAAAATACAAATCCTTCAAAGTGATTTAATTCATGAAAGTAATGAGGTGACTCAGGAACCCATGACTGAGTATTATGATTCTCACCATGAAAGAGAAACTATAGCGAGCAATGTGGACTTTATAGAGTTTGGTGTAATACACAAAACCCCACTTCACCAAACCATCTTAAGTCTCCACAGACCTCTACCTAAAAGGAACACCAGCACATCAGAAGATCTAAATAAACCTCAAAACAAAAACGCAATTAAAAAACACAAGACCCAGAGTGTAAATCAGACTCATAATAAATCACTCTGCACAAGATAATGTGGTTATTAATGCTGCTCATGATAACTTGGAAATGGTTATTCAAAGACAAAGTGAAATCGTAAAACTCATTGTCTCACAGCAAAACTCTACTTACAGCTAGAGAGATGTCTGTTTGATGGTAACCCACTGGCATATCAGTCTTTTATCCATGCATTTGAACACTTGATTGAAGACAAGACTGAGAATCATCAAGACCGACTCTACTACTTTGAACAGTTTGCATCTGGTTTGCCAAGAGACTTGGTTCACAGCTGTTTGCACATGGAAGCCAGTAGGGGCTATAATGAAGCAAGGCGCCTCTTAAAGGAACACTTTGTAAATGAGATGAACATTTCGGGAGGTTACTTGGAAAAAGCCTTGAATTGGACAGCAATTAAAGCTGAGGATGGAAAAATGCTTCATGCATATGCAATGTATTTGAGAGGATGCTGTAATGTAATGCAAGATTTACAGCATTTGGAGGAACTTGATATCCCATCAAACCTAAGGCTGATTACATCCAAACTACCCTACAAACTCAGAGAAAAGTGGCAAAGCACAGCTTATGAGACACAACAGAGGACTGGCAGGAGAATCAGATTCAAAAATTTTGTGTATTTTCTAGAAATGCATGCCAAGATGCTTTTGGATCCATTGTTTGGAGACATTCAGGACCAAATAACAAAAAGGCCTCTTCCAAAAAGCACAAGTGGACTAAAACCAATTAGAGGCATAAACAGCAGCTTTGCTACTTCAGTAGCTGTGAATACAGAGTCAGCAGGAAGCGCTGTAAAATACTCTGTTCCACTGCAACCTGCTCAAACCACACCCAGTGGTATCATCCCTTTATGTAGTATTTTAATGGCAAACATGCTCTGATTGACTGCTCACAATTCAAAACACAGTCACATAACGAAAAGATTGATTCAACCCTAATCCACTTCCTCCTCCCATGATTAAGAAGACAGGACAGCTGGGCGCTCCCTTTGTCTGTCTGTCATGATGGAGTGAGGAGTGAAATAGTTTTTTTTACCACGAAATAAGTTATTTTGGTTATGTAGAAAGTCAACCACAAAGAATATTTTTTGTTTGTGAAAATAAATAATCAACATTTTGCATCTAGAAATATCTCCGCAAGTGCTTAAGGAATTTAGTGAGTATTAAACCTTCTCTTCAAGGTTACTCGGCTATCTTTATTTTAGTTTTTTCGAAACTTTTTGGAACGACAGAGTAGCCGTAACAGTTCCAATAGTTTTGTTCACCTAAAAGTGTTGTGTTCCATTACAAATAATATTATCTTATAAGTTGTGTATCAGATCCAGATGTAAATACTTGGAAATGAAAGCTAAAATGTTGATCTCTTGTCTTATATTCATCTTTTGATGTCAAACCCAAATGTTTTCAGTCTACAACAAAAATAAAGGAACTGGCCTCACTGTTCCAATACTTTTGGAGGGCACTGTATAAGTGTTTCTATCCTTGGACTGTAGTACATCAATACTTACACCTATTCTAAAGATAGTAAATGATCCAAGTCTTTCTCTCCTTGTATTTGTAGCACACCATTACTTAAACTGACTTCTATTGATAGCATATACAGTTGTGATCAAAATTATTCAACCCCCACACAATTTAGGTGTTTTAGCAAGTTGGACATTTATTCCTTATTTTGTTTATAGTCATATCAAATAAAGATGTATCAAATAGACAAATGCAACTTAAATTGTAACACTGTATTTTACAAAATACCAAAAAAGGACATTTTTCTTAATATCTCATTGACAAAATGATTCAACCCCCTGGTTACATGCATCTTTAGTACTTAGTAGAACAGCCTTTGGCAGTAATGACATCCTTCAAACGTGATACATAACCGGACACAAGCTTCTTGCAAGCATCTACAGGTATTTTAGCCCATTCCTCTTGGGCAAAGGCCTCCAGTTCATTCATATTCTTGGGCTTGCGTGCTGCAACTGCCTTCTTCAAGTCCCACCACAGCTTTTCTAGAGGATTTAGGTCTGGTGACTGTGAAGGCCACTCCAGAGTCTTCCAGCCCTTCTTCTGCAACCACTCTGATGTTGATTTGGAGGTTGCTTGGGATCCTTGTCCTGTTGGAAGGTCCAACGTCTCCCAAGCCTCAGCTTCCTCACTGACTTCATGACATTTGCAGCTAATATATCCTGCTAGGAAATAGAATTCATAATGCCTTGAACGCGCTGGAGATTCCCGGTACCTGAGGCAGAGAAACACCCCCAGAGCATGATTGACCCCCCACCATGCTTAACAGTAGGAAAGTTGTTCTTCTCTTTGTAAGCTTCATTTTTTCTCCTCCAGACATAACCTTGATTCATAGGCCCAAAGAGTTCCAGTTTTGTCTCATCACTCCATAGAACAGTTTCCCAAAAACTTTGGGGGTTCTCCAGATGATTTTTGGCATACTGGAGTCTATTTTTCTTGTGCCTGGTAGTCAGAAGTGGTGTGCACCTGGGAGTTCTGGCATGGAGGCCTTCATCTCGTAGTGCGCACCTTATTGTCTGGGATGAAACCTGCGTTCCCCCCTCTGCAATGTCCTGTTGTAGTTCCTCAGCTGTTACCCGGGGGTTTTTCACCACTGTACGCTTCAAATACCGGACAGCAGTTGCACACAGCATCCTCTTTCTACCACGCCCAGGTAGTGTTTCCACTGTGTCTTTAGCTTTAAACTGGCAAATTATGCTCCCAACTGTGTCTCTTGGAATGTGTAATGTCTTTGCTATTTTCTTATATCCATATCCTTTCTTATGAAGACAAATGACCTCCTTTCTTGACTTCTTTGACTACTCCCTGGACTTCACCATGTTGCAAATACACCATTGACCCACTACAAGAAGCTGAGCGTCACAGTCTTTTTCAATCAGTTTAATTTTGCTCTTTATGCTTCTAATCACATCTACAGGTGTTTTCAACACCTGATTGAAAATATCTTATTCAAATTATGTTCTTAAGAGTTATGATCTTCAAGGGGTTGAATAATTTTGTCACTGAAATACTAAGAGAAATGACACTGTTTGGTATGTTACAACATATAATGTTGTAATTCAATTTGCATTTGTCTACTTAATGCATCTTTATTTGATATGACTATAAATAAAATACGGAATAAATGTCCAACTTGCTAAAACACCAAAATTGTGTGGGCGTTGAATAATTTTGATCACAACTGTAAGTGTTTCTATCCTTGTCATGTACTTTCTCCTAAAGGTAGTATACTATACAAGTATTTCAGTACATCAATACATACATTTTCTTCTAAAGATAATATATCATACAAGTGATTCTGTCCTTGTACTGTAGTACACTTTATTCTAAATATAACAGTAAACTAAGTATTTCTGTCCCTGTACATCAATACATAGTTTTTTTTGTAAAGATAGTATATAAGTGTTTCTGTCCATCAATACTCACTATTTCCCCTAAAGTTCAAAATTATATAAGTGTTTCTATCCTTGTACTGTAGTACATCAATACTTACACTTTCTTATAAAGGTAGTGTTTTATAGAAGGTAGTGGAATTAGTTATCATGTACAAGATGTATTTACGGGATATTTTTAACTCCATGTTATACATGTATGTTTGTCTCCTCATTCAAAGGGCTTCCAAAGAAGAGGTGGACCCAAAGGAGACATTGTGAGTATCACTTTTGTTTGTGAATGATTGGAGCCTTCAATATGAAACACTAACAAATATTCTGTTTTCTGCTTGAAGGTAGACTCCGACGTGGAGGGGCTAGCTGGTGAGAAAGGGGAAAAGTAAGACCAGTCACTTTGAACTTTCTGAAGTTGACCTGTTGATATTTAAATATTGAAAGCAAAGACAAATAATATACTATTTGACTGAGACCCATTTTGGGTCCCTAAGACTTTTAACAATCAAGGAAAGACCTTAAGGTTTTAAAAACCAAAATGGCCCCTACATTCGTTAACTTTTAAGTGTGCGGCCCTTTGTGGTAAAGTTTTGGACATCCCTTGTTTCGTTTTAATGAATAGCTGAGCAGAAAGGAATCTTGTATAGATTATACATTAATAGTACTTTAAAACATTTTTTTTTATTAAAGTGAGTCATTGTGTTTCAGTATTTTTGCCCTGCCACTTGTAGGAACCCTCATTCTGCATGTTTTTGTACAAACTATTTTTGGACAATCTTTCAACGCTGCATTCAAACATTTTCATAGTTGAACCTTACATGTAGAAACACAAATGTTTCTGGGTGCTGTGCTTACTGAACGGAGGAAAACAAATCTAAAGGACAAGAACTTGCAATTTTTAAAATCAGTATCTCATGATTGTTTGGGTGTGACAGGGTATGTCTGGAGAATCTGGCACTAAAGGACAGGTGAGTTGTGTATGATCATGTGTTAAGTAAATATACACTTCATGCACTTGTATGTGTTTGCAGCACAGAGTGAGGAGACCTTGGACATAATGGTCCAACATGGAGACTCTGGGAAGCCAGGTGATGTAGGACCCCCTGGACTGCCTGGTCCTCGGGGGTTGAACGGCATGAGCGGTGTGCATGGCAGGCCGGGTATTGAGGGTCCACCGGTGAGTCCACTCACTGTTTGGGAAATGTAATGGTTGTCACTTTTACACAATGTTGTTCTTCTCTTCAGAGACAAGATATATCTGACCAGCATATTATTGATGTGGTATAAAGAATGTTGCAAGGTGAGCTTTACCACTCTAATTTCCCTCCCAAAAAATAATCAATTGCTTGTTATTGTAAACAAAAACTCTATTACATATGTAAAGTTTCAGTTCAATATGTCAAAATTGAAAATGACAGTTAGCCAAAATCAAATCAAAACCGAAAATGTTGGAAGATGTGTGGAGATGTGGTGGAGAGGTTAGGGTAAGTGTTTTATAGGAAGGAATAAGTTATTGTGTATAACAGGGGTCACCAACGCGGACACCCTAACCCTAACCCTAACACGTAAGGACCAGATGAGTAGCCCGCTGGGCTGTTCTAAAAATAGCTCAAATAGCAGCACTTACCAGTGAGCTGCCTCTATTTTTTAAATTATATTTATGTACTATCAGGGTTAGGGTTAACCCCAACTCCCGCTTTGCTCGACACTTTTAATTCTAAGAGAGACAAAACTAAAATTTAATTAGAAAATCCAAGAAAATATTTTAAAGACCCTGTCTTTTTACTTTGCTTCTTATAACTTTCAGAAAGACAATTTAAGAGAAAAAATACATTCTTGAAAATGATTTTAGGATTTTTAAACACATATACCTTTTTACCTTTTAAATTCATTCCTCTTCTTTCCTGAAAATTTAAAATGTTAAGCCCACCAGGCTGCACCAGACTTTTGGTGCTTTGTTCACACAGAAAAGTACAGTGGTGTATGTGCAGCAACTATGAAGGTTGCAAGCCTGTTTGGTTCCACTTATCTTTGTGAATCAGCCTTTTCTGACATGAACTTCATCAAGAAGAAACACAGAACAAGCCTCACTGATGCACATCTGCAAGACTCACTCAGAGTTGCAGTTTCTAGTTACACAGCAGAGTACAACACACTAGTTAACAGAATGCCATGCCAGGCTTCCCACTAACTGACAAAGAAACATATATCAGATTTGGTGTCCAGTTCAAAGTGTGACATGATGAGAGTTGACTTTTGTATTTTACGTGAGTTATTATTTGTACAAACATGGTGCAAAGTAATTCATGATTTGTTAAAAAATGTTAGTGGCTAGCTAACCTTAACCCTAACCCTAAATCATTAAGATCAGTTTTTCCACATAATATTTATTATTAATAATAACATAGAGCTAAAGGTAAATGTAGCAAATTGGCTATTTTTGGCAATTTATTTAAGTGTGTAACAAACTGGTAGGCTTTCGCATAAATCAGTACTCAAGAAGTAACCCTTGGTTTCAAAAAGGTTGGTGCCCCCTGGTGTATAAGATGCATGTATGGTATATTTTTAATCCCTACATTATACAGTTCCTAAATGAATCTCTTTTTTTGTGACAGAGAGGCTGGCAGCAGTAGTAGTGAGCACTAAAAGGGCTGTGCCGTTGAACAACCGGCTATTCTGGTCCTCCGTGATTAATGGTTCCACAAGGACCACATGATTTGCCTGGTTCCCGAAGAATTCCTGGAACGATGGGAGCTGACAGACGGATTGGAAACACAGGTCTTAAAGGTAGGGACATGTTTAGTTTCATCTACAGTAATGTGTGTGTATACATATGCTTACATATACATATTTAAACATATAAAAACGTACAACGAATTGGGGTTAGGGTTAGAGGGTTAACCCTAACCCCAACCCTAACCGACTGTCTGTCTATGCCTAAAACCTACCCTCTAACCCTAACCATAACCCCAACCCTAAACGACTTTCTTTCTATGCCTAAATGCTACCCATCTCGCTTTCTCTTTAAATCTCTTTAAATCTAACCCTAAATCCTTACCCCAACCCTAACCCCAATCCTAACCCCAACCCTAACCGACTGTCTTTCTATGCCTAAAACCTACCCTCCAACCCCAACCCTAACCGACTTTCTTTCTATGCCTGAATCCTACCCGTCTCTCTTTCTCTTTAAATCTAACCCTAAATCCTAACCCTTACCCCAACTCTAACCGACTGTCTTTCTATGCCTAAGACCTACCCTCTAACCCCAACCCCAATCCCAACCACAACCACAACCCCAACCCCAACCCTAACCCCAACCCTAACCCCAACCCTAATCCTAACCCCAAACCTAACCTTACCCCAACCCTAACCCCAACCCAAATCCTTACCCTTACCCCAACCTTAACCCTAACCGACTGTCTTTCTATGCCTAAAACCTACCCTCCAACCCCAACCCTAACCGACTTTCTTTCTATGCCTGAATCCTACCCGTCTCTCTTTCTCTTTAAATCTAACCCTAAATCCTAACCCTTACCCCAACTCTAACCGACTGTCTTTCTATGCCTAAGACCTACCCTCTAACCCCAACCCCAATCCCAACCACAACCCCAACCCCAACCCTAACCCCAAACCCAACCCTAACCCCAACCCTAACCCCAACCCTAACCCTAACCTTACCCCAACCCTAACCCCAACCCAAATCCTTACCCTTACCCCAACCTTAACCCTAACCGACTGTCTTTCTATGCCTAAAACCTACCCCTAACCCCAACCACAAACCTAACCCAAATCCTTACCCTTACCCCAACCCTAACCGACTGTCTTTCTATGCCTAAAACCTAACCCAAATCCTTACCCCAACCCTAACCGACTGTCTTTCTATGCCTAAAACCTACCCCCTGACCCCAATCCAAACCCCAACCATAACCCCAACCCTAACCGACTGTCTTTCTATGCCTAAAACCTACCCCGACCCCAATCCTAACCCCAACCCTAACCGACTTTCTTTCTAGGCCTAAATCCTACCTGTCTCTCTTTCTCTTTAAATCCAACCCTAAATCCTTACCCCAACCCTAACCCCAATCCTAACACCAATCCTAACCCCAACACTAACCGACTGTCTTTCTATGCCTAAAACCTACCCTCTAATCCCAACCCTAACCAACTTTCTTTCTATGCCTAAGACCTATCCTCTAACCCTAACCCAGACCCGAACCCCAACCCTAACCCAGGCCCTAACCCTAACCCTAACCCCAACCCCAACCCAAATCCTTACCCTTACCCCAACCCTAACCGTAACAAACTGTCTTTCTATGCCTAAGACCTACCCTCTAACCCTAACCCCAACCTCCAACCCTAACCCTAACCCCAACCCAAATCCTTACCCTAACCCCAACCCTAACCCTAACCGACTGTCTTTCTATGTCTAACACCTACCCTCTAACCCCAACCCAAATCCTAACCCTAACCCCAACCCTAACCCTAACCGACTGTCTTTCTATGCCTAAGACCTACCCTCTAACCCCAACCCAAATCCTTACCCTTACCCTAACCCCAACCCTAACCCCAACCCTAACCGACTGAATTTCTATGCCTAAGACCTACCCTCCAACCCCAACCCCAACCCTAACCCCAACCCAAATCCTTACCCTAACTCCAACCCTAACCCTAACCCTAACCGACTGTCTTTCTATGCCTAAGACCTACCCTCTAACCCCAACCCTAACCCAAATCCTTACCCTTACCCCAACCCTAACCCCAACCCTAACCGGCTGTCTTTCTATGCCTAAGACCTACCCTCTAACCCCAACCCTAGCCCCAACCCAAATCCTTACCCTAACTCCAACCCTAACCCTAACCGACTGTCTTTCTATGCCTAAGACCTACCCTCTAACCCCAACCCTAACCCAAATCCTTACCCTTACCCCAACCCTAACCCCAACCCTAACCGACTGTCTTTCTATGCCTAAGACCTACCCTCTAACCCCAACCCTAGCCCCAACCCAAATCCTTACCCTAACTCCAACCCTAACCCTAACCGACTGTCTTTCTATGCCTAAGACCTACCCTCTAACCCCAACCCTAACCCCAACCCTAACCGACTGTCTTTCTATGCCTAAAACCTACCCTCTAACCCCAACCCTAACCGACTTTCTTTCTATGCCTGAATCCTACCCGTCTCTCTTTCTCTTTAAATCTAACCCTAAATCCTAACCCTTACCCCAACTCTAACCGACTGTCTTTCTATGCCTAAGACCTACCCTCTAACCCCAACCCCAATCCCAACCACAACCACAACCCCAACCCTAACCCCAACCCTAACCCCAACCCTAACCCTAATCTTACCCCAACCCTAACCCTAACCCCAACCCAAATCCTTACCCCAACCTTAACCCTAACCGACTGTCTTTCTATGCCTAAAACCTACCCCTAACCCCAACCCTAACCCAAATCCTTACCCTTACCCCAACCCTAACCGACTGTCTTTCTATGCCTAAAACCTAACCCAAATCCTTACCCCAACCCTAACCGACTGTCTTTCTATGCCTAAAACCTACCCCCTGACCCCAATCCAAACCCCAACCATAACGCCAACCCTAACCGACTGTCTTTCTATGCCTAAAACCTACCCCGACCCCAATCCTAACCCCAACCCTAACCGACTTTCTTTCTAGGCCTAAATCCTACCTGTCTCTCTTTCTCTTTAAATCCAACCCTAAATCCTAAAACCAATCCTAACCCCAACACTAACCGACTGTCTTTCTATGCCTAAAACCTACCCTCTAACCCCAACCCTAACCAACTTTCTTTCTATGCCTAAGACCTATCCTCTAACCCTAACCCAGACCCTAACCCCAACCCTAACCCAGGCCCTAACCCCAAACCAAATCCTTACCCTTACCCAAACCCTAACCCTAACCCCAACCCTAACCCTAACCAACTGTCTTTCTATGCCTAAGACCTACCCTCTAACCCCAACCTCCAACCCTAACCCCAACCCAAATCCTTACCCTAACCCCAACCCTAACCCTAACCGACTGTCTTTCTATGTCTAAGACCTACCCTCTAACCCCAACCCTAACCCTAACCCAAATCCTTACCCTTACCCTAACCCCAACCCTAACCCTAACCGACTGTCTTTCTATGCCTAAGACCTACCCTCTAACCCTAACCCCAACCCAAATCCTTACCCTTACCCCAACCCTAACCGACTGTCTTCCTATGCCTAAGACCTAACCCCAACCCAAATCCTTACCCTAACTCCAACCCTAACCCCAACCCTAACCCTAACCGACTGTCTTTCTATGCCTAAGACCTACCCTCTAACCCCAACCCTAACCCAAATCCTTACCCTTACCCCAACCCTAACCGACTGTTAGGATTCGGGTTAGGGTTAGGATTGGGGGAAGGGGAATGCACAGTCCGTCTGCAGCCCGCCCGGGCGACGCCCACACCAACCCCGGAACCCCCCGAAGACCCTGAAAGATGCGCATGCTGCGTCAGACACTCACAGCCAAATTAGTGACGGGCATGACTGGCCCTGCCATCCAGCGACGCGTTTCGGTCTCTTGACCTCTTCAGGCTGGCTTTGCAATGATAGCAGGACGTAATCGTCTTTTTCACTGCAAGTCTATGCCTACTGGGACACTCCTAATTCCCTAGTAGGTGGGGCACTTCTAATCCCCGAGACTTACGGCTTCTCTATTTGTCTCCACAGCAGGATGTGCTCCATTCGACTGCCGGAGAGTACTGAGCCGTTTTGAACAGGAGGAGAATATATAGGAGGCCTGCAGTGGGCGGGGCTCACGCTCAACACTGCAGTGTCGATGTTTTTGACTCTCCAAACTAATCCTACATTTGTGATGTGTCTACTCGACATGGTGTGTGCATCACAATGTGGACAAACACACAGGTAAGTATCATGGTGTTTATTTAAAGCATGAAAATGTTTGCTTTGATCTTTTCTCCAACTCCTGTTTATTGTAGTGTTAGGGTTAGGGTTAGGGTTAGGATTATGGTTAGGGTTAGGATTGGGGGAAGGGGAATGCACAGTCCGTCTGCAGCCCGCCCGGGCGACGCCCACACCAATGGTTAGGGTTAGGGTTAGGGTTAGGTTTGTGGTTGGGGTTGGGGTTAGGGTTAGGAGAGAGAGAGAGTGAGATAGAGAGAGAGAGAGAGAGAGAGAGAGAGAGAGAGAGAGAGAGTGAGTGAGAGAGAGAGAGAGAGAGTGAGATGAGAGAGAGAGTAAAGGTTAGGTTTAGGAGAGGAGAGAGTAAAGGTTAGGTTTAGGAGAGGAGAGGGAGAGGGATAGAGAGAGAGAGAGTGTGAAAAAAAGAAAAAAGAGAAGAGGAGGGTGTGCTCGCTCCATCACAACCTGTCCAGGCGACGCCAAGCCGAACGATGGCCACCCCAAGGACCCTGGAAGAAATCGAATCGGGGCTTTAAATGAAGTGACAAACACATGCGGATAATATCCAGCGACGCGCGTTTCGGCCTTTCAGGCCTCGTCAGGCTGGCTGGGCCACGCCCACTGGAGCTCTTCTCCTTCTCCAGTGGGTAAAGGGTGCTTCCTTGAAACCCCGTGGTCGAGACGGCTTCCCTATGTGTCCTCGGGCAGGAGGGTATCTCATGAACTGCCGGAGAGGGAATGAGCCTGGGCTCCAAATGGAGGAGGTTATATAGTGTGCTGCAGTGGGCGTGGCTAGTGCTCACAACTACAGCGGAGTCAAAAGACTCTCAAAATAACATCCTACATATGTGAAGCGTCAAATCGACATATTATGTGCAACACATAGTGGACAAACACGCCGTGGACTATCGGAATGTTTGACCAAAGCAATAAAATGTTTGCTTTGATATACCTTTCCCTCCATTTGGAATGTGTTCAAATCAAGTCTAAAAGTTCGACTTGTTGTAACGTCACGACACCCGCACTGTGAAACGATTTGTACTCACCGAGCAGGCCACCCAGAGTGACAATCATCGCAGGCAGGACGCCACCCGAAACAAGGCCGGAGGCACTGGCGTGTCAGGTTTGTGGTTGGGGTTGGGGTTAGGGTTAGGAGAGAGAGAGAGTGAGATAGAGAGAGAGAGAGAGAGAGAGAGAGAGAGAGAGAGAGTGAGTGAGAGAGAGAGAGAGAGAGTGAGATGAGAGAGAGAGTAAAGGTTAGGTTTAGGAGAGGAGAGAGTAAAGGTTAGGTTTAGGAGAGGAGAGGGAGAGGGATAGAGAGAGAGAGAGTGTGAAAAAAAGAAAAGAGAGAAGAGGAGGGTGTGCTCGCTCCATCACAACCTGTCCAGGCGACGCCAAGCCGAACGATGGCCACCCCAAGGACCCTGGAAGAAATCGAATCGGGGCTTTAAATGAAGTGACAAACACATGCGGATAATATCCAGCGACGCGCGTTTCGGCCTTTCAGGCCTCGTCAGGCTGGCTGGGCCACGCCCACTGGAGCTCTTCTCCTTCTCCAGTGGGTAAAGGGTGCTTCCTTGAAACCCCGTGGTCGAGACGGCTTCCCTATGTGTCCTCGGGCAGGAGGGTATCTCATGAACTGCCGGAGAGGGAATGAGCCTGGGCTCCAAGGGTTAGGGTTAGGGTTAGGTTAGGGTTAGGGTTAGGGTTAGGGTTAGGGTTAGGGTTAGGGTTAGGGTTAGGGTTGGTTAGGGTTAGGGTTAGGGTTAGGGTTAGGGTTAGGGTTAGGGTTGGGGTTGGGGTTGGGGTTAGGGTTAGAGTTAGGAGTTAGGGTTAGGTATAAAGAGAAGGAGAGATGGGTAGGTGTTAGGTGTAAAGAAAAGAGAGATGGGTAGGTTTTAGGAGTGAAAAAGGAGAGTGGTTAGGGTTAGGGTAAGGGGTGGGGGAAGGGCGATAAAAGAGTGTAAAAAAGAATATAAGAGGGGTGTGCACGGTCCGTCTATGGCCCAGCGGGCTCGCACTCACGCCTCATTGAGGCCCCCCGGATGTCTAGTACCCAATTTGGTCATCCACAGGCGTTCGGCGTGTCGCCGTTGGCCTGCACTCCATTTGGAGTCGTGCTGGATGACACAAACCCGGACAGAAGCCCACCCGTGCCGGAGGAAGTGTTGCACCAGGTGGGTGGTGGTGTTCTTCTGTCGAGTGATGTTGTGTCTATGTTGGTGGAAACGGGTGGCGATGGTGTTTCCCGTCTCCCCAACATACAGGGCGTGGCAACGCTGGCATCGGATGACGTAAACGCAGTTTTTTGTGCGTGCGTCCCCCCTGCATAGGGGCCGGAAGACCCTCCCGTTGTGGCGGTTAAGTAGCCACGGGATGTGTCTGAAGGGGACGCTGCTCCGAGTCGGGGGAGGATCTCTCGTGGAGGGGACCCGAGCCCTGACCAGCAGATCGCACAGGTTGGGATTCTTACGGTATGCTGACACCAAATAATGTTTTTGGAGCCTGCCACTATTATCCACAAAGTCTTTAAAGTTTTGTTTGACTCTTCTAGCTACCTGTACCGCCGCAGGTGAGAAGGTCGTGATCAGGGGGATCATGGACTCACCAGGGGGAGGCTTCTTGGGGTCCAAGAAGCACCTGAACTGTCTCCTGAGGAAGGATCTCGAATATCCCCTCTTCCTCAGGGCCGTGAACAGGGCTCCCGTGGCCGTGACGAAGTCCTCCCGCCTGGTGCAGATCCGGTGGAATCTTAGCAGCTGGGACTTGACCAGTCCCGCGTAGGTATGTCGGGGGTGGAAACTGGTCTTGTGGAGGAGGGCGTGGGTGTCAGTCTGTTTGAAATAAACCTTTATGTCCAGATTGTGAGTGGAGGGGAAGTCTGGACCTTTGTATGTGGTGGTGTCCAAGAAATCCACCGACATGGGGCTGGTGGTGGACTTGATAGTGATACTGGGGTTGTGAGTATTGAGGGTGTGGCGGAACACCTCAAACTCCTCTACGGAGTGGGCCCATACCCCCCAGATATCATCGAGGTACCGTAAGTAATGCAGGGGCTTGATCGGGCACGCTGCGAGGGCGGAGGTCTCCCATTCCGCCATAAAAATATTGGCGTATGCCGGGGCAAATTTCTTCCCCATGGCTGTCCCTTTAATCTGGAGGAAGAACTTCCCATTAAATTCGAAGTCGTTCCTCCTTAAATTTATGTCGAGCAGCTGCAGGAGTTCTTTGTCCGGCCTGCTAATGTCTCGATATTTGCCAAATATATTTTTTACGGCTTGGATGCCCTGTTCAATGTCTATGTTTGTGTATAAACTGTCTATATCAATTGTGAACAGAATGGCCTCTTGGGGAATGGTCAGATTTTTAATTTTTTCTATAAAATCATATGTGTCTTTTAAATAACTATTGTGTTTGATGGAAAGTGGCGTTAAATAAAAATCAATAAATTCTGCCGTCCTGTAGGTTTCGCTCCCACAGTCGGAAACTATGGGCCTGCCCGGGGGTATGACATGGGGCTGGCTCCATTTGTGGGGTTCCTTGTGGATTTTGGGGAGTAAATAAAACCTACGAGGACGGGGATCCGATTCGCCCAGGAGGTAAGTAAACTGTTTATGATTGATGAATCTTTTATTTAATAAATTTTTAATGATTTTTTCCACCATAGGGATTGTGTCAAGATAAATGGGTGCGGCCAACGGGGAGTAGTAGGTGGTGTCGTTCAGTTGTCTGGTGCCCTCCCAGACATACTGAGACCTGTCAAAGATGACCACAGCGCTTCCTTTGTCTGCCGGTTTGATAACAATGTTATTGTTATTTTTCAGACTCTGAAGGGCCTCAGTTTCGTCACGCGTGAGGTTGGGCGTAATGGCGAGGGCGCAACCCGATAGGAGCGATGGATGCTCGTCCGCTAGGACCAGTGTGTGGACCTCTGGAGGTAGCAGACCGGGTGAGGGCTCCCACTCGGACCGGGCGGTGAAAGGTCGCGGACCGAGGGACCCTTGCTTTTCATAGAACACCGCGAGTTTGACACCCCTGTGGTATTCTTGTAAGTCAAACTTCATTTGGTGGTGCCACTCAGGACTAAGGTTGGTGGATGGGACGAACGTGAGGCCTTTATTGAGGAGGGAGCGCTGTGAGGAGGTAAGTGTGAAATGTTTTGCCAAATTTACAATGTTTTTGTTTGTGTTTGTGGTGGTGTTGTTTGTGCTTGTGTCACCCCCCCGACAGGTCGGGTTTTTGGGGATGCCATGTTTAAATGGTGAAGCCAGTGCTTCAGCATGTTTTTGGCCGTTTCCTCGGTCCAGTGAAGGTTGTCCCTCCCCGTAGCAAACTTATCACTGGTGAGTGCCGGAATGAAATTATAGTTTTTTTGAATATAAGTATTAATTTTGTGGAGGTTGTCTTTATGTTCCTGGGGCAGGGCTTCTGAGAAGTTAATGATGGGGATGGAAATGTCGGCGTTCGGGAACACCGTTTTGGCCACCTTTAGGGCCCTTTGGATTTGTTTAAAGGTGGTGGCCTTCGGGTTTTGTTCCTTGTTATTGAGGCCGAACGATAACACCACCATTTCCACTTCGACACTAATCTTTGTTTTTTCTAGGATGGCCTCTGCGTGGCGGAAGTTGGCACCTGGATAGCTGTCCATCTGAAGGTCCTGGAGACGGACAGGTGGAAGACGACTAATATTGGAGTCACCAATCACCAGGACCTTCTTATCCACAGACAGGTGCCAATCAACCAACTTGCGCGTTGTACTGATGTGTCTAGTGGGGCCCCTGCGCGGACTGATAGGTGTGGCTAATTGTGTCGTGTCTGTATCCTCTGTCGGCTGAGAGGCCGAAGCGACCGCTCTAGGCCCCTTCCGGATTCCCGAAAAAAATTGGGACCAGCTTGGACCCGCTTCGGGAACCGGCGTGCGTGGAGGAGGAGTGTCCACGAGGGGCACGTCCGGAAGAGGCGCGTCCGGGAGGGGCGCGTCCAGGAGGGAGGAAGTCGGCGAGGATGGTCCCGGTAGGCCAGAACCTAGTTGAGACCAACTGGGGGGCGTGTCAGGGGGCAGCTGGGACCACCCTGGAGGCCCCTCAGGGGATGACGCCGGCTGCTCAGGTAAGTAGTTGGAAGTGTCTGGTTGGCCAGACGTCACCTGTGCATTGTCCGCCACATGGACTACAACTGATGTATTTTGTTCCCCAGGTGGCGGTGGCGCGTCCGAGACCGCAGGAGGGACCCTGACTTCGGTCTCGACCTGCGGATGCGGCCTGGGTGGCGGGACCAGGGGAGCCTCGACAATGGAGTTGTCGGGAGGACTGCTGCATGGCTCCTGGGGTCGTGTCATTCTCTGGGGCCTGGATGGTGCCGCAGCCAGAGAAGAAGGCGACAAAACCGGGAAGGGGACCGGGGTGACCGGTCCCCTAGGACCCGGAACCGGCTCCACCACAGGGGACCAGTCCCCGACCACAGGGTCGGTCATGGTGGACGCCGTGGCTCGCACAGGAGCGTGCAGGGTTGGAACCGGCAGGGGCAGCGGCAGCGGCAGCGGCGGCTGCACTACCTCCATCACCACTCGGGTGCTGGAAGGATCCAAGCGGACTGGTGACCCCGTCTGCTGGGATCGTGACGGACTACCCCCCTCGTCCACGCCACGAACGTCCACACAGATGGAGATCACCAGACCCTCAGCCAGCCGCAGTGTCTCGGTGGTCAACCTGCGTCCCAGGTGTGTCCTGGTCCAAGCTGAGGCCACCTGGAATGGTTCCTTCCAATTTTGCCCAATAAAAGCACTCAATTTGTTGATTTCCGTCTGCAGCGCTTTTTTATAATGTTCTCTTAGTATTTGTACAGTTTTTTGTGCCCAATTGTGTGCATTGTCTTTTATTAGGGCTTCTGTATCAGGGTTGGTGACCGCTGGCCTGATTCCGGTCGTCAAGGTGAGTTCCATATTAGTAATAGTTTGTGGTTGGATATCTCTATCCACATTATTTTGGTGGTGTATTATTTTAATGATGTTATAGATGATTTTAGCTTTGATGCTAAAATCACTATCCTGATTGTCAGGATGAATTTCCCTGGTGGGACGTGTTGTGTTTACATTCCTGTTTATATTCGGGCGTTGACCCCGTCCAAATCCAGGTTTGTCTGCTCTAAAAGTCCTCCTGGGATTGGGAGGCTCATAGTGTGCAGGTCGGAAATTAACCCTGTTTTTTTGGGGTCTATTATGTGCAGGATGTTGGAAATATTGAGGTTTGTATCCTCTGACAAAATTGTTTTTATTTTTTTGGAATGTGTTGTGTTGATTTTCCCACCGTGGGGCACCATAACGCTTGCCACGCCGGCCGCTGTTACTCCTGTCGCGAGAGGCGTTGCCCTGGCGACGTGTGTTGTTTGTGGAGTAAACATGGCGGCGTGTGTTGCGTGTGGGGTAATCGCGGCGACGTGCGTCGCGTGTAGGGTAGTCCCGGCGACGTGCGTCGCGTGTGGGGTAGTCCCGACCACGTACGTCACGTCTCTCACGCGATCGGTTGCCGTAGCGACGCGTGTCGCTGCGGAGGCGCGTCCGCTCGTCCTCCTCCTCTGCAGGATAGCCACGCAGCACCTCCGCGTAGCTCCTGCGAGGCGGTTGTTGACGACGGTCCGCAAAATGATAATCTTCGTCATCATAGCGGCCGTATTGAGGTTGAGGACGAGGGGGCGGGGTGATCTCGCGCCGCGATCGCTGTTTGCGTCCGCGAGGACGGACGAGGACCCATTCCTCGTCGTTCCACGCCGCCATTTTACGACAACCGAAAGTGATATTTAATGTAAAATGGATTTTGTGTATAAAAATATAATAGGAATGAAGGTAGGTAGGTAGAAAGAAAAAATAAATTGATAGAAAAGAAATAAAATAGAAAGACTCCGGCGCGTGTCAGTGACGTCACGTCAGCGCAAACCGGATGTCTTTCGAAAAAAACCACAGAAGAAGAAGACCAGCTTCTTCGAAGAAAAAAGAATATAAAGAAAATAAACAACTAAGGGCGGTGCTATGCAGCACGATAAAAGACTCCAAGGTAAGGAGTGGAATAAATTAAATTAAATAATTAAGGTGTAAAAACTGAACGTAAAAGAGCGAATTGTCGGCGGACTTTTCGCCTCGTGGGAGAAGTTCCGCACGGTGACAAACAAAAGAGAGAGGAAGGGTAGAGGAAAGATAGTAAAAAGGTGAAAAATAATATTATATTGCAAGTCTTGTAAATGCAACGTTTCGGCACGAATGGTTAGGGTTAGGGTTAGGGTTAGGGTTAGGGTTAGGGTTAGGGTTAGGGTTAGGGTTAGGGTTAGGGTTAGGGTTAGGTTTGTGGTTGGGGTTGGGGTTAGGATTCGGGTTAGGGTTAGGATTGGGGGAAGGGGAATGCACAGTCCGTCTGCAGCCCGCCCGGGCGACGCCCACACCAACCCCGGAACCCCCCGAAGACCCCGAAAGATGCGCATGCTGCGTCAGACACTCACAGCCAAATTAGTGACGGGCATGACTGGCCCTGCCATCCAGCGACGCGTTTCGGTCTCTTGACCTCTTCAGGCTGGCTTTGCACTGATTGCAGGACGTAATCATCTTTTTCACTGCAAGTCTATGCCTACTGGGACACTTCTAATTCCCTAGTAGGTGGGGCACTTCTAATCCCCGAGACTTACGGCTTCTCTATTTTGTCTCCACAGCAGGATGTGCTCCATTCGACTGCCGGAGAGTACTGAGCCGTTTTGAGCAGGAGGAGAATATATAGGGAGGTCTGCAGTGGGCGGGGCTCACGCTCAACACTGCAGTGTCGATGTTATGACTCTCCAAACTAATCCTACATTTGTGATGTGTCTACTCGACATGGTGTGTGCATCACAATGTGGACAAACACACAGGTAAGTATCATGGTGTTTATCTAAAGCATGAAAATGTTTGCTTTGATCCTTTCTCCAACTCCTGTTTAGTGATGTGTCTGAAACAAGTTTCGGTGATCAACTTGTGGGCCCCAAACAACACACACACCACAACAAAGTCCCCAGAAGGCCCACGAATGATGGGACGCCACCCAGACGGACTGGAGGCACAGGCTTGGTTAGGATTCGGGTTAGGGTTAGGATTGGGGGAAGGGGAATGCACAGTCCGTCTGCAGCCCGCCCGGGCGACGCCCACACCAACCCCGGAACCCCCCGAAGACCCCGAAAGATGCGCATGCTGCGTCAGACACTCACAGCCAAATTAGTGACGGGCATGACTGGCCCTGCCATCCAGCGACGCGTTTCGGTCTCTTGACCTCTTCAGGCTGGCTTTGCACTGATTGCAGGACGTAATCATCTTTTTCACTGCAAGTCTATGCCTACTGGGACACTTCTAATTCCCTAGTAGGTGGGGCACTTCTAATCCCCGAGACTTACGGCTTCTCTATTTTGTCTCCACAGCAGGATGTGCTCCATTCGACTGCCGGAGAGTACTGAGCCGTTTTGAGCAGGAGGAGAATATATAGGGAGGTCTGCAGTGGGCGGGGCTCACGCTCAACACTGCAGTGTCGATGTTATGACTCTCCAAACTAATCCTACATTTGTGATGTGTCTACTCGACATGGTGTGTGCATCACAATGTGGACAAACACACAGGTAAGTATCATGGTGTTTATCTAAAGCATGAAAATGTTTGCTTTGATCCTTTCTCCAACTCCTGTTTAGTGATGTGTCTGAAACAAGTTTCGGTGATCAACTTGTGGGCCCCAAACAACACACACACCACAACAAAGTCCCCAGAAGGCCCACGAATGATGGGACGCCACCCAGACGGACTGGAGGCACAGGCTTGGTTAGGATTCGGGTTAGGGTTAGGATTGGGGGAAGGGGAATGCACAGTCCGTCTGCAGCCCGCCCGGGCGACGCCCACACCAACCCCGGAACCCCCCGAAGACCCCGAAAGATGCGCATGCTGCGTCAGACACTCACAGCCAAATTAGTGACGGGCATGACTGGCCCTGCCATCCAGCGACGCGTTTCGGTCTCTTGACCTCTTCAGGCTGGCTTTGCACTGATTGCAGGACGTAATCATCTTTTTCACTGCAAGTCTATGCCTACTGGGACACTTCTAATTCCCTAGTAGGTGGGGCACTTCTAATCCCCGAGACTTACGGCTTCTCTATTTTGTCTCCACAGCAGGATGTGCTCCATTCGACTGCCGGAGAGTACTGAGCCGTTTTGAGCAGGAGGAGAATATATAGGGAGGTCTGCAGTGGGCGGGGCTCACGCTCAACACTGCAGTGTCGATGTTATGACTCTCCAAACTAATCCTACATTTGTGATGTGTCTACTCGACATGGTGTGTGCATCACAATGTGGACAAACACACAGGTAAGTATCATGGTGTTTATCTAAAGCATGAAAATGTTTGCTTTGATCCTTTCTCCAACTCCTGTTTAGTGATGTGTCTGAAACAAGTTTCGGTGATCAACTTGTGGGCCCCAAACAACACACACACCACAACAAAGTCCCCAGAAGGCCCACGAATGATGGGACGCCACCCAGACGGACTGGAGGCACAGGCTTGGTTAGGATTCGGGTTAGGGTTAGGATTGGGGGAAGGGGAATGCACAGTCCGTCTGCAGCCCGCCCGGGCGACGCCCACACCAACCCCGGAACCCCCCGAAGACCCCGAAAGATGCGCATGCTGCGTCAGACACTCACAGCCAAATTAGTGACGGGCATGACTGGCCCTGCCATCCAGCGACGCGTTTCGGTCTCTTGACCTCTTCAGGCTGGCTTTGCACTGATTGCAGGACGTAATCATCTTTTTCACTGCAAGTCTATGCCTACTGGGACACTTCTAATTCCCTAGTAGGTGGGGCACTTCTAATCCCCGAGACTTACGGCTTCTCTATTTTGTCTCCACAGCAGGATGTGCTCCATTCGACTGCCGGAGAGTACTGAGCCGTTTTGAGCAGGAGGAGAATATATAGGGAGGTCTGCAGTGGGCGGGGCTCACGCTCAACACTGCAGTGTCGATGTTATGACTCTCCAAACTAATCCTACATTTGTGATGTGTCTACTCGACATGGTGTGTGCATCACAATGTGGACAAACACACAGGTAAGTATCATGGTGTTTATCTAAAGCATGAAAATGTTTGCTTTGATCCTTTCTCCAACTCCTGTTTAGTGATGTGTCTGAAACAAGTTTCGGTGATCAACTTGTGGGCCCCAAACAACACACACACCACAACAAAGTCCCCAGAAGGCCCACGAATGATGGGACGCCACCCAGACGGACTGGAGGCACAGGCTTGGTTAGGATTCGGGTTAGGGTTAGGATTGGGGGAAGGGGAATGCACAGTCCGTCTGCAGCCCGCCCGGGCGACGCCCACACCAACCCCGGAACCCCCCGAAGACCCCGAAAGATGCGCATGCTGCGTCAGACACTCACAGCCAAATTAGTGACGGGCATGACTGGCCCTGCCATCCAGCGACGCGTTTCGGTCTCTTGACCTCTTCAGGCTGGCTTTGCACTGATTGCAGGACGTAATCATCTTTTTCACTGCAAGTCTATGCCTACTGGGACACTTCTAATTCCCTAGTAGGTGGGGCACTTCTAATCCCCGAGACTTACGGCTTCTCTATTTTGTCTCCACAGCAGGATGTGCTCCATTCGACTGCCGGAGAGTACTGAGCCGTTTTGAGCAGGAGGAGAATATATAGGGAGGTCTGCAGTGGGCGGGGCTCACGCTCAACACTGCAGTGTCGATGTTATGACTCTCCAAACTAATCCTACATTTGTGATGTGTCTACTCGACATGGTGTGTGCATCACAATGTGGACAAACACACAGGTAAGTATCATGGTGTTTATCTAAAGCATGAAAATGTTTGCTTTGATCCTTTCTCCAACTCCTGTTTAGTGATGTGTCTGAAACAAGTTTCGGTGATCAACTTGTGGGCCCCAAACAACACACACACCACAACAAAGTCCCCAGAAGGCCCACGAATGATGGGACGCCACCCAGACGGACTGGAGGCACAGGCTTGGTTAGGATTCGGGTTAGGGTTAGGATTGGGGGAAGGGGAATGCACAGTCCGTCTGCAGCCCGCCCGGGCGACGCCCACACCAACCCCGGAACCCCCCGAAGACCCCGAAAGATGCGCATGCTGCGTCAGACACTCACAGCCAAATTAGTGACGGGCATGACTGGCCCTGCCATCCAGCGACGCGTTTCGGTCTCTTGACCTCTTCAGGCTGGCTTTGCACTGATTGCAGGACGTAATCATCTTTTTCACTGCAAGTCTATGCCTACTGGGACACTTCTAATTCCCTAGTAGGTGGGGCACTTCTAATCCCCGAGACTTACGGCTTCTCTATTTTGTCTCCACAGCAGGATGTGCTCCATTCGACTGCCGGAGAGTACTGAGCCGTTTTGAGCAGGAGGAGAATATATAGGGAGGTCTGCAGTGGGCGGGGCTCACGCTCAACACTGCAGTGTCGATGTTATGACTCTCCAAACTAATCCTACATTTGTGATGTGTCTACTCGACATGGTGTGTGCATCACAATGTGGACAAACACACAGGTAAGTATCATGGTGTTTATCTAAAGCATGAAAATGTTTGCTTTGATCCTTTCTCCAACTCCTGTTTAGTGATGTGTCTGAAACAAGTTTCGGTGATCAACTTGTGGGCCCCAAACAACACACACACCACAACAAAGTCCCCAGAAGGCCCACGAATGATGGGACGCCACCCAGACGGACTGGAGGCACAGGCTTGGTTAGGATTCGGGTTAGGGTTAGGATTGGGGGAAGGGGAATGCACAGTCCGTCTGCAGCCCGCCCGGGCGACGCCCACACCAACCCCGGAACCCCCCGAAGACCCCGAAAGATGCGCATGCTGCGTCAGACACTCACAGCCAAATTAGTGACGGGCATGACTGGCCCTGCCATCCAGCGACGCGTTTCGGTCTCTTGACCTCTTCAGGCTGGCTTTGCACTGATTGCAGGACGTAATCATCTTTTTCACTGCAAGTCTATGCCTACTGGGACACTTCTAATTCCCTAGTAGGTGGGGCACTTCTAATCCCCGAGACTTACGGCTTCTCTATTTTGTCTCCACAGCAGGATGTGCTCCATTCGACTGCCGGAGAGTACTGAGCCGTTTTGAGCAGGAGGAGAATATATAGGGAGGTCTGCAGTGGGCGGGGCTCACGCTCAACACTGCAGTGTCGATGTTATGACTCTCCAAACTAATCCTACATTTGTGATGTGTCTACTCGACATGGTGTGTGCATCACAATGTGGACAAACACACAGGTAAGTATCATGGTGTTTATCTAAAGCATGAAAATGTTTGCTTTGATCCTTTCTCCAACTCCTGTTTAGTGATGTGTCTGAAACAAGTTTCGGTGATCAACTTGTGGGCCCCAAACAACACACACACCACAACAAAGTCCCCAGAAGGCCCACGAATGATGGGACGCCACCCAGACGGACTGGAGGCACAGGCTTGGTTAGGATTCGGGTTAGGGTTAGGATTGGGGGAAGGGGAATGCACAGTCCGTCTGCAGCCCGCCCGGGCGACGCCCACACCAACCCCGGAACCCCCCGAAGACCCCGAAAGATGCGCATGCTGCGTCAGACACTCACAGCCAAATTAGTGACGGGCATGACTGGCCCTGCCATCCAGCGACGCGTTTCGGTCTCTTGACCTCTTCAGGCTGGCTTTGCACTGATTGCAGGACGTAATCATCTTTTTCACTGCAAGTCTATGCCTACTGGGACACTTCTAATTCCCTAGTAGGTGGGGCACTTCTAATCCCCGAGACTTACGGCTTCTCTATTTTGTCTCCACAGCAGGATGTGCTCCATTCGACTGCCGGAGAGTACTGAGCCGTTTTGAGCAGGAGGAGAATATATAGGGAGGTCTGCAGTGGGCGGGGCTCACGCTCAACACTGCAGTGTCGATGTTATGACTCTCCAAACTAATCCTACATTTGTGATGTGTCTACTCGACATGGTGTGTGCATCACAATGTGGACAAACACACAGGTAAGTATCATGGTGTTTATCTAAAGCATGAAAATGTTTGCTTTGATCCTTTCTCCAACTCCTGTTTAGTGATGTGTCTGAAACAAGTTTCGGTGATCAACTTGTGGGCCCCAAACAACACACACACCACAACAAAGTCCCCAGAAGGCCCACGAATGATGGGACGCCACCCAGACGGACTGGAGGCACAGGCTTGGTTAGGATTCGGGTTAGGGTTAGGATTGGGGGAAGGGGAATGCACAGTCCGTCTGCAGCCCGCCCGGGCGACGCCCACACCAACCCCGGAACCCCCCGAAGACCCCGAAAGATGCGCATGCTGCGTCAGACACTCACAGCCAAATTAGTGACGGGCATGACTGGCCCTGCCATCCAGCGACGCGTTTCGGTCTCTTGACCTCTTCAGGCTGGCTTTGCACTGATTGCAGGACGTAATCATCTTTTTCACTGCAAGTCTATGCCTACTGGGACACTTCTAATTCCCTAGTAGGTGGGGCACTTCTAATCCCCGAGACTTACGGCTTCTCTATTTTGTCTCCACAGCAGGATGTGCTCCATTCGACTGCCGGAGAGTACTGAGCCGTTTTGAGCAGGAGGAGAATATATAGGGAGGTCTGCAGTGGGCGGGGCTCACGCTCAACACTGCAGTGTCGATGTTATGACTCTCCAAACTAATCCTACATTTGTGATGTGTCTACTCGACATGGTGTGTGCATCACAATGTGGACAAACACACAGGTAAGTATCATGGTGTTTATCTAAAGCATGAAAATGTTTGCTTTGATCCTTTCTCCAACTCCTGTTTAGTGATGTGTCTGAAACAAGTTTCGGTGATCAACTTGTGGGCCCCAAACAACACACACACCACAACAAAGTCCCCAGAAGGCCCACGAATGATGGGACGCCACCCAGACGGACTGGAGGCACAGGCTTGGTTAGGATTCGGGTTAGGGTTAGGATTGGGGGAAGGGGAATGCACAGTCCGTCTGCAGCCCGCCCGGGCGACGCCCACACCAACCCCGGAACCCCCCGAAGACCCCGAAAGATGCGCATGCTGCGTCAGACACTCACAGCCAAATTAGTGACGGGCATGACTGGCCCTGCCATCCAGCGACGCGTTTCGGTCTCTTGACCTCTTCAGGCTGGCTTTGCACTGATTGCAGGACGTAATCATCTTTTTCACTGCAAGTCTATGCCTACTGGGACACTTCTAATTCCCTAGTAGGTGGGGCACTTCTAATCCCCGAGACTTACGGCTTCTCTATTTTGTCTCCACAGCAGGATGTGCTCCATTCGACTGCCGGAGAGTACTGAGCCGTTTTGAGCAGGAGGAGAATATATAGGGAGGTCTGCAGTGGGCGGGGCTCACGCTCAACACTGCAGTGTCGATGTTATGACTCTCCAAACTAATCCTACATTTGTGATGTGTCTACTCGACATGGTGTGTGCATCACAATGTGGACAAACACACAGGTAAGTATCATGGTGTTTATCTAAAGCATGAAAATGTTTGCTTTGATCCTTTCTCCAACTCCTGTTTAGTGATGTGTCTGAAACAAGTTTCGGTGATCAACTTGTGGGCCCCAAACAACACACACACCACAACAAAGTCCCCAGAAGGCCCACGAATGATGGGACGCCACCCAGACGGACTGGAGGCACAGGCTTGGTTAGGATTCGGGTTAGGGTTAGGATTGGGGGAAGGGGAATGCACAGTCCGTCTGCAGCCCGCCCGGGCGACGCCCACACCAACCCCGGAACCCCCCGAAGACCCCGAAAGATGCGCATGCTGCGTCAGACACTCACAGCCAAATTAGTGACGGGCATGACTGGCCCTGCCATCCAGCGACGCGTTTCGGTCTCTTGACCTCTTCAGGCTGGCTTTGCACTGATTGCAGGACGTAATCATCTTTTTCACTGCAAGTCTATGCCTACTGGGACACTTCTAATTCCCTAGTAGGTGGGGCACTTCTAATCCCCGAGACTTACGGCTTCTCTATTTTGTCTCCACAGCAGGATGTGCTCCATTCGACTGCCGGAGAGTACTGAGCCGTTTTGAGCAGGAGGAGAATATATAGGGAGGTCTGCAGTGGGCGGGGCTCACGCTCAACACTGCAGTGTCGATGTTATGACTCTCCAAACTAATCCTACATTTGTGATGTGTCTACTCGACATGGTGTGTGCATCACAATGTGGACAAACACACAGGTAAGTATCATGGTGTTTATCTAAAGCATGAAAATGTTTGCTTTGATCCTTTCTCCAACTCCTGTTTAGTGATGTGTCTGAAACAAGTTTCGGTGATCAACTTGTGGGCCCCAAACAACACACACACCACAACAAAGTCCCCAGAAGGCCCACGAATGATGGGACGCCACCCAGACGGACTGGAGGCACAGGCTTGGTTAGGATTCGGGTTAGGGTTAGGATTGGGGGAAGGGGAATGCACAGTCCGTCTGCAGCCCGCCCGGGCGACGCCCACACCAACCCCGGAACCCCCCGAAGACCCCGAAAGATGCGCATGCTGCGTCAGACACTCACAGCCAAATTAGTGACGGGCATGACTGGCCCTGCCATCCAGCGACGCGTTTCGGTCTCTTGACCTCTTCAGGCTGGCTTTGCACTGATTGCAGGACGTAATCATCTTTTTCACTGCAAGTCTATGCCTACTGGGACACTTCTAATTCCCTAGTAGGTGGGGCACTTCTAATCCCCGAGACTTACGGCTTCTCTATTTTGTCTCCACAGCAGGATGTGCTCCATTCGACTGCCGGAGAGTACTGAGCCGTTTTGAGCAGGAGGAGAATATATAGGGAGGTCTGCAGTGGGCGGGGCTCACGCTCAACACTGCAGTGTCGATGTTATGACTCTCCAAACTAATCCTACATTTGTGATGTGTCTACTCGACATGGTGTGTGCATCACAATGTGGACAAACACACAGGTAAGTATCATGGTGTTTATCTAAAGCATGAAAATGTTTGCTTTGATCCTTTCTCCAACTCCTGTTTAGTGATGTGTCTGAAACAAGTTTCGGTGATCAACTTGTGGGCCCCAAACAACACACACACCACAACAAAGTCCCCAGAAGGCCCACGAATGATGGGACGCCACCCAGACGGACTGGAGGCACAGGCTTGGTTAGGATTCGGGTTAGGGTTAGGATTGGGGGAAGGGGAATGCACAGTCCGTCTGCAGCCCGCCCGGGCGACGCCCACACCAACCCCGGAACCCCCCGAAGACCCCGAAAGATGCGCATGCTGCGTCAGACACTCACAGCCAAATTAGTGACGGGCATGACTGGCCCTGCCATCCAGCGACGCGTTTCGGTCTCTTGACCTCTTCAGGCTGGCTTTGCACTGATTGCAGGACGTAATCATCTTTTTCACTGCAAGTCTATGCCTACTGGGACACTTCTAATTCCCTAGTAGGTGGGGCACTTCTAATCCCCGAGACTTACGGCTTCTCTATTTTGTCTCCACAGCAGGATGTGCTCCATTCGACTGCCGGAGAGTACTGAGCCGTTTTGAGCAGGAGGAGAATATATAGGGAGGTCTGCAGTGGGCGGGGCTCACGCTCAACACTGCAGTGTCGATGTTATGACTCTCCAAACTAATCCTACATTTGTGATGTGTCTACTCGACATGGTGTGTGCATCACAATGTGGACAAACACACAGGTAAGTATCATGGTGTTTATCTAAAGCATGAAAATGTTTGCTTTGATCCTTTCTCCAACTCCTGTTTAGTGATGTGTCTGAAACAAGTTTCGGTGATCAACTTGTGGGCCCCAAACAACACACACACCACAACAAAGTCCCCAGAAGGCCCACGAATGATGGGACGCCACCCAGACGGACTGGAGGCACAGGCTTGGTTAGGATTCGGGTTAGGGTTAGGATTGGGGGAAGGGGAATGCACAGTCCGTCTGCAGCCCGCCCGGGCGACGCCCACACCAACCCCGGAACCCCCCGAAGACCCCGAAAGATGCGCATGCTGCGTCAGACACTCACAGCCAAATTAGTGACGGGCATGACTGGCCCTGCCATCCAGCGACGCGTTTCGGTCTCTTGACCTCTTCAGGCTGGCTTTGCACTGATTGCAGGACGTAATCATCTTTTTCACTGCAAGTCTATGCCTACTGGGACACTTCTAATTCCCTAGTAGGTGGGGCACTTCTAATCCCCGAGACTTACGGCTTCTCTATTTTGTCTCCACAGCAGGATGTGCTCCATTCGACTGCCGGAGAGTACTGAGCCGTTTTGAGCAGGAGGAGAATATATAGGGAGGTCTGCAGTGGGCGGGGCTCACGCTCAACACTGCAGTGTCGATGTTATGACTCTCCAAACTAATCCTACATTTGTGATGTGTCTACTCGACATGGTGTGTGCATCACAATGTGGACAAACACACAGGTAAGTATCATGGTGTTTATCTAAAGCATGAAAATGTTTGCTTTGATCCTTTCTCCAACTCCTGTTTAGTGATGTGTCTGAAACAAGTTTCGGTGATCAACTTGTGGGCCCCAAACAACACACACACCACAACAAAGTCCCCAGAAGGCCCACGAATGATGGGACGCCACCCAGACGGACTGGAGGCACAGGCTTGGTTAGGATTCGGGTTAGGGTTAGGATTGGGGGAAGGGGAATGCACAGTCCGTCTGCAGCCCGCCCGGGCGACGCCCACACCAACCCCGGAACCCCCCGAAGACCCCGAAAGATGCGCATGCTGCGTCAGACACTCACAGCCAAATTAGTGACGGGCATGACTGGCCCTGCCATCCAGCGACGCGTTTCGGTCTCTTGACCTCTTCAGGCTGGCTTTGCACTGATTGCAGGACGTAATCATCTTTTTCACTGCAAGTCTATGCCTACTGGGACACTTCTAATTCCCTAGTAGGTGGGGCACTTCTAATCCCCGAGACTTACGGCTTCTCTATTTTGTCTCCACAGCAGGATGTGCTCCATTCGACTGCCGGAGAGTACTGAGCCGTTTTGAGCAGGAGGAGAATATATAGGGAGGTCTGCAGTGGGCGGGGCTCACGCTCAACACTGCAGTGTCGATGTTATGACTCTCCAAACTAATCCTACATTTGTGATGTGTCTACTCGACATGGTGTGTGCATCACAATGTGGACAAACACACAGGTAAGTATCATGGTGTTTATCTAAAGCATGAAAATGTTTGCTTTGATCCTTTCTCCAACTCCTGTTTAGTGATGTGTCTGAAACAAGTTTCGGTGATCAACTTGTGGGCCCCAAACAACACACACACCACAACAAAGTCCCCAGAAGGCCCACGAATGATGGGACGCCACCCAGACGGACTGGAGGCACAGGCTTGGTTAGGATTCGGGTTAGGGTTAGGATTGGGGGAAGGGGAATGCACAGTCCGTCTGCAGCCCGCCCGGGCGACGCCCACACCAACCCCGGAACCCCCCGAAGACCCCGAAAGATGCGCATGCTGCGTCAGACACTCACAGCCAAATTAGTGACGGGCATGACTGGCCCTGCCATCCAGCGACGCGTTTCGGTCTCTTGACCTCTTCAGGCTGGCTTTGCACTGATTGCAGGACGTAATCATCTTTTTCACTGCAAGTCTATGCCTACTGGGACACTTCTAATTCCCTAGTAGGTGGGGCACTTCTAATCCCCGAGACTTACGGCTTCTCTATTTTGTCTCCACAGCAGGATGTGCTCCATTCGACTGCCGGAGAGTACTGAGCCGTTTTGAGCAGGAGGAGAATATATAGGGAGGTCTGCAGTGGGCGGGGCTCACGCTCAACACTGCAGTGTCGATGTTATGACTCTCCAAACTAATCCTACATTTGTGATGTGTCTACTCGACATGGTGTGTGCATCACAATGTGGACAAACACACAGGTAAGTATCATGGTGTTTATCTAAAGCATGAAAATGTTTGCTTTGATCCTTTCTCCAACTCCTGTTTAGTGATGTGTCTGAAACAAGTTTCGGTGATCAACTTGTGGGCCCCAAACAACACACACACCACAACAAAGTCCCCAGAAGGCCCACGAATGATGGGACGCCACCCAGACGGACTGGAGGCACAGGCTTGGTTAGGATTCGGGTTAGGGTTAGGATTGGGGGAAGGGGAATGCACAGTCCGTCTGCAGCCCGCCCGGGCGACGCCCACACCAACCCCGGAACCCCCCGAAGACCCCGAAAGATGCGCATGCTGCGTCAGACACTCACAGCCAAATTAGTGACGGGCATGACTGGCCCTGCCATCCAGCGACGCGTTTCGGTCTCTTGACCTCTTCAGGCTGGCTTTGCACTGATTGCAGGACGTAATCATCTTTTTCACTGCAAGTCTATGCCTACTGGGACACTTCTAATTCCCTAGTAGGTGGGGCACTTCTAATCCCCGAGACTTACGGCTTCTCTATTTTGTCTCCACAGCAGGATGTGCTCCATTCGACTGCCGGAGAGTACTGAGCCGTTTTGAGCAGGAGGAGAATATATAGGGAGGTCTGCAGTGGGCGGGGCTCACGCTCAACACTGCAGTGTCGATGTTATGACTCTCCAAACTAATCCTACATTTGTGATGTGTCTACTCGACATGGTGTGTGCATCACAATGTGGACAAACACACAGGTAAGTATCATGGTGTTTATCTAAAGCATGAAAATGTTTGCTTTGATCCTTTCTCCAACTCCTGTTTAGTGATGTGTCTGAAACAAGTTTCGGTGATCAACTTGTGGGCCCCAAACAACACACACACCACAACAAAGTCCCCAGAAGGCCCACGAATGATGGGACGCCACCCAGACGGACTGGAGGCACAGGCTTGGTTAGGATTCGGGTTAGGGTTAGGATTGGGGGAAGGGGAATGCACAGTCCGTCTGCAGCCCGCCCGGGCGACGCCCACACCAACCCCGGAACCCCCCGAAGACCCCGAAAGATGCGCATGCTGCGTCAGACACTCACAGCCAAATTAGTGACGGGCATGACTGGCCCTGCCATCCAGCGACGCGTTTCGGTCTCTTGACCTCTTCAGGCTGGCTTTGCACTGATTGCAGGACGTAATCATCTTTTTCACTGCAAGTCTATGCCTACTGGGACACTTCTAATTCCCTAGTAGGTGGGGCACTTCTAATCCCCGAGACTTACGGCTTCTCTATTTTGTCTCCACAGCAGGATGTGCTCCATTCGACTGCCGGAGAGTACTGAGCCGTTTTGAGCAGGAGGAGAATATATAGGGAGGTCTGCAGTGGGCGGGGCTCACGCTCAACACTGCAGTGTCGATGTTATGACTCTCCAAACTAATCCTACATTTGTGATGTGTCTACTCGACATGGTGTGTGCATCACAATGTGGACAAACACACAGGTAAGTATCATGGTGTTTATCTAAAGCATGAAAATGTTTGCTTTGATCCTTTCTCCAACTCCTGTTTAGTGATGTGTCTGAAACAAGTTTCGGTGATCAACTTGTGGGCCCCAAACAACACACACACCACAACAAAGTCCCCAGAAGGCCCACGAATGATGGGACGCCACCCAGACGGACTGGAGGCACAGGCTTGGTTAGGATTCGGGTTAGGGTTAGGATTGGGGGAAGGGGAATGCACAGTCCGTCTGCAGCCCGCCCGGGCGACGCCCACACCAACCCCGGAACCCCCCGAAGACCCCGAAAGATGCGCATGCTGCGTCAGACACTCACAGCCAAATTAGTGACGGGCATGACTGGCCCTGCCATCCAGCGACGCGTTTCGGTCTCTTGACCTCTTCAGGCTGGCTTTGCACTGATTGCAGGACGTAATCATCTTTTTCACTGCAAGTCTATGCCTACTGGGACACTTCTAATTCCCTAGTAGGTGGGGCACTTCTAATCCCCGAGACTTACGGCTTCTCTATTTTGTCTCCACAGCAGGATGTGCTCCATTCGACTGCCGGAGAGTACTGAGCCGTTTTGAGCAGGAGGAGAATATATAGGGAGGTCTGCAGTGGGCGGGGCTCACGCTCAACACTGCAGTGTCGATGTTATGACTCTCCAAACTAATCCTACATTTGTGATGTGTCTACTCGACATGGTGTGTGCATCACAATGTGGACAAACACACAGGTAAGTATCATGGTGTTTATCTAAAGCATGAAAATGTTTGCTTTGATCCTTTCTCCAACTCCTGTTTAGTGATGTGTCTGAAACAAGTTTCGGTGATCAACTTGTGGGCCCCAAACAACACACACACCACAACAAAGTCCCCAGAAGGCCCACGAATGATGGGACGCCACCCAGACGGACTGGAGGCACAGGCTTGGTTAGGATTCGGGTTAGGGTTAGGATTGGGGGAAGGGGAATGCACAGTCCGTCTGCAGCCCGCCCGGGCGACGCCCACACCAACCCCGGAACCCCCCGAAGACCCCGAAAGATGCGCATGCTGCGTCAGACACTCACAGCCAAATTAGTGACGGGCATGACTGGCCCTGCCATCCAGCGACGCGTTTCGGTCTCTTGACCTCTTCAGGCTGGCTTTGCACTGATTGCAGGACGTAATCATCTTTTTCACTGCAAGTCTATGCCTACTGGGACACTTCTAATTCCCTAGTAGGTGGGGCACTTCTAATCCCCGAGACTTACGGCTTCTCTATTTTGTCTCCACAGCAGGATGTGCTCCATTCGACTGCCGGAGAGTACTGAGCCGTTTTGAGCAGGAGGAGAATATATAGGGAGGTCTGCAGTGGGCGGGGCTCACGCTCAACACTGCAGTGTCGATGTTATGACTCTCCAAACTAATCCTACATTTGTGATGTGTCTACTCGACATGGTGTGTGCATCACAATGTGGACAAACACACAGGTAAGTATCATGGTGTTTATCTAAAGCATGAAAATGTTTGCTTTGATCCTTTCTCCAACTCCTGTTTAGTGATGTGTCTGAAACAAGTTTCGGTGATCAACTTGTGGGCCCCAAACAACACACACACCACAACAAAGTCCCCAGAAGGCCCACGAATGATGGGACGCCACCCAGACGGACTGGAGGCACAGGCTTGGTTAGGATTCGGGTTAGGGTTAGGATTGGGGGAAGGGGAATGCACAGTCCGTCTGCAGCCCGCCCGGGCGACGCCCACACCAACCCCGGAACCCCCCGAAGACCCCGAAAGATGCGCATGCTGCGTCAGACACTCACAGCCAAATTAGTGACGGGCATGACTGGCCCTGCCATCCAGCGACGCGTTTCGGTCTCTTGACCTCTTCAGGCTGGCTTTGCACTGATTGCAGGACGTAATCATCTTTTTCACTGCAAGTCTATGCCTACTGGGACACTTCTAATTCCCTAGTAGGTGGGGCACTTCTAATCCCCGAGACTTACGGCTTCTCTATTTTGTCTCCACAGCAGGATGTGCTCCATTCGACTGCCGGAGAGTACTGAGCCGTTTTGAGCAGGAGGAGAATATATAGGGAGGTCTGCAGTGGGCGGGGCTCACGCTCAACACTGCAGTGTCGATGTTATGACTCTCCAAACTAATCCTACATTTGTGATGTGTCTACTCGACATGGTGTGTGCATCACAATGTGGACAAACACACAGGTAAGTATCATGGTGTTTATCTAAAGCATGAAAATGTTTGCTTTGATCCTTTCTCCAACTCCTGTTTAGTGATGTGTCTGAAACAAGTTTCGGTGATCAACTTGTGGGCCCCAAACAACACACACACCACAACAAAGTCCCCAGAAGGCCCACGAATGATGGGACGCCACCCAGACGGACTGGAGGCACAGGCTTGGTTAGGATTCGGGTTAGGGTTAGGATTGGGGGAAGGGGAATGCACAGTCCGTCTGCAGCCCGCCCGGGCGACGCCCACACCAACCCCGGAACCCCCCGAAGACCCCGAAAGATGCGCATGCTGCGTCAGACACTCACAGCCAAATTAGTGACGGGCATGACTGGCCCTGCCATCCAGCGACGCGTTTCGGTCTCTTGACCTCTTCAGGCTGGCTTTGCACTGATTGCAGGACGTAATCATCTTTTTCACTGCAAGTCTATGCCTACTGGGACACTTCTAATTCCCTAGTAGGTGGGGCACTTCTAATCCCCGAGACTTACGGCTTCTCTATTTTGTCTCCACAGCAGGATGTGCTCCATTCGACTGCCGGAGAGTACTGAGCCGTTTTGAGCAGGAGGAGAATATATAGGGAGGTCTGCAGTGGGCGGGGCTCACGCTCAACACTGCAGTGTCGATGTTATGACTCTCCAAACTAATCCTACATTTGTGATGTGTCTACTCGACATGGTGTGTGCATCACAATGTGGACAAACACACAGGTAAGTATCATGGTGTTTATCTAAAGCATGAAAATGTTTGCTTTGATCCTTTCTCCAACTCCTGTTTAGTGATGTGTCTGAAACAAGTTTCGGTGATCAACTTGTGGGCCCCAAACAACACACACACCACAACAAAGTCCCCAGAAGGCCCACGAATGATGGGACGCCACCCAGACGGACTGGAGGCACAGGCTTGGTTAGGATTCGGGTTAGGGTTAGGATTGGGGGAAGGGGAATGCACAGTCCGTCTGCAGCCCGCCCGGGCGACGCCCACACCAACCCCGGAACCCCCCGAAGACCCCGAAAGATGCGCATGCTGCGTCAGACACTCACAGCCAAATTAGTGACGGGCATGACTGGCCCTGCCATCCAGCGACGCGTTTCGGTCTCTTGACCTCTTCAGGCTGGCTTTGCACTGATTGCAGGACGTAATCATCTTTTTCACTGCAAGTCTATGCCTACTGGGACACTTCTAATTCCCTAGTAGGTGGGGCACTTCTAATCCCCGAGACTTACGGCTTCTCTATTTTGTCTCCACAGCAGGATGTGCTCCATTCGACTGCCGGAGAGTACTGAGCCGTTTTGAGCAGGAGGAGAATATATAGGGAGGTCTGCAGTGGGCGGGGCTCACGCTCAACACTGCAGTGTCGATGTTATGACTCTCCAAACTAATCCTACATTTGTGATGTGTCTACTCGACATGGTGTGTGCATCACAATGTGGACAAACACACAGGTAAGTATCATGGTGTTTATCTAAAGCATGAAAATGTTTGCTTTGATCCTTTCTCCAACTCCTGTTTAGTGATGTGTCTGAAACAAGTTTCGGTGATCAACTTGTGGGCCCCAAACAACACACACACCACAACAAAGTCCCCAGAAGGCCCACGAATGATGGGACGCCACCCAGACGGACTGGAGGCACAGGCTTGGTTAGGATTCGGGTTAGGGTTAGGATTGGGGGAAGGGGAATGCACAGTCCGTCTGCAGCCCGCCCGGGCGACGCCCACACCAACCCCGGAACCCCCCGAAGACCCCGAAAGATGCGCATGCTGCGTCAGACACTCACAGCCAAATTAGTGACGGGCATGACTGGCCCTGCCATCCAGCGACGCGTTTCGGTCTCTTGACCTCTTCAGGCTGGCTTTGCACTGATTGCAGGACGTAATCATCTTTTTCACTGCAAGTCTATGCCTACTGGGACACTTCTAATTCCCTAGTAGGTGGGGCACTTCTAATCCCCGAGACTTACGGCTTCTCTATTTTGTCTCCACAGCAGGATGTGCTCCATTCGACTGCCGGAGAGTACTGAGCCGTTTTGAGCAGGAGGAGAATATATAGGGAGGTCTGCAGTGGGCGGGGCTCACGCTCAACACTGCAGTGTCGATGTTATGACTCTCCAAACTAATCCTACATTTGTGATGTGTCTACTCGACATGGTGTGTGCATCACAATGTGGACAAACACACAGGTAAGTATCATGGTGTTTATCTAAAGCATGAAAATGTTTGCTTTGATCCTTTCTCCAACTCCTGTTTAGTGATGTGTCTGAAACAAGTTTCGGTGATCAACTTGTGGGCCCCAAACAACACACACACCACAACAAAGTCCCCAGAAGGCCCACGAATGATGGGACGCCACCCAGACGGACTGGAGGCACAGGCTTGGTTAGGATTCGGGTTAGGGTTAGGATTGGGGGAAGGGGAATGCACAGTCCGTCTGCAGCCCGCCCGGGCGACGCCCACACCAACCCCGGAACCCCCCGAAGACCCCGAAAGATGCGCATGCTGCGTCAGACACTCACAGCCAAATTAGTGACGGGCATGACTGGCCCTGCCATCCAGCGACGCGTTTCGGTCTCTTGACCTCTTCAGGCTGGCTTTGCACTGATTGCAGGACGTAATCATCTTTTTCACTGCAAGTCTATGCCTACTGGGACACTTCTAATTCCCTAGTAGGTGGGGCACTTCTAATCCCCGAGACTTACGGCTTCTCTATTTTGTCTCCACAGCAGGATGTGCTCCATTCGACTGCCGGAGAGTACTGAGCCGTTTTGAGCAGGAGGAGAATATATAGGGAGGTCTGCAGTGGGCGGGGCTCACGCTCAACACTGCAGTGTCGATGTTATGACTCTCCAAACTAATCCTACATTTGTGATGTGTCTACTCGACATGGTGTGTGCATCACAATGTGGACAAACACACAGGTAAGTATCATGGTGTTTATCTAAAGCATGAAAATGTTTGCTTTGATCCTTTCTCCAACTCCTGTTTAGTGATGTGTCTGAAACAAGTTTCGGTGATCAACTTGTGGGCCCCAAACAACACACACACCACAACAAAGTCCCCAGAAGGCCCACGAATGATGGGACGCCACCCAGACGGACTGGAGGCACAGGCTTGGTTAGGATTCGGGTTAGGGTTAGGATTGGGGGAAGGGGAATGCACAGTCCGTCTGCAGCCCGCCCGGGCGACGCCCACACCAACCCCGGAACCCCCCGAAGACCCCGAAAGATGCGCATGCTGCGTCAGACACTCACAGCCAAATTAGTGACGGGCATGACTGGCCCTGCCATCCAGCGACGCGTTTCGGTCTCTTGACCTCTTCAGGCTGGCTTTGCACTGATTGCAGGACGTAATCATCTTTTTCACTGCAAGTCTATGCCTACTGGGACACTTCTAATTCCCTAGTAGGTGGGGCACTTCTAATCCCCGAGACTTACGGCTTCTCTATTTTGTCTCCACAGCAGGATGTGCTCCATTCGACTGCCGGAGAGTACTGAGCCGTTTTGAGCAGGAGGAGAATATATAGGGAGGTCTGCAGTGGGCGGGGCTCACGCTCAACACTGCAGTGTCGATGTTATGACTCTCCAAACTAATCCTACATTTGTGATGTGTCTACTCGACATGGTGTGTGCATCACAATGTGGACAAACACACAGGTAAGTATCATGGTGTTTATCTAAAGCATGAAAATGTTTGCTTTGATCCTTTCTCCAACTCCTGTTTAGTGATGTGTCTGAAACAAGTTTCGGTGATCAACTTGTGGGCCCCAAACAACACACACACCACAACAAAGTCCCCAGAAGGCCCACGAATGATGGGACGCCACCCAGACGGACTGGAGGCACAGGCTTGGTTAGGATTCGGGTTAGGGTTAGGATTGGGGGAAGGGGAATGCACAGTCCGTCTGCAGCCCGCCCGGGCGACGCCCACACCAACCCCGGAACCCCCCGAAGACCCCGAAAGATGCGCATGCTGCGTCAGACACTCACAGCCAAATTAGTGACGGGCATGACTGGCCCTGCCATCCAGCGACGCGTTTCGGTCTCTTGACCTCTTCAGGCTGGCTTTGCACTGATTGCAGGACGTAATCATCTTTTTCACTGCAAGTCTATGCCTACTGGGACACTTCTAATTCCCTAGTAGGTGGGGCACTTCTAATCCCCGAGACTTACGGCTTCTCTATTTTGTCTCCACAGCAGGATGTGCTCCATTCGACTGCCGGAGAGTACTGAGCCGTTTTGAGCAGGAGGAGAATATATAGGGAGGTCTGCAGTGGGCGGGGCTCACGCTCAACACTGCAGTGTCGATGTTATGACTCTCCAAACTAATCCTACATTTGTGATGTGTCTACTCGACATGGTGTGTGCATCACAATGTGGACAAACACACAGGTAAGTATCATGGTGTTTATCTAAAGCATGAAAATGTTTGCTTTGATCCTTTCTCCAACTCCTGTTTAGTGATGTGTCTGAAACAAGTTTCGGTGATCAACTTGTGGGCCCCAAACAACACACACACCACAACAAAGTCCCCAGAAGGCCCACGAATGATGGGACGCCACCCAGACGGACTGGAGGCACAGGCTTGGTTAGGATTCGGGTTAGGGTTAGGATTGGGGGAAGGGGAATGCACAGTCCGTCTGCAGCCCGCCCGGGCGACGCCCACACCAACCCCGGAACCCCCCGAAGACCCCGAAAGATGCGCATGCTGCGTCAGACACTCACAGCCAAATTAGTGACGGGCATGACTGGCCCTGCCATCCAGCGACGCGTTTCGGTCTCTTGACCTCTTCAGGCTGGCTTTGCACTGATTGCAGGACGTAATCATCTTTTTCACTGCAAGTCTATGCCTACTGGGACACTTCTAATTCCCTAGTAGGTGGGGCACTTCTAATCCCCGAGACTTACGGCTTCTCTATTTTGTCTCCACAGCAGGATGTGCTCCATTCGACTGCCGGAGAGTACTGAGCCGTTTTGAGCAGGAGGAGAATATATAGGGAGGTCTGCAGTGGGCGGGGCTCACGCTCAACACTGCAGTGTCGATGTTATGACTCTCCAAACTAATCCTACATTTGTGATGTGTCTACTCGACATGGTGTGTGCATCACAATGTGGACAAACACACAGGTAAGTATCATGGTGTTTATCTAAAGCATGAAAATGTTTGCTTTGATCCTTTCTCCAACTCCTGTTTAGTGATGTGTCTGAAACAAGTTTCGGTGATCAACTTGTGGGCCCCAAACAACACACACACCACAACAAAGTCCCCAGAAGGCCCACGAATGATGGGACGCCACCCAGACGGACTGGAGGCACAGGCTTGGTTAGGATTCGGGTTAGGGTTAGGATTGGGGGAAGGGGAATGCACAGTCCGTCTGCAGCCCGCCCGGGCGACGCCCACACCAACCCCGGAACCCCCCGAAGACCCCGAAAGATGCGCATGCTGCGTCAGACACTCACAGCCAAATTAGTGACGGGCATGACTGGCCCTGCCATCCAGCGACGCGTTTCGGTCTCTTGACCTCTTCAGGCTGGCTTTGCACTGATTGCAGGACGTAATCATCTTTTTCACTGCAAGTCTATGCCTACTGGGACACTTCTAATTCCCTAGTAGGTGGGGCACTTCTAATCCCCGAGACTTACGGCTTCTCTATTTTGTCTCCACAGCAGGATGTGCTCCATTCGACTGCCGGAGAGTACTGAGCCGTTTTGAGCAGGAGGAGAATATATAGGGAGGTCTGCAGTGGGCGGGGCTCACGCTCAACACTGCAGTGTCGATGTTATGACTCTCCAAACTAATCCTACATTTGTGATGTGTCTACTCGACATGGTGTGTGCATCACAATGTGGACAAACACACAGGTAAGTATCATGGTGTTTATCTAAAGCATGAAAATGTTTGCTTTGATCCTTTCTCCAACTCCTGTTTAGTGATGTGTCTGAAACAAGTTTCGGTGATCAACTTGTGGGCCCCAAACAACACACACACCACAACAAAGTCCCCAGAAGGCCCACGAATGATGGGACGCCACCCAGACGGACTGGAGGCACAGGCTTGGTTAGGATTCGGGTTAGGGTTAGGATTGGGGGAAGGGGAATGCACAGTCCGTCTGCAGCCCGCCCGGGCGACGCCCACACCAACCCCGGAACCCCCCGAAGACCCCGAAAGATGCGCATGCTGCGTCAGACACTCACAGCCAAATTAGTGACGGGCATGACTGGCCCTGCCATCCAGCGACGCGTTTCGGTCTCTTGACCTCTTCAGGCTGGCTTTGCACTGATTGCAGGACGTAATCATCTTTTTCACTGCAAGTCTATGCCTACTGGGACACTTCTAATTCCCTAGTAGGTGGGGCACTTCTAATCCCCGAGACTTACGGCTTCTCTATTTTGTCTCCACAGCAGGATGTGCTCCATTCGACTGCCGGAGAGTACTGAGCCGTTTTGAGCAGGAGGAGAATATATAGGGAGGTCTGCAGTGGGCGGGGCTCACGCTCAACACTGCAGTGTCGATGTTATGACTCTCCAAACTAATCCTACATTTGTGATGTGTCTACTCGACATGGTGTGTGCATCACAATGTGGACAAACACACAGGTAAGTATCATGGTGTTTATCTAAAGCATGAAAATGTTTGCTTTGATCCTTTCTCCAACTCCTGTTTAGTGATGTGTCTGAAACAAGTTTCGGTGATCAACTTGTGGGCCCCAAACAACACACACACCACAACAAAGTCCCCAGAAGGCCCACGAATGATGGGACGCCACCCAGACGGACTGGAGGCACAGGCTTGGTTAGGATTCGGGTTAGGGTTAGGATTGGGGGAAGGGGAATGCACAGTCCGTCTGCAGCCCGCCCGGGCGACGCCCACACCAACCCCGGAACCCCCCGAAGACCCCGAAAGATGCGCATGCTGCGTCAGACACTCACAGCCAAATTAGTGACGGGCATGACTGGCCCTGCCATCCAGCGACGCGTTTCGGTCTCTTGACCTCTTCAGGCTGGCTTTGCACTGATTGCAGGACGTAATCATCTTTTTCACTGCAAGTCTATGCCTACTGGGACACTTCTAATTCCCTAGTAGGTGGGGCACTTCTAATCCCCGAGACTTACGGCTTCTCTATTTTGTCTCCACAGCAGGATGTGCTCCATTCGACTGCCGGAGAGTACTGAGCCGTTTTGAGCAGGAGGAGAATATATAGGGAGGTCTGCAGTGGGCGGGGCTCACGCTCAACACTGCAGTGTCGATGTTATGACTCTCCAAACTAATCCTACATTTGTGATGTGTCTACTCGACATGGTGTGTGCATCACAATGTGGACAAACACACAGGTAAGTATCATGGTGTTTATCTAAAGCATGAAAATGTTTGCTTTGATCCTTTCTCCAACTCCTGTTTAGTGATGTGTCTGAAACAAGTTTCGGTGATCAACTTGTGGGCCCCAAACAACACACACACCACAACAAAGTCCCCAGAAGGCCCACGAATGATGGGACGCCACCCAGACGGACTGGAGGCACAGGCTTGGTTAGGATTCGGGTTAGGGTTAGGATTGGGGGAAGGGGAATGCACAGTCCGTCTGCAGCCCGCCCGGGCGACGCCCACACCAACCCCGGAACCCCCCGAAGACCCCGAAAGATGCGCATGCTGCGTCAGACACTCACAGCCAAATTAGTGACGGGCATGACTGGCCCTGCCATCCAGCGACGCGTTTCGGTCTCTTGACCTCTTCAGGCTGGCTTTGCACTGATTGCAGGACGTAATCATCTTTTTCACTGCAAGTCTATGCCTACTGGGACACTTCTAATTCCCTAGTAGGTGGGGCACTTCTAATCCCCGAGACTTACGGCTTCTCTATTTTGTCTCCACAGCAGGATGTGCTCCATTCGACTGCCGGAGAGTACTGAGCCGTTTTGAGCAGGAGGAGAATATATAGGGAGGTCTGCAGTGGGCGGGGCTCACGCTCAACACTGCAGTGTCGATGTTATGACTCTCCAAACTAATCCTACATTTGTGATGTGTCTACTCGACATGGTGTGTGCATCACAATGTGGACAAACACACAGGTAAGTATCATGGTGTTTATCTAAAGCATGAAAATGTTTGCTTTGATCCTTTCTCCAACTCCTGTTTAGTGATGTGTCTGAAACAAGTTTCGGTGATCAACTTGTGGGCCCCAAACAACACACACACCACAACAAAGTCCCCAGAAGGCCCACGAATGATGGGACGCCACCCAGACGGACTGGAGGCACAGGCTTGGTTAGGATTCGGGTTAGGGTTAGGATTGGGGGAAGGGGAATGCACAGTCCGTCTGCAGCCCGCCCGGGCGACGCCCACACCAACCCCGGAACCCCCCGAAGACCCCGAAAGATGCGCATGCTGCGTCAGACACTCACAGCCAAATTAGTGACGGGCATGACTGGCCCTGCCATCCAGCGACGCGTTTCGGTCTCTTGACCTCTTCAGGCTGGCTTTGCACTGATTGCAGGACGTAATCATCTTTTTCACTGCAAGTCTATGCCTACTGGGACACTTCTAATTCCCTAGTAGGTGGGGCACTTCTAATCCCCGAGACTTACGGCTTCTCTATTTTGTCTCCACAGCAGGATGTGCTCCATTCGACTGCCGGAGAGTACTGAGCCGTTTTGAGCAGGAGGAGAATATATAGGGAGGTCTGCAGTGGGCGGGGCTCACGCTCAACACTGCAGTGTCGATGTTATGACTCTCCAAACTAATCCTACATTTGTGATGTGTCTACTCGACATGGTGTGTGCATCACAATGTGGACAAACACACAGGTAAGTATCATGGTGTTTATCTAAAGCATGAAAATGTTTGCTTTGATCCTTTCTCCAACTCCTGTTTAGTGATGTGTCTGAAACAAGTTTCGGTGATCAACTTGTGGGCCCCAAACAACACACACACCACAACAAAGTCCCCAGAAGGCCCACGAATGATGGGACGCCACCCAGACGGACTGGAGGCACAGGCTTGGTTAGGATTCGGGTTAGGGTTAGGATTGGGGGAAGGGGAATGCACAGTCCGTCTGCAGCCCGCCCGGGCGACGCCCACACCAACCCCGGAACCCCCCGAAGACCCCGAAAGATGCGCATGCTGCGTCAGACACTCACAGCCAAATTAGTGACGGGCATGACTGGCCCTGCCATCCAGCGACGCGTTTCGGTCTCTTGACCTCTTCAGGCTGGCTTTGCACTGATTGCAGGACGTAATCATCTTTTTCACTGCAAGTCTATGCCTACTGGGACACTTCTAATTCCCTAGTAGGTGGGGCACTTCTAATCCCCGAGACTTACGGCTTCTCTATTTTGTCTCCACAGCAGGATGTGCTCCATTCGACTGCCGGAGAGTACTGAGCCGTTTTGAGCAGGAGGAGAATATATAGGGAGGTCTGCAGTGGGCGGGGCTCACGCTCAACACTGCAGTGTCGATGTTATGACTCTCCAAACTAATCCTACATTTGTGATGTGTCTACTCGACATGGTGTGTGCATCACAATGTGGACAAACACACAGGTAAGTATCATGGTGTTTATCTAAAGCATGAAAATGTTTGCTTTGATCCTTTCTCCAACTCCTGTTTAGTGATGTGTCTGAAACAAGTTTCGGTGATCAACTTGTGGGCCCCAAACAACACACACACCACAACAAAGTCCCCAGAAGGCCCACGAATGATGGGACGCCACCCAGACGGACTGGAGGCACAGGCTTGGTTAGGATTCGGGTTAGGGTTAGGATTGGGGGAAGGGGAATGCACAGTCCGTCTGCAGCCCGCCCGGGCGACGCCCACACCAACCCCGGAACCCCCCGAAGACCCCGAAAGATGCGCATGCTGCGTCAGACACTCACAGCCAAATTAGTGACGGGCATGACTGGCCCTGCCATCCAGCGACGCGTTTCGGTCTCTTGACCTCTTCAGGCTGGCTTTGCACTGATTGCAGGACGTAATCATCTTTTTCACTGCAAGTCTATGCCTACTGGGACACTTCTAATTCCCTAGTAGGTGGGGCACTTCTAATCCCCGAGACTTACGGCTTCTCTATTTTGTCTCCACAGCAGGATGTGCTCCATTCGACTGCCGGAGAGTACTGAGCCGTTTTGAGCAGGAGGAGAATATATAGGGAGGTCTGCAGTGGGCGGGGCTCACGCTCAACACTGCAGTGTCGATGTTATGACTCTCCAAACTAATCCTACATTTGTGATGTGTCTACTCGACATGGTGTGTGCATCACAATGTGGACAAACACACAGGTAAGTATCATGGTGTTTATCTAAAGCATGAAAATGTTTGCTTTGATCCTTTCTCCAACTCCTGTTTAGTGATGTGTCTGAAACAAGTTTCGGTGATCAACTTGTGGGCCCCAAACAACACACACACCACAACAAAGTCCCCAGAAGGCCCACGAATGATGGGACGCCACCCAGACGGACTGGAGGCACAGGCTTGGTTAGGATTCGGGTTAGGGTTAGGATTGGGGGAAGGGGAATGCACAGTCCGTCTGCAGCCCGCCCGGGCGACGCCCACACCAACCCCGGAACCCCCCGAAGACCCCGAAAGATGCGCATGCTGCGTCAGACACTCACAGCCAAATTAGTGACGGGCATGACTGGCCCTGCCATCCAGCGACGCGTTTCGGTCTCTTGACCTCTTCAGGCTGGCTTTGCACTGATTGCAGGACGTAATCATCTTTTTCACTGCAAGTCTATGCCTACTGGGACACTTCTAATTCCCTAGTAGGTGGGGCACTTCTAATCCCCGAGACTTACGGCTTCTCTATTTTGTCTCCACAGCAGGATGTGCTCCATTCGACTGCCGGAGAGTACTGAGCCGTTTTGAGCAGGAGGAGAATATATAGGGAGGTCTGCAGTGGGCGGGGCTCACGCTCAACACTGCAGTGTCGATGTTATGACTCTCCAAACTAATCCTACATTTGTGATGTGTCTACTCGACATGGTGTGTGCATCACAATGTGGACAAACACACAGGTAAGTATCATGGTGTTTATCTAAAGCATGAAAATGTTTGCTTTGATCCTTTCTCCAACTCCTGTTTAGTGATGTGTCTGAAACAAGTTTCGGTGATCAACTTGTGGGCCCCAAACAACACACACACCACAACAAAGTCCCCAGAAGGCCCACGAATGATGGGACGCCACCCAGACGGACTGGAGGCACAGGCTTGGTTAGGATTCGGGTTAGGGTTAGGATTGGGGGAAGGGGAATGCACAGTCCGTCTGCAGCCCGCCCGGGCGACGCCCACACCAACCCCGGAACCCCCCGAAGACCCCGAAAGATGCGCATGCTGCGTCAGACACTCACAGCCAAATTAGTGACGGGCATGACTGGCCCTGCCATCCAGCGACGCGTTTCGGTCTCTTGACCTCTTCAGGCTGGCTTTGCACTGATTGCAGGACGTAATCATCTTTTTCACTGCAAGTCTATGCCTACTGGGACACTTCTAATTCCCTAGTAGGTGGGGCACTTCTAATCCCCGAGACTTACGGCTTCTCTATTTTGTCTCCACAGCAGGATGTGCTCCATTCGACTGCCGGAGAGTACTGAGCCGTTTTGAGCAGGAGGAGAATATATAGGGAGGTCTGCAGTGGGCGGGGCTCACGCTCAACACTGCAGTGTCGATGTTATGACTCTCCAAACTAATCCTACATTTGTGATGTGTCTACTCGACATGGTGTGTGCATCACAATGTGGACAAACACACAGGTAAGTATCATGGTGTTTATCTAAAGCATGAAAATGTTTGCTTTGATCCTTTCTCCAACTCCTGTTTAGTGATGTGTCTGAAACAAGTTTCGGTGATCAACTTGTGGGCCCCAAACAACACACACACCACAACAAAGTCCCCAGAAGGCCCACGAATGATGGGACGCCACCCAGACGGACTGGAGGCACAGGCTTGGTTAGGATTCGGGTTAGGGTTAGGATTGGGGGAAGGGGAATGCACAGTCCGTCTGCAGCCCGCCCGGGCGACGCCCACACCAACCCCGGAACCCCCCGAAGACCCCGAAAGATGCGCATGCTGCGTCAGACACTCACAGCCAAATTAGTGACGGGCATGACTGGCCCTGCCATCCAGCGACGCGTTTCGGTCTCTTGACCTCTTCAGGCTGGCTTTGCACTGATTGCAGGACGTAATCATCTTTTTCACTGCAAGTCTATGCCTACTGGGACACTTCTAATTCCCTAGTAGGTGGGGCACTTCTAATCCCCGAGACTTACGGCTTCTCTATTTTGTCTCCACAGCAGGATGTGCTCCATTCGACTGCCGGAGAGTACTGAGCCGTTTTGAGCAGGAGGAGAATATATAGGGAGGTCTGCAGTGGGCGGGGCTCACGCTCAACACTGCAGTGTCGATGTTATGACTCTCCAAACTAATCCTACATTTGTGATGTGTCTACTCGACATGGTGTGTGCATCACAATGTGGACAAACACACAGGTAAGTATCATGGTGTTTATCTAAAGCATGAAAATGTTTGCTTTGATCCTTTCTCCAACTCCTGTTTAGTGATGTGTCTGAAACAAGTTTCGGTGATCAACTTGTGGGCCCCAAACAACACACACACCACAACAAAGTCCCCAGAAGGCCCACGAATGATGGGACGCCACCCAGACGGACTGGAGGCACAGGCTTGGTTAGGATTCGGGTTAGGGTTAGGATTGGGGGAAGGGGAATGCACAGTCCGTCTGCAGCCCGCCCGGGCGACGCCCACACCAACCCCGGAACCCCCCGAAGACCCCGAAAGATGCGCATGCTGCGTCAGACACTCACAGCCAAATTAGTGACGGGCATGACTGGCCCTGCCATCCAGCGACGCGTTTCGGTCTCTTGACCTCTTCAGGCTGGCTTTGCACTGATTGCAGGACGTAATCATCTTTTTCACTGCAAGTCTATGCCTACTGGGACACTTCTAATTCCCTAGTAGGTGGGGCACTTCTAATCCCCGAGACTTACGGCTTCTCTATTTTGTCTCCACAGCAGGATGTGCTCCATTCGACTGCCGGAGAGTACTGAGCCGTTTTGAGCAGGAGGAGAATATATAGGGAGGTCTGCAGTGGGCGGGGCTCACGCTCAACACTGCAGTGTCGATGTTATGACTCTCCAAACTAATCCTACATTTGTGATGTGTCTACTCGACATGGTGTGTGCATCACAATGTGGACAAACACACAGGTAAGTATCATGGTGTTTATCTAAAGCATGAAAATGTTTGCTTTGATCCTTTCTCCAACTCCTGTTTAGTGATGTGTCTGAAACAAGTTTCGGTGATCAACTTGTGGGCCCCAAACAACACACACACCACAACAAAGTCCCCAGAAGGCCCACGAATGATGGGACGCCACCCAGACGGACTGGAGGCACAGGCTTGGTTAGGATTCGGGTTAGGGTTAGGATTGGGGGAAGGGGAATGCACAGTCCGTCTGCAGCCCGCCCGGGCGACGCCCACACCAACCCCGGAACCCCCCGAAGACCCCGAAAGATGCGCATGCTGCGTCAGACACTCACAGCCAAATTAGTGACGGGCATGACTGGCCCTGCCATCCAGCGACGCGTTTCGGTCTCTTGACCTCTTCAGGCTGGCTTTGCACTGATTGCAGGACGTAATCATCTTTTTCACTGCAAGTCTATGCCTACTGGGACACTTCTAATTCCCTAGTAGGTGGGGCACTTCTAATCCCCGAGACTTACGGCTTCTCTATTTTGTCTCCACAGCAGGATGTGCTCCATTCGACTGCCGGAGAGTACTGAGCCGTTTTGAGCAGGAGGAGAATATATAGGGAGGTCTGCAGTGGGCGGGGCTCACGCTCAACACTGCAGTGTCGATGTTATGACTCTCCAAACTAATCCTACATTTGTGATGTGTCTACTCGACATGGTGTGTGCATCACAATGTGGACAAACACACAGGTAAGTATCATGGTGTTTATCTAAAGCATGAAAATGTTTGCTTTGATCCTTTCTCCAACTCCTGTTTAGTGATGTGTCTGAAACAAGTTTCGGTGATCAACTTGTGGGCCCCAAACAACACACACACCACAACAAAGTCCCCAGAAGGCCCACGAATGATGGGACGCCACCCAGACGGACTGGAGGCACAGGCTTGGTTAGGATTCGGGTTAGGGTTAGGATTGGGGGAAGGGGAATGCACAGTCCGTCTGCAGCCCGCCCGGGCGACGCCCACACCAACCCCGGAACCCCCCGAAGACCCCGAAAGATGCGCATGCTGCGTCAGACACTCACAGCCAAATTAGTGACGGGCATGACTGGCCCTGCCATCCAGCGACGCGTTTCGGTCTCTTGACCTCTTCAGGCTGGCTTTGCACTGATTGCAGGACGTAATCATCTTTTTCACTGCAAGTCTATGCCTACTGGGACACTTCTAATTCCCTAGTAGGTGGGGCACTTCTAATCCCCGAGACTTACGGCTTCTCTATTTTGTCTCCACAGCAGGATGTGCTCCATTCGACTGCCGGAGAGTACTGAGCCGTTTTGAGCAGGAGGAGAATATATAGGGAGGTCTGCAGTGGGCGGGGCTCACGCTCAACACTGCAGTGTCGATGTTATGACTCTCCAAACTAATCCTACATTTGTGATGTGTCTACTCGACATGGTGTGTGCATCACAATGTGGACAAACACACAGGTAAGTATCATGGTGTTTATCTAAAGCATGAAAATGTTTGCTTTGATCCTTTCTCCAACTCCTGTTTAGTGATGTGTCTGAAACAAGTTTCGGTGATCAACTTGTGGGCCCCAAACAACACACACACCACAACAAAGTCCCCAGAAGGCCCACGAATGATGGGACGCCACCCAGACGGACTGGAGGCACAGGCTTGGTTAGGATTCGGGTTAGGGTTAGGATTGGGGGAAGGGGAATGCACAGTCCGTCTGCAGCCCGCCCGGGCGACGCCCACACCAACCCCGGAACCCCCCGAAGACCCCGAAAGATGCGCATGCTGCGTCAGACACTCACAGCCAAATTAGTGACGGGCATGACTGGCCCTGCCATCCAGCGACGCGTTTCGGTCTCTTGACCTCTTCAGGCTGGCTTTGCACTGATTGCAGGACGTAATCATCTTTTTCACTGCAAGTCTATGCCTACTGGGACACTTCTAATTCCCTAGTAGGTGGGGCACTTCTAATCCCCGAGACTTACGGCTTCTCTATTTTGTCTCCACAGCAGGATGTGCTCCATTCGACTGCCGGAGAGTACTGAGCCGTTTTGAGCAGGAGGAGAATATATAGGGAGGTCTGCAGTGGGCGGGGCTCACGCTCAACACTGCAGTGTCGATGTTATGACTCTCCAAACTAATCCTACATTTGTGATGTGTCTACTCGACATGGTGTGTGCATCACAATGTGGACAAACACACAGGTAAGTATCATGGTGTTTATCTAAAGCATGAAAATGTTTGCTTTGATCCTTTCTCCAACTCCTGTTTAGTGATGTGTCTGAAACAAGTTTCGGTGATCAACTTGTGGGCCCCAAACAACACACACACCACAACAAAGTCCCCAGAAGGCCCACGAATGATGGGACGCCACCCAGACGGACTGGAGGCACAGGCTTGGTTAGGATTCGGGTTAGGGTTAGGATTGGGGGAAGGGGAATGCACAGTCCGTCTGCAGCCCGCCCGGGCGACGCCCACACCAACCCCGGAACCCCCCGAAGACCCCGAAAGATGCGCATGCTGCGTCAGACACTCACAGCCAAATTAGTGACGGGCATGACTGGCCCTGCCATCCAGCGACGCGTTTCGGTCTCTTGACCTCTTCAGGCTGGCTTTGCACTGATTGCAGGACGTAATCATCTTTTTCACTGCAAGTCTATGCCTACTGGGACACTTCTAATTCCCTAGTAGGTGGGGCACTTCTAATCCCCGAGACTTACGGCTTCTCTATTTTGTCTCCACAGCAGGATGTGCTCCATTCGACTGCCGGAGAGTACTGAGCCGTTTTGAGCAGGAGGAGAATATATAGGGAGGTCTGCAGTGGGCGGGGCTCACGCTCAACACTGCAGTGTCGATGTTATGACTCTCCAAACTAATCCTACATTTGTGATGTGTCTACTCGACATGGTGTGTGCATCACAATGTGGACAAACACACAGGTAAGTATCATGGTGTTTATCTAAAGCATGAAAATGTTTGCTTTGATCCTTTCTCCAACTCCTGTTTAGTGATGTGTCTGAAACAAGTTTCGGTGATCAACTTGTGGGCCCCAAACAACACACACACCACAACAAAGTCCCCAGAAGGCCCACGAATGATGGGACGCCACCCAGACGGACTGGAGGCACAGGCTTGGTTAGGATTCGGGTTAGGGTTAGGATTGGGGGAAGGGGAATGCACAGTCCGTCTGCAGCCCGCCCGGGCGACGCCCACACCAACCCCGGAACCCCCCGAAGACCCCGAAAGATGCGCATGCTGCGTCAGACACTCACAGCCAAATTAGTGACGGGCATGACTGGCCCTGCCATCCAGCGACGCGTTTCGGTCTCTTGACCTCTTCAGGCTGGCTTTGCACTGATTGCAGGACGTAATCATCTTTTTCACTGCAAGTCTATGCCTACTGGGACACTTCTAATTCCCTAGTAGGTGGGGCACTTCTAATCCCCGAGACTTACGGCTTCTCTATTTTGTCTCCACAGCAGGATGTGCTCCATTCGACTGCCGGAGAGTACTGAGCCGTTTTGAGCAGGAGGAGAATATATAGGGAGGTCTGCAGTGGGCGGGGCTCACGCTCAACACTGCAGTGTCGATGTTATGACTCTCCAAACTAATCCTACATTTGTGATGTGTCTACTCGACATGGTGTGTGCATCACAATGTGGACAAACACACAGGTAAGTATCATGGTGTTTATCTAAAGCATGAAAATGTTTGCTTTGATCCTTTCTCCAACTCCTGTTTAGTGATGTGTCTGAAACAAGTTTCGGTGATCAACTTGTGGGCCCCAAACAACACACACACCACAACAAAGTCCCCAGAAGGCCCACGAATGATGGGACGCCACCCAGACGGACTGGAGGCACAGGCTTGGTTAGGATTCGGGTTAGGGTTAGGATTGGGGGAAGGGGAATGCACAGTCCGTCTGCAGCCCGCCCGGGCGACGCCCACACCAACCCCGGAACCCCCCGAAGACCCCGAAAGATGCGCATGCTGCGTCAGACACTCACAGCCAAATTAGTGACGGGCATGACTGGCCCTGCCATCCAGCGACGCGTTTCGGTCTCTTGACCTCTTCAGGCTGGCTTTGCACTGATTGCAGGACGTAATCATCTTTTTCACTGCAAGTCTATGCCTACTGGGACACTTCTAATTCCCTAGTAGGTGGGGCACTTCTAATCCCCGAGACTTACGGCTTCTCTATTTTGTCTCCACAGCAGGATGTGCTCCATTCGACTGCCGGAGAGTACTGAGCCGTTTTGAGCAGGAGGAGAATATATAGGGAGGTCTGCAGTGGGCGGGGCTCACGCTCAACACTGCAGTGTCGATGTTATGACTCTCCAAACTAATCCTACATTTGTGATGTGTCTACTCGACATGGTGTGTGCATCACAATGTGGACAAACACACAGGTAAGTATCATGGTGTTTATCTAAAGCATGAAAATGTTTGCTTTGATCCTTTCTCCAACTCCTGTTTAGTGATGTGTCTGAAACAAGTTTCGGTGATCAACTTGTGGGCCCCAAACAACACACACACCACAACAAAGTCCCCAGAAGGCCCACGAATGATGGGACGCCACCCAGACGGACTGGAGGCACAGGCTTGGTTAGGATTCGGGTTAGGGTTAGGATTGGGGGAAGGGGAATGCACAGTCCGTCTGCAGCCCGCCCGGGCGACGCCCACACCAACCCCGGAACCCCCCGAAGACCCCGAAAGATGCGCATGCTGCGTCAGACACTCACAGCCAAATTAGTGACGGGCATGACTGGCCCTGCCATCCAGCGACGCGTTTCGGTCTCTTGACCTCTTCAGGCTGGCTTTGCACTGATTGCAGGACGTAATCATCTTTTTCACTGCAAGTCTATGCCTACTGGGACACTTCTAATTCCCTAGTAGGTGGGGCACTTCTAATCCCCGAGACTTACGGCTTCTCTATTTTGTCTCCACAGCAGGATGTGCTCCATTCGACTGCCGGAGAGTACTGAGCCGTTTTGAGCAGGAGGAGAATATATAGGGAGGTCTGCAGTGGGCGGGGCTCACGCTCAACACTGCAGTGTCGATGTTATGACTCTCCAAACTAATCCTACATTTGTGATGTGTCTACTCGACATGGTGTGTGCATCACAATGTGGACAAACACACAGGTAAGTATCATGGTGTTTATCTAAAGCATGAAAATGTTTGCTTTGATCCTTTCTCCAACTCCTGTTTAGTGATGTGTCTGAAACAAGTTTCGGTGATCAACTTGTGGGCCCCAAACAACACACACACCACAACAAAGTCCCCAGAAGGCCCACGAATGATGGGACGCCACCCAGACGGACTGGAGGCACAGGCTTGGTTAGGATTCGGGTTAGGGTTAGGATTGGGGGAAGGGGAATGCACAGTCCGTCTGCAGCCCGCCCGGGCGACGCCCACACCAACCCCGGAACCCCCCGAAGACCCCGAAAGATGCGCATGCTGCGTCAGACACTCACAGCCAAATTAGTGACGGGCATGACTGGCCCTGCCATCCAGCGACGCGTTTCGGTCTCTTGACCTCTTCAGGCTGGCTTTGCACTGATTGCAGGACGTAATCATCTTTTTCACTGCAAGTCTATGCCTACTGGGACACTTCTAATTCCCTAGTAGGTGGGGCACTTCTAATCCCCGAGACTTACGGCTTCTCTATTTTGTCTCCACAGCAGGATGTGCTCCATAGGGTTAGGGTTAGGGTTAGGGTTAGGGTTAGGGTTAGGGTTAGGGTTAGGGTTAGGGTTAGGGTTAGGGTTAGGGTTAGGGTTAGGGTTAGGGTTAGGGTTAGGGTTTAGGGTTAGGGTTAGGGTTAGGGTTAGGGTTAGGGTTAGGGTTAGGGTTAGGGTTAGGGTTAGGGTTAGGGTTAGGGTTAGGGTTAGGGTTAGGGTTAGGGTTAGGGTTAGGGTTAGGGTTAGGGTTAGGGTTAGGGTTAGGGTTAGGGTTAGGGTTAGGGTTAGGGTTAGGGTTAGGGTTAGGGTTAGGGTTAGGGTTAGGGTTAGGGTTAGGGTTAGGGTTAGGGTTAGGGTTAGGGTTAGGGTTAGGGTTAGGGTTAGGGTTAGGGTTAGGGTTAGGGTTAGGGTTAGGGTTAGGGTTAGGGTTAGTGTTAGGGTTAGGGTTAGGGTTAGGGTTAGGGTTAGGGTTAGGGTTAGGGTTAGGGTTAGGGTTAGGGTTAGGGTTAGGGTTAGGGTTAGGGTTAGGGTTAGGGTTAGGGTTAGGGTTAGGGTTAGGGTTAGGGTTAGGGTTAGGGTTAGGGTTAGGTTGTGGGGGAGATGTGAGCGAAAGGAGATAGAAAGAGAGAAAGAAATAAAAGAGGGGAAGGGGGAGGGGCACAGTCCATTGACCCCCCGTCAGGGTGACGTCACGCCCGTCGCAGGAGACCCAGAGGACCTCCGAAGCGACAGCCCGACATCAGCCATGTCGCCAGCATGTCAAACTTGGACCACCATATCGGGACACCTGTTGTGTGGTCGGCCGGCCCGATGTTGGAGCCAACCTGTCAGCGTGATGATGGAGGAGCTCCAAGATGCGGAGCAGGTGCCTCTGGCTGGATCAGAGGTGCTGAACAAAGACGAGCTGTCATCAGGAGGCCGGGAGCTGTCAGCTGTCATCCGAAAGATCCGCTGCTTCCCGAGGCGTTAGGGTTAGGGTTAGGGTTAGGGTTAGGGTTAGGGTTAGGGTTAGGGTTAGGGTTAGGGTTAGGGTTAGGGTTAGGGTTAGGGTTAGGGTTAGGGTTAGGGTTAGGGTTAGGGTTAGGGTTAGGGTTAGGGTTAGGGTTAGGGTTAGGGTTAGGGTTAGGGTTAGGGTTAGGGTTAGGGTTAGGGTTAGGGTTAGGGTTAGGGTTAGGGTTAGGGTTAGGGTTAGGGTTAGGGTTAGGTTAGGGTTAGGGTTAGGGTTAGGGTTAGGGTTAGGGTTAGGGTTAGGGTTAGGGTTAGGGTTAGGGTTAGGGTTAGGGTTAGGGTTAGGGTTAGGGTTAGGGTTAGGGTTAGGGTTAGGGTTAGGGTTAGGGTTAGGGTTAGGGTTAGGGTTAGGGTTAGGGTTAGGGTTAGGTTTAGTGGTAGGGTCGGGGGAAGGGTAGTGGGCGGGGAGGAGTGTGCACAGTCCTTCGACAGTCTGCCTAGGCCACGCCCCCGCCAAACGCAGGACATCCCGAGGACTCTGCAATTAAGCAATCCGAATCGGGAACGCCTGCGCCACAGCGAGACCCCCTGAAAGGACCCTGAAAAGCAAGCAATCCGAGACAGGCGTTAAATGCAATGACGACACATGCGGACAAACATCCAGCGACGCGCGTTTCGGCCTTTCAGGCCTCGTCAGGCTGGCTGGGCCACGCCCACTGGGACTCACCTGGTTCCACCAGTGGGTGGGATGCTTCCTTGAAATCCCTGTGCCAAATGCCGACTCTCCCTGTGTGTCCTCCGTGAGCAGGATGTGTTCTGATCGACTGCTGGAGAGGGAATGAGCCTTCAAACAGGAGGTGGCTTTAAATAGTGTGCTGCAGGGGGCGGGGCTGTTGCTCACGCTGCAGTGGAGTCAGAAGACTTCCAAAAGAATTCCAAAATAAGAATTCTTACATATGTGATGTGTCATTTCGACATATTACATGCATCACATAGTAGCCTAACATCCACTTGAATATTGGGATGTTTGCACAAAGCAATAAAATGTTTGCTTTGAAGTACCTAGCCTCCTGTTGAACAATGTGTCAAAACAAGTCTAAGCAATGGCATGACTTGTTGCCCCGTCACTACACTCGCACAAATGAAACAGAGTACTCACCGACAAGGCCCCCAGAGGATCCGCACTGGCAGAGCGCCACCTATTGACGGCAGACTGGAGGCGCGGGCTGGTTAGGTTTAGTGGTAGGGTCGGGGGAAGGGTAGTGGGCGGGGAGGAGTGTGCACAGTCCTTCGACAGTCTGCCTAGGCCACGCCCCCGCCAAACGCAGGACATCCCGAGGACTCTGCAATTAAGCAATCCGAATCGGGAACGCCTGCGCCACAGCGAGACCCCCTGAAAGGACCCTGAAAAGCAAGCAATCCGAGACAGGCGTTAAAACAGGCGTTAAATGCAATGACGACACATGCGGACAAACATCCAGCGACGCGCGTTTCGGCCTTTCAGGCCTCGTCAGGCTGGCTGGGCCACGCCCACTGGGACTCACCTGGTTCCACCAGTGGGTGGGATGCTTCCTTGAAATCCCTGTGCCAAATGCCGACTCTCCCTGTGTGTCCTCCGTGAGCAGGATGTGTTCTGATCGACTGCTGGAGAGGGAATGAGCCTTCAAACAGGAGGTGGCTTTAAATAGTGTGCTGCAGGGGGCGGGGCTGTTGCTCACGCTGCAGTGGAGTCAGAAGACTTCCAAAAGAATTCCAAAATAAGAATTCTTACATATGTGATGTGTCATTTCGACATATTACATGCATCACATAGTAGCCTAACATCCACTTGAATATTGGGATGTTTGCACAAAGCAATAAAATGTTTGCTTTGAAGTACCTAGCCTCCTGTTGAACAATGTGTCAAAACAAGTCTAAGCAATGGCATGACTTGTTGCCCCGTCACTACACTCGCACAAATGAAACAGAGTACTCACCGACAAGGCCCCCAGAGGATCCGCACTGGCAGAGCGCCACCTATTGACGGCAGACTGGAGGCGCGGGCTGGTTAGGTTTAGTGGTAGGGTCGGGGGAAGGGTAGTGGGCGGGGAGGAGTGTGCACAGTCCTTCGACAGTCTGCCTAGGCCACGCCCCCGCCAAACGCAGGACATCCCGAGGACTCTGCAATTAAGCAATCCGAATCGGGAACGCCTGCGCCACAGCGAGACCCCCTGAAAGGACCCTGAAAAGCAAGCAATCCGAGACAGGCGTTAAATGCAATGACGACACATGCGGACAAACATCCAGCGACGCGCGTTTCGGCCTTTCAGGCCTCGTCAGGCTGGCTGGGCCACGCCCACTGGGACTCACCTGGTTCCACCAGTGGGTGGGATGCTTCCTTGAAATCCCTGTGCCAAATGCCGACTCTCCCTGTGTGTCCTCCGTGAGCAGGATGTGTTCTGATCGACTGCTGGAGAGGGAATGAGCCTTCAAACAGGAGGTGGCTTTAAATAGTGTGCTGCAGGGGGCGGGGCTGTTGCTCACGCTGCAGTGGAGTCAGAAGACTTCCAAAAGAATTCCAAAATAAGAATTCTTACATATGTGATGTGTCATTTCGACATATTACATGCATCACATAGTAGCCTAACATCCACTTGAATATTGGGATGTTTGCACAAAGCAATAAAATGTTTGCTTTGAAGTACCTAGCCTCCTGTTGAACAATGTGTCAAAACAAGTCTAAGCAATGGCATGACTTGTTGCCCCGTCACTACACTCGCACAAATGAAACAGAGTACTCACCGACAAGGCCCCCAGAGGATCCGCACTGGCAGAGCGCCACCTATTGACGGCAGACTGGAGGCGCGGGCTGGTTAGGTTTAGTGGTAGGGTCGGGGGAAGGGTAGTGGGCGGGGAGGAGTGTGCACAGTCCTTCGACAGTCTGCCTAGGCCACGCCCCCGCCAAACGCAGGACATCCCGAGGACTCTGCAATTAAGCAATCCGAATCGGGAACGCCTGCGCCACAGCGAGACCCCCTGAAAGGACCCTGAAAAGCAAGCAATCCGAGACAGGCGTTAAATGCAATGACGACACATGCGGACAAACATCCAGCGACGCGCGTTTCGGCCTTTCAGGCCTCGTCAGGCTGGCTGGGCCACGCCCACTGGGACTCACCTGGTTCCACCAGTGGGTGGGATGCTTCCTTGAAATCCCTGTGCCAAATGCCGACTCTCCCTGTGTGTCCTCCGTGAGCAGGATGTGTTCTGATCGACTGCTGGAGAGGGAATGAGCCTTCAAACAGGAGGTGGCTTTAAATAGTGTGCTGCAGGGGGCGGGGCTGTTGCTCACGCTGCAGTGGAGTCAGAAGACTTCCAAAAGAATTCCAAAATAAGAATTCTTACATATGTGATGTGTCATTTCGACATATTACATGCATCACATAGTAGCCTAACATCCACTTGAATATTGGGATGTTTGCACAAAGCAATAAAATGTTTGCTTTGAAGTACCTAGCCTCCTGTTGAACAATGTGTCAAAACAAGTCTAAGCAATGGCATGACTTGTTGCCCCGTCACTACACTCGCACAAATGAAACAGAGTACTCACCGACAAGGCCCCCAGAGGATCCGCACTGGCAGAGCGCCACCTATTGACGGCAGACTGGAGGCGCGGGCTGGTTAGGTTTAGTGGTAGGGTCGGGGGAAGGGTAGTGGGCGGGGAGGAGTGTGCACAGTCCTTCGACAGTCTGCCTAGGCCACGCCCCCGCCAAACGCAGGACATCCCGAGGACTCTGCAATTAAGCAATCCGAATCGGGAACGCCTGCGCCACAGCGAGACCCCCTGAAAGGACCCTGAAAAGCAAGCAATCCGAGACAGGCGTTAAATGCAATGACGACACATGCGGACAAACATCCAGCGACGCGCGTTTCGGCCTTTCAGGCCTCGTCAGGCTGGCTGGGCCACGCCCACTGGGACTCACCTGGTTCCACCAGTGGGTGGGATGCTTCCTTGAAATCCCTGTGCCAAATGCCGACTCTCCCTGTGTGTCCTCCGTGAGCAGGATGTGTTCTGATCGACTGCTGGAGAGGGAATGAGCCTTCAAACAGGAGGTGGCTTTAAATAGTGTGCTGCAGGGGGCGGGGCTGTTGCTCACGCTGCAGTGGAGTCAGAAGACTTCCAAAAGAATTCCAAAATAAGAATTCTTACATATGTGATGTGTCATTTCGACATATTACATGCATCACATAGTAGCCTAACATCCACTTGAATATTGGGATGTTTGCACAAAGCAATAAAATGTTTGCTTTGAAGTACCTAGCCTCCTGTTGAACAATGTGTCAAAACAAGTCTAAGCAATGGCATGACTTGTTGCCCCGTCACTACACTCGCACAAATGAAACAGAGTACTCACCGACAAGGCCCCCAGAGGATCCGCACTGGCAGAGCGCCACCTATTGACGGCAGACTGGAGGCGCGGGCTGGTTAGGTTTAGTGGTAGGGTCGGGGGAAGGGTAGTGGGCGGGGAGGAGTGTGCACAGTCCTTCGACAGTCTGCCTAGGCCACGCCCCCGCCAAACGCAGGACATCCCGAGGACTCTGCAATTAAGCAATCCGAATCGGGAACGCCTGCGCCACAGCGAGACCCCCTGAAAGGACCCTGAAAAGCAAGCAATCCGAGACAGGCGTTAAATGCAATGACGACACATGCGGACAAACATCCAGCGACGCGCGTTTCGGCCTTTCAGGCCTCGTCAGGCTGGCTGGGCCACGCCCACTGGGACTCACCTGGTTCCACCAGTGGGTGGGATGCTTCCTTGAAATCCCTGTGCCAAATGCCGACTCTCCCTGTGTGTCCTCCGTGAGCAGGATGTGTTCTGATCGACTGCTGGAGAGGGAATGAGCCTTCAAACAGGAGGTGGCTTTAAATAGTGTGCTGCAGGGGGCGGGGCTGTTGCTCACGCTGCAGTGGAGTCAGAAGACTTCCAAAAGAATTCCAAAATAAGAATTCTTACATATGTGATGTGTCATTTCGACATATTACATGCATCACATAGTAGCCTAACATCCACTTGAATATTGGGATGTTTGCACAAAGCAATAAAATGTTTGCTTTGAAGTACCTAGCCTCCTGTTGAACAATGTGTCAAAACAAGTCTAAGCAATGGCATGACTTGTTGCCCCGTCACTACACTCGCACAAATGAAACAGAGTACTCACCGACAAGGCCCCCAGAGGATCCGCACTGGCAGAGCGCCACCTATTGACGGCAGACTGGAGGCGCGGGCTGGTTAGGTTTAGTGGTAGGGTCGGGGGAAGGGTAGTGGGCGGGGAGGAGTGTGCACAGTCCTTCGACAGTCTGCCTAGGCCACGCCCCCGCCAAACGCAGGACATCCCGAGGACTCTGCAATTAAGCAATCCGAATCGGGAACGCCTGCGCCACAGCGAGACCCCCTGAAAGGACCCTGAAAAGCAAGCAATCCGAGACAGGCGTTAAATGCAATGACGACACATGCGGACAAACATCCAGCGACGCGCGTTTCGGCCTTTCAGGCCTCGTCAGGCTGGCTGGGCCACGCCCACTGGGACTCACCTGGTTCCACCAGTGGGTGGGATGCTTCCTTGAAATCCCTGTGCCAAATGCCGACTCTCCCTGTGTGTCCTCCGTGAGCAGGATGTGTTCTGATCGACTGCTGGAGAGGGAATGAGCCTTCAAACAGGAGGTGGCTTTAAATAGTGTGCTGCAGGGGGCGGGGCTGTTGCTCACGCTGCAGTGGAGTCAGAAGACTTCCAAAAGAATTCCAAAATAAGAATTCTTACATATGTGATGTGTCATTTCGACATATTACATGCATCACATAGTAGCCTAACATCCACTTGAATATTGGGATGTTTGCACAAAGCAATAAAATGTTTGCTTTGAAGTACCTAGCCTCCTGTTGAACAATGTGTCAAAACAAGTCTAAGCAATGGCATGACTTGTTGCCCCGTCACTACACTCGCACAAATGAAACAGAGTACTCACCGACAAGGCCCCCAGAGGATCCGCACTGGCAGAGCGCCACCTATTGACGGCAGACTGGAGGCGCGGGCTGGTTAGGTTTAGTGGTAGGGTCGGGGGAAGGGTAGTGGGCGGGGAGGAGTGTGCACAGTCCTTCGACAGTCTGCCTAGGCCACGCCCCCGCCAAACGCAGGACATCCCGAGGACTCTGCAATTAAGCAATCCGAATCGGGAACGCCTGCGCCACAGCGAGACCCCCTGAAAGGACCCTGAAAAGCAAGCAATCCGAGACAGGCGTTAAATGCAATGACGACACATGCGGACAAACATCCAGCGACGCGCGTTTCGGCCTTTCAGGCCTCGTCAGGCTGGCTGGGCCACGCCCACTGGGACTCACCTGGTTCCACCAGTGGGTGGGATGCTTCCTTGAAATCCCTGTGCCAAATGCCGACTCTCCCTGTGTGTCCTCCGTGAGCAGGATGTGTTCTGATCGACTGCTGGAGAGGGAATGAGCCTTCAAACAGGAGGTGGCTTTAAATAGTGTGCTGCAGGGGGCGGGGCTGTTGCTCACGCTGCAGTGGAGTCAGAAGACTTCCAAAAGAATTCCAAAATAAGAATTCTTACATATGTGATGTGTCATTTCGACATATTACATGCATCACATAGTAGCCTAACATCCACTTGAATATTGGGATGTTTGCACAAAGCAATAAAATGTTTGCTTTGAAGTACCTAGCCTCCTGTTGAACAATGTGTCAAAACAAGTCTAAGCAATGGCATGACTTGTTGCCCCGTCACTACACTCGCACAAATGAAACAGAGTACTCACCGACAAGGCCCCCAGAGGATCCGCACTGGCAGAGCGCCACCTATTGACGGCAGACTGGAGGCGCGGGCTGGTTAGGTTTAGTGGTAGGGTCGGGGGAAGGGTAGTGGGCGGGGAGGAGTGTGCACAGTCCTTCGACAGTCTGCCTAGGCCACGCCCCCGCCAAACGCAGGACATCCCGAGGACTCTGCAATTAAGCAATCCGAATCGGGAACGCCTGCGCCACAGCGAGACCCCCTGAAAGGACCCTGAAAAGCAAGCAATCCGAGACAGGCGTTAAATGCAATGACGACACATGCGGACAAACATCCAGCGACGCGCGTTTCGGCCTTTCAGGCCTCGTCAGGCTGGCTGGGCCACGCCCACTGGGACTCACCTGGTTCCACCAGTGGGTGGGATGCTTCCTTGAAATCCCTGTGCCAAATGCCGACTCTCCCTGTGTGTCCTCCGTGAGCAGGATGTGTTCTGATCGACTGCTGGAGAGGGAATGAGCCTTCAAACAGGAGGTGGCTTTAAATAGTGTGCTGCAGGGGGCGGGGCTGTTGCTCACGCTGCAGTGGAGTCAGAAGACTTCCAAAAGAATTCCAAAATAAGAATTCTTACATATGTGATGTGTCATTTCGACATATTACATGCATCACATAGTAGCCTAACATCCACTTGAATATTGGGATGTTTGCACAAAGCAATAAAATGTTTGCTTTGAAGTACCTAGCCTCCTGTTGAACAATGTGTCAAAACAAGTCTAAGCAATGGCATGACTTGTTGCCCCGTCACTACACTCGCACAAATGAAACAGAGTACTCACCGACAAGGCCCCCAGAGGATCCGCACTGGCAGAGCGCCACCTATTGACGGCAGACTGGAGGCGCGGGCTGGTTAGGTTTAGTGGTAGGGTCGGGGGAAGGGTAGTGGGCGGGGAGGAGTGTGCACAGTCCTTCGACAGTCTGCCTAGGCCACGCCCCCGCCAAACGCAGGACATCCCGAGGACTCTGCAATTAAGCAATCCGAATCGGGAACGCCTGCGCCACAGCGAGACCCCCTGAAAGGACCCTGAAAAGCAAGCAATCCGAGACAGGCGTTAAATGCAATGACGACACATGCGGACAAACATCCAGCGACGCGCGTTTCGGCCTTTCAGGCCTCGTCAGGCTGGCTGGGCCACGCCCACTGGGACTCACCTGGTTCCACCAGTGGGTGGGATGCTTCCTTGAAATCCCTGTGCCAAATGCCGACTCTCCCTGTGTGTCCTCCGTGAGCAGGATGTGTTCTGATCGACTGCTGGAGAGGGAATGAGCCTTCAAACAGGAGGTGGCTTTAAATAGTGTGCTGCAGGGGGCGGGGCTGTTGCTCACGCTGCAGTGGAGTCAGAAGACTTCCAAAAGAATTCCAAAATAAGAATTCTTACATATGTGATGTGTCATTTCGACATATTACATGCATCACATAGTAGCCTAACATCCACTTGAATATTGGGATGTTTGCACAAAGCAATAAAATGTTTGCTTTGAAGTACCTAGCCTCCTGTTGAACAATGTGTCAAAACAAGTCTAAGCAATGGCATGACTTGTTGCCCCGTCACTACACTCGCACAAATGAAACAGAGTACTCACCGACAAGGCCCCCAGAGGATCCGCACTGGCAGAGCGCCACCTATTGACGGCAGACTGGAGGCGCGGGCTGGTTAGGTTTAGTGGTAGGGTCGGGGGAAGGGTAGTGGGCGGGGAGGAGTGTGCACAGTCCTTCGACAGTCTGCCTAGGCCACGCCCCCGCCAAACGCAGGACATCCCGAGGACTCTGCAATTAAGCAATCCGAATCGGGAACGCCTGCGCCACAGCGAGACCCCCTGAAAGGACCCTGAAAAGCAAGCAATCCGAGACAGGCGTTAAATGCAATGACGACACATGCGGACAAACATCCAGCGACGCGCGTTTCGGCCTTTCAGGCCTCGTCAGGCTGGCTGGGCCACGCCCACTGGGACTCACCTGGTTCCACCAGTGGGTGGGATGCTTCCTTGAAATCCCTGTGCCAAATGCCGACTCTCCCTGTGTGTCCTCCGTGAGCAGGATGTGTTCTGATCGACTGCTGGAGAGGGAATGAGCCTTCAAACAGGAGGTGGCTTTAAATAGTGTGCTGCAGGGGGCGGGGCTGTTGCTCACGCTGCAGTGGAGTCAGAAGACTTCCAAAAGAATTCCAAAATAAGAATTCTTACATATGTGATGTGTCATTTCGACATATTACATGCATCACATAGTAGCCTAACATCCACTTGAATATTGGGATGTTTGCACAAAGCAATAAAATGTTTGCTTTGAAGTACCTAGCCTCCTGTTGAACAATGTGTCAAAACAAGTCTAAGCAATGGCATGACTTGTTGCCCCGTCACTACACTCGCACAAATGAAACAGAGTACTCACCGACAAGGCCCCCAGAGGATCCGCACTGGCAGAGCGCCACCTATTGACGGCAGACTGGAGGCGCGGGCTGGTTAGGTTTAGTGGTAGGGTCGGGGGAAGGGTAGTGGGCGGGGAGGAGTGTGCACAGTCCTTCGACAGTCTGCCTAGGCCACGCCCCCGCCAAACGCAGGACATCCCGAGGACTCTGCAATTAAGCAATCCGAATCGGGAACGCCTGCGCCACAGCGAGACCCCCTGAAAGGACCCTGAAAAGCAAGCAATCCGAGACAGGCGTTAAATGCAATGACGACACATGCGGACAAACATCCAGCGACGCGCGTTTCGGCCTTTCAGGCCTCGTCAGGCTGGCTGGGCCACGCCCACTGGGACTCACCTGGTTCCACCAGTGGGTGGGATGCTTCCTTGAAATCCCTGTGCCAAATGCCGACTCTCCCTGTGTGTCCTCCGTGAGCAGGATGTGTTCTGATCGACTGCTGGAGAGGGAATGAGCCTTCAAACAGGAGGTGGCTTTAAATAGTGTGCTGCAGGGGGCGGGGCTGTTGCTCACGCTGCAGTGGAGTCAGAAGACTTCCAAAAGAATTCCAAAATAAGAATTCTTACATATGTGATGTGTCATTTCGACATATTACATGCATCACATAGTAGCCTAACATCCACTTGAATATTGGGATGTTTGCACAAAGCAATAAAATGTTTGCTTTGAAGTACCTAGCCTCCTGTTGAACAATGTGTCAAAACAAGTCTAAGCAATGGCATGACTTGTTGCCCCGTCACTACACTCGCACAAATGAAACAGAGTACTCACCGACAAGGCCCCCAGAGGATCCGCACTGGCAGAGCGCCACCTATTGACGGCAGACTGGAGGCGCGGGCTGGTTAGGTTTAGTGGTAGGGTCGGGGGAAGGGTAGTGGGCGGGGAGGAGTGTGCACAGTCCTTCGACAGTCTGCCTAGGCCACGCCCCCGCCAAACGCAGGACATCCCGAGGACTCTGCAATTAAGCAATCCGAATCGGGAACGCCTGCGCCACAGCGAGACCCCCTGAAAGGACCCTGAAAAGCAAGCAATCCGAGACAGGCGTTAAATGCAATGACGACACATGCGGACAAACATCCAGCGACGCGCGTTTCGGCCTTTCAGGCCTCGTCAGGCTGGCTGGGCCACGCCCACTGGGACTCACCTGGTTCCACCAGTGGGTGGGATGCTTCCTTGAAATCCCTGTGCCAAATGCCGACTCTCCCTGTGTGTCCTCCGTGAGCAGGATGTGTTCTGATCGACTGCTGGAGAGGGAATGAGCCTTCAAACAGGAGGTGGCTTTAAATAGTGTGCTGCAGGGGGCGGGGCTGTTGCTCACGCTGCAGTGGAGTCAGAAGACTTCCAAAAGAATTCCAAAATAAGAATTCTTACATATGTGATGTGTCATTTCGACATATTACATGCATCACATAGTAGCCTAACATCCACTTGAATATTGGGATGTTTGCACAAAGCAATAAAATGTTTGCTTTGAAGTACCTAGCCTCCTGTTGAACAATGTGTCAAAACAAGTCTAAGCAATGGCATGACTTGTTGCCCCGTCACTACACTCGCACAAATGAAACAGAGTACTCACCGACAAGGCCCCCAGAGGATCCGCACTGGCAGAGCGCCACCTATTGACGGCAGACTGGAGGCGCGGGCTGGTTAGGTTTAGTGGTAGGGTCGGGGGAAGGGTAGTGGGCGGGGAGGAGTGTGCACAGTCCTTCGACAGTCTGCCTAGGCCACGCCCCCGCCAAACGCAGGACATCCCGAGGACTCTGCAATTAAGCAATCCGAATCGGGAACGCCTGCGCCACAGCGAGACCCCCTGAAAGGACCCTGAAAAGCAAGCAATCCGAGACAGGCGTTAAATGCAATGACGACACATGCGGACAAACATCCAGCGACGCGCGTTTCGGCCTTTCAGGCCTCGTCAGGCTGGCTGGGCCACGCCCACTGGGACTCACCTGGTTCCACCAGTGGGTGGGATGCTTCCTTGAAATCCCTGTGCCAAATGCCGACTCTCCCTGTGTGTCCTCCGTGAGCAGGATGTGTTCTGATCGACTGCTGGAGAGGGAATGAGCCTTCAAACAGGAGGTGGCTTTAAATAGTGTGCTGCAGGGGGCGGGGCTGTTGCTCACGCTGCAGTGGAGTCAGAAGACTTCCAAAAGAATTCCAAAATAAGAATTCTTACATATGTGATGTGTCATTTCGACATATTACATGCATCACATAGTAGCCTAACATCCACTTGAATATTGGGATGTTTGCACAAAGCAATAAAATGTTTGCTTTGAAGTACCTAGCCTCCTGTTGAACAATGTGTCAAAACAAGTCTAAGCAATGGCATGACTTGTTGCCCCGTCACTACACTCGCACAAATGA